>NC_143564.1:3170833-3482777 GCF_054136105.1 Typopeltis vanoorti
GGGGAGCTTGACCCTTATATTCTTTCCCCTTTTTCTTGGAAATTCTCGCACTTAGCTACGTTTTTTACCGCACGGCACTCATCCACGTGCACGTGGCATTCTTCCGAGAATGCGCTCTCGCTTCGCTTTCCTTATAATTTCTCTTTCCCTTAGGCCATACATTATACTGGACAGCTAAAGTGTGACCCTTGGACTTTAGCTTACACTGAACTTGCTTTCATATAATGGGATACTCTAATTAAATTATAATCTTATATAAATTCCTCTATTTGACTCTGTACAAACGGGCTAAGTCTCACATTTCTTATGCTAAACATTTCTTCAATTTTGCCTTAAAATTATAATGTACATTTTTATTTCCTTGCCAAAGCACAACATTCTCTGCCTACAATTAAAGATAGTTGTTCCTGAATAAAATATTCTTTTGTCCCAATTTTTGATTATTCAGGACGCAAGACATACCTCTCTAGCTGAATCACTCAATGTTTTCTGCAGAGTTTGCCACTGAAACTCTAGGGTTGTTTCATTCTTTCTTCAATAATGTTATAGTTGAGTCTATAGTTTGCCTGTAAAAGCTGTTTAACAATTTTACTTCTCTTTAAATCTTTTGTACATACTGTTCTTTCAATGTGCTATTCAGTTTTATCCTACTTAAAACTAAGTGATTGGCAGTTCCAGTTTCAAATGCTCTTCTGAACCACATGAAGATATCATTATCAACAATAATATAGTCATTTAGGCTTGTCTTGTGTCTTATCTCCACATGAAGTTATGTGAATCTCTGTGTTGGAACATGGTGTTAGTGATGAATTTCATTGGAATTGAAATTACAATATAACCCCACAAGTTTTGTCTTGTAGGAATTTATCATCAGGAGTACTAGCAAACATTATATACCAAAAACACTACAAACAATTAACGACACATAACAGATTCTTGTAGGAATTTATCATCAGGAGTACTAGCAAATATTATATACCAAAAACAGTACAAACAATTAATGACACATAACAGATATGATCATAACTTCACAATTAATACCTACAAACATGTAATCAGAATATAGAAACATTAAATTAATTACTCTGTATGCATTGGAACAATGCTAGTTGTTGCTGTCACGTTCTGTATCATGGTGCATGCCATATCCCAGGTCCATGGTAGTTAGATTTTTAATGAAAGTAGAGCAGACTTTGTGTAGGATTAAACCTAGAAATTGTTAAGACTAGAGATTATCAAACTGTTCAGATAATTAAGATTATCTAAGCAGTTTGCATCTTAGCATAAAATTCACTCTTGAACTGAAGATCCCAAAATATTACCGTTCCTTGATATCTTTCTCGAAATAAATTAAAAAAAGTTTGATCTTTACAGTATACAGAAAACCTACTGCGACTGGAAAATTTTTACGTACTACTTCACACCATTACAAAATATAGGCATAAATCATTACAAGATAGAGCAAACAACATTTCCAGTATGTCAAAGAACAGGAACGAAGAACTGCGCTACCTGCTGAGGCATACTCTCTCCTCCAATGAATACAAAATCCAAGATGATCAATAAAATTCTTAATACACCTCCGACAACTCCATTACTTAAAGAGGAGTTTAATAATGTAATAGCATTACCATACATTAAGAATGCTAAACAGAAAGTTGCAACATTGCTTCATGAATACAACATTAAAATGGCTTTTTTGCCATTGTATAAAATCTCCACATTCATACATCCACCCAAACATCATCCCATGAAAAAAAAAACAGATGTTTACAAGATTCATTGCTCTTTTGACATTTACTATGCAGGCCAGATGGGAAGGTCTGGGGTGATTTGCATATCTGAACGATAAAAGATTTAAAAAAAGGAAAACAGCATAAATCAGATTTGGCAAGAAATCAAAACTTACATTATGCCATATGTTGGTCATAATTGGTTTACAATAAAGTTCAAGGATGCCTCTGAAATACTGCAAATTCCCACAAAATGGAACAAAAATCAAGGCTTAATCCTACACCAAGTTTGGTCTGCTTTCATTAAAAATCTAACTACCACGAACCTGAGATGAGACCTGTGCCATGCCATAGAACATGACAGAACAACTAGCATTGCTCCAATGCATATATAGAGTCAAACCCTTCATTACGCCGTCAAAGCCAAACAGAAGAGGATACGACATTTAAAAGGGAAGTTCTTTATCTCTTTCTGTGCGTGCGTGCGTCTGTGTGTTTTTTTCAGTCATCATTCCCTGCAATCAATCCTCATAAGTGTTGTGCCTTATCGTTTAAAAAATTATGCCCTAAGTCAGTTTCATAAATCGACATAACAGGAGAAGCTAACGTCAACACGTAAAAATTGAAGCAGCAGCTTCAGTTTTTTTTAATTTTTCAGGCATATTCGTTGAAAAAATCTTCTTCTCAATGTGATTATCAAAGGCAGAATCCTCACTTGTTCATGAAACAAAACGCAGACGTTTAATTCCTTCTCCAATGCCTTTGATTAACGAGAATAACATTTTTGTTCTTGTTAATTGTTTGTAGTAATTTTTGTGTATAACTTTTGCTAGTATCCCTAATGATGTAAGTTCGATGACTTATGAAACTTTTATGGTTTTATTATTTATTTTATTAAACTTATGTGTCTAAAATTGTGGTCTCAATACCAAAAAATTTTCTGTCATAAATAATACTTATTTGAAGTGTACAATATATTTATGTAGTTGGGCAAAACAAAATCTTTTGAATTAATGAAACTTTTTGTAAGAGCTTCATTAACACTGCTACTCTTGAAAAATAATTGTTTATGAATGTGCAAGAGGGAGAGTGACAAGTTGTAAAACACCTTTGTATTGTACTTTTTAATCCTCAAATGGTATGTCAAGAAAATCTTGGCTTGCACTTTTTGATTTTGGAGAGAGAAACATGTTAGATACATAGACACAGTAAATAAATTTAATGAAATATTTTGTGTGAGGAGTGCATCATCAGTGCAGAACAAACAAACAATTCAATGATACATAATATGAGACAGATACAGCCATCACTTAATACCAGCAAGTACTGTGTTCTAGAAAGATTGTATCAAATACACTATCCAAAAGCTAAGAATGAACTACATTTTTACCTATATATGAAAAATGTTTTCATGACCTACAGCCAAATGTGAATATAAATTTATTGCCAGCATACTAATAAATTATATTACACAAAAAATGTGTTATAAATTTTGTATAAATTACAATATATTTTTGGTAAAAATTACCAGTTGTCTAACGATGTAGTTAAGGAATTAATGTGCAGTGCTTACAGAAAACTATGTGAAGAGACATTTCAGTATGGAATATGTTACCCCAAACTGAAGTGCAGCTCTCACCACTTTGCACTATGCTTAGCACCAAGTGATTCAGGAATTCTTGAGGCAAACTGCCCACTCCTCCTTCAGAGCAAGGATAAGGCTTTTTTTTTTTTTTTTTTTTTGTTTGTTTGTTTTCTGGAGGGGATTGGAAAAAAAACAGGAAGGAAAGCAGATCAAACATGAATTCTTCATTCACAAATATTTCAGGGGCCCTTACAAAACCCATTCAAGTACTGATACTGGTATAAAGGTATCACTGATTTTGATCATCCATGCAACAGTTGAAAAGCCAGTAGGGAACATGTAGCCCTTCTTTATTCAAAAGGGTTTAGGACTGGCAGGATCTTCCAAAACTGTTAAGAAATTACATTCAAGTAATATCCTTGTGGAAACATTGTGTCAGCAACATTCCAAGAAACTACTGGGAATTGGTATTCCACTCATCAGTGAGTGGAATACCAATCACAGTAACACCTCATAAAACTCTTGTAGAGGAGTGATATGAATCAGATCTCCTTGATGTTCCTGATAAGGAGATATGTTCATAACTTAAAGATTAGGGAGTGACTAGTGTGAGCCGCATCCTGATACATAGAAATGGTCACCTGGTTCCAACCAGGAACATTCTCCTTACTTTTGATATACCTAAGCCTCCAGCAGTTGTAAAAGCAGGGTATCTCAACTGTCCTGTTAGAGCATGCATCCCTTATCCACTAAGATGCTTTAAATGTCAGAAATATTGGAATGCTCAAACTATCTGTCATGGCTCTACCACCTGTGCCTGATATGGCAGTAAATAGTATGATAACAAATTTTGCTCTGCAAAAAAAAAAGCCACGTGTCAACTGTCAGAATGATCATCCAGCTTATTCTCATGCATGTCAGAATTGGAAAGATGAAAAAGGAATACAAAAAATTTAAACAGAACAAAATATATCATATAAGGATGTGAAAATGAAGTTAACCACCTCTACACCATTTTGAGATCATCTTATGCTGAGGAGATGGCAGCTAAAAAAATGTCAACAGTGTCTCAAACACACGTCTATTCTACCATCTGATAATTTCACCAGACTTGAAAACTTTATGATTGTGTGAGTGCTCAATCACACGACCTGCAGTCTTACTCCAGACACACCTCCAAAAATTGTTCCATTTGATGAGAACTCACTTGTCAAAAAAATTATGGCAAAGATATCACTTAAAATTAAACCACCAGGCACCCTCTAACAGAAAAAATGGATACTTCATATCCAGTGAAAGTAAATTAAACTTGCCAACTGACCCTGATACATCAGATGTATTGAATATATTTTACCAGAGGCAGAGATAAACACTGGGTGTCCATACTTCCCAAAAAAGGAATGTTAGTTATAGTTGATGAATATACCTCTGACAAAGGTAATCTCAGCTCTCGAAAACCAGAAAAGTCTATAAAGCCAAAACAATAGGAAAATTTCTACAATGGAACTGTCGTGAGTTTCATCTGATTTTGTTGAGAAACACACACCTTTCTGTCTACAGGAAACATACTTAAGACCCAGGGAGGACCCTACCATAAGGAATTTTACTGTTGTATGCAAGGGCAGAACTGGAGGTCATCCTGCTTTGCTTATGGAGGAGTAGCTATCCTAATGGGCAGTCATACTCCTTTCCATCTTGTCCAGCTTAATACTGCTCTGGAAGCAGTAGCGATTCGCCTATCCATGGGATTTCTTATTACAGTATGTTCAATTTATTTACCACTGAGTACTTAGTAAAAATGAAATTGATCTTGATACACTTATCTTGCAACTCCCTGAACTCATACTTCTTATGGGCGATTTTAATGGTCACAATACTCTTTGAGATAGTGGCGACACAAATAAATGAGGTTAAATAACTGAAAGAATCCTTGACAATAATGACTTCTCCCTTTTGAATAGTAGAGTCAATACTTTCTTCTATATGCCTACCTGCTCATATTCTGCAATCAATCTTACAATCTGCTCTCCTTCCATTCTTCCATTGCTCCCGTGGGATGTTGAAGAGAATATATATTGAAGTAATCACTTGAATGTTCTTTGCATAATGTCTTCACAGGAATTATGTTCCTCTACATGGATGCTCATATGGAAAATGGAGGCTGACTGGAATGTTTTTTCCCATGTGGCAAAATCTAATACTAATACAGTCAATCAAACCTATCAACGAAGCAATAAAGTATGTAACAGACTGCATTGCCCAGGCAGCAGCCTCCGTTCCAAGAACATCATCTTGATTTCCACTTGATCCAAAGCCTTGGTGGAACCCAGAATGCCAGGCAGTCAAAACTGATCAACACAGAGCATGGGGTATATTTCATAGATACCTCACTAAACTTAATAGCTTTTAAGCATGATTGGGCCAAAGTGTGTTGTATTAGAGGTAAATTGGATCCAATATTTTGGATCCAATTTACCTCATCAATTAATCAAATGACCAGTGCAAAAATTGTATCGGATTAAATCTGGAAAATGAAAGGTAGATATAGAACACACTGTTTGTCTACTTTCATCAGCTCACATAAGATCATAATGGAAGTGTTGTTGCTGATCCTAAAGCTATTGCAGAACACTTAGGAGAAAATTTTGCCAGAATCTCAGCAACAGCTTTATATCCTCCTGATTTTTTAATATTGAAAAAGCAGCAATAGAAACAATGGCATAATTTTTCTACCAATGGGTTTGAGCCATTTGTTAAGGAGGAACTAAAACAAGCTCTTTTACTGTCTTACCCTAGTGCAATAGGACCTGATGGCATCTATTACGAAATGATAAACATCTACCATCATCCTCTATGGATCTTCTTCTCTTAATACACAATAGAATATTTGCAGAGGAAGAGTTTCCATATTCTTGGGATTAGTCAGTTGTCATTACTATCCGAAAACTAGGAAAAGATCCAGCACAAGCAAATAATTATCGACCTGTTGCTCTGACCAGCTGTCCTTGTAAGATATTAGAGAAAATGGTTAATGCCAGACTTCTCTCGTATGTAGAAAGCAGTGATCTTCTCTCCAATACATAATGTGTCTTTCATAGACATCATTCAACTTTAAATCATTTGGTCTCTTTGTTTGTTATGTGCCATCCAGTAATTTTTGACTCTTGGCAATCTTGGGAACAAAGTCTCTCCATCCAACTTGGCCTGTTGTCCTTTCTTTCAGAAATTGTAAGTTCAAGTTGATAAGTTATTTTATGTTGTCCATCCAACTCTTTCGTGGTCTTCCTCTTCTTCTCATTCCCTCAATCTTCCCAAACATAACTGCTTTTCCAATGATTCATCAGCTCGCATAAATTGCCCAAAGTACATCAACTTCTGTTTAGCAATCATTGTCTCCAAGGAGCATGCTGTCTTTATACTCTCTGAAACCTTCTTGTGTGATTCTTACAATCTGTGGGATTCTTAATAGTCTCCTCCATGCCTATAATTCAAATGAATCAATTCACTTTCTTCTTAATAATCCAGTTTTCATATCCATACTACTGGAAACACCATTGCTTTGAGAAGTCTAACTTTCCTGACCTTACCTCACACGTCTATCTTTCATAATTTTTGTCATAGCTTTTTTTCCCCATGACTATCCTTTTAATTTCATCTTCACATTCACCATCATTTCTGATTCTGGACCCCAGTAAATCATAACCTTCAACAATTTCTATTTTATCTCCCTCTATTATAAATTCATTTAAATTGCCAGAAGCCACCACGTTTGTTTTGCTGGTGTTTAAATCCTGGCTTTGATGAATTTACACAGAACAAATAGAATCAACTGCTCCAGATCTTCCTTAATTTCTGCTATGAGGGCTGTATCATTTGCATATTTTTAATTATTTATTTTTCTGTCACCAATCTTAATTCCAGCTGGATATTTGTCTAAGTTTGCCATTCTCATAAATGGACTGATTGTTCCATTTAGAAATTGTTTAAGAGATGTACACCCTCTATCCAAAAAAGAAATGGAACTTTTTGAAAATAGAAGAAACTAGTGGCGCCACCTGTTGTATCTTTTTATTGGCAAAAGCGGCAACCTTCATTAGTGTTGTGTCAACCATTTATGACATTTGTTTCATTAGAAGCCGAGTTATAGTGCCAAGAGTGGCAGTGTGTGTTTTGGTGAACGGTCAGAAAATGAGTTTCAAACAGAGAGCTGCAATTGACTTTTGTGTTAAACTTGGTAAAAGTTTTTCTGAAATGCACCAAATGCTTCATAAAGCATACAGTGATGAATGCTTATCTCGTACTCAAGTTTACGAGTGGTTTAAGCGATTTCAAAGTGGTCGTGAGACGCTTGAGGATGATGAAAAGCCAGGCCATCCAAAAACTGAACTGAATGAAGTTAACATCCAAAAAGTGTGTGATTTCATCAAAGAAAACCCGAAATCGTTCGTGAGATTGATTGAAGATGAATTGGGGATTCCAAAATCAACTGTGCCCAACATTTTGACCGAGTGTTTGGGCCTTCGTAAATTGAATTCGCAATTTGTTCCCCACAAGTTGAGTCCTTACCTGCTTGTAAGGACTCAAACTTCCTTGAAACGATCATTACTGGTGACGAAACATAGTGTTTTGAGTACGAGCCTGAAACAAAGCGCCAGAGTGCTGAGTGGAGACCACCAGAAGAGGGGCATCCAAAAAAAAGTCGCTTGGAGAAGTCAAAAGTAAAGAAAATGCTGATTTGTTTCTACGATTCCAAGGGCATTATTCACAAAGAATTCATTCTGCTTGGCCAAACAGTCAATGGTGAGTTTTATCTCGAAGTTTTGAAGCGATTGATAGCGAGAATTTGTCACATATGGCATGAATATCATGACGACCGACCGTTGGTCAAAACACACTCACTCTTGCCACTATAACTCTGTTTCTAATGAAAGAAATGTCATAAACAGTTGACACAACCCTGATGAAGGTTGCTGCTTTTGACAACAAAAAGATACAAGAAGTGGATATAGAAGGAACTGCTAGTTTCTTTTATTTTCTAAAAGTTTGGTTTCTTTTTGGACAGAGGGTGTATTCCTGAAGCAAGAACATTTGGTTTCAGTTTTCTTTGACATAGGAAAAGCTTATAATACAGCCTTGAGATATGGCATATTAAAAGGCCTTTATAACCTAGGTCTCAGAGGACATCTTCCTGTATTTATTAAAAACTTTGTCCGGGTGAACTTTCCAAGTCAAAGAAGTACACTATCTTGGCCATATTGCCAAGAACAGGATGTTTCCCAAAGTGCTGTCTTAAGTGTGACACTTTTTGCTATCAAAGCTAACTCCATCATAATGTATTCTTATCACTGTGTAAGCATGAAAAAAAGGATTAACTCCATCACTGATCAGCTTCCTCCCACTGTAGACAATGCTCTGTGTTGACAACTTCACAATTTACTGTCACTGTTGTATGGTAATTGAGAGATGTCAGTAAGCAATTGATCTTGTCCCTCTTTGGTTCTTAGTAATGGATTCAGGATTTTAGAAAAAGGTGTCTATGTACACTTATATTAAAAATGCTCTTCACCCAGATCCTGAATTAAGAATGGGATGAACTGCTATTCCAGTAGCATGTGACCCTTGTGTTCCAGTAGCATGGATAACTACTGGTACCTTTTGCACATTATCCACTCAAAGTCTTTATTGAAGCAAATGAACTGGCTCTATCACATAGATAGAAGCAGTTTTCTCTTAATTATGCCCTAAAGATAATCTCTTCCAGATCATCCTATATGGATTAGTCTCTTTTGTCTGCATTGGGAAGCTCAATATCACACATGTCCTTTTGGTATGCATGTTAAAGAGACTGTGCAAGCTGTTGACAACATCGCCTACACCAAACATAACAGCATCCCTCCATGGCAGGTTTGCACTCCATCTTGCAACCTCTCACTTTGTCAACTACAGAAATCTCATACTCCCATCATCTGTCTGCCTGCAATTGTTTAATGCACACACAGAGCAGCCCACTCGGATTTCTTGCCCATCTATATTGATGGCTCAAGAACTGACATCTGTGATGTTGGATCCACATGAGATGTTACGCCTGTTGTACAAAATGAAAACCTCTTAATTTTTGATGTCAATTTTACTGAATTCTTAGCCACATTGGAATTAAGGGAAATGAAACTGCAGTAGATGAGCTCATACTTTCTCCACGTACTATTTGAAAGTACAGTCATACCCTGAGTTATGTGAATGTGGAGTTACACGGTTTCTTATATGTACATATTCCCATTCCACTTCGCGCCTCACCACTACTAGTATCTTTCAGGCGCCAGCCTCATTCGCCAGTGTCGCACATGCTGTGAACAAGCACTGACGTGTTTCGCACGGTCTCCATTCATACACGATTTTTATAGTCTACAAACCTTGCGATTGTTTAATGTTATGTTCTTGATAAAAATTTTATCACATAAAAAATAATGTCATCCAAAAGAAACAAGTCTGATTCTTCTACAGCTAGCAAGAAAAGAAAAACATTGACTTTGGAAACAAAACTCAACATTATTAAGGATTTTGAAGGCGGAATGAAAATTTATGAGCTAGCAAAGAAGTTCGATCTACAGGAATCCACAGTAAGAACAATCATAAAAGAAAGGTTTACAGATTTTGGAGGACATAGATTCTAACGAGGAACGAATTGTAGCCACAAGGCAAGGAATAAAAAAATCATTAGCTTGCTATTAAGAAATTTTGCATGACAAGAAAAAGACATTATGCTGTCAGACGAATCTATTAGATTTTATGAAACCATCGACATCGAAATAACTTTCTTTTTTTTATGTATACGAAAAACTACAATTATGATTATATTTCTTAAAAAATATAGGTGTTTTTGTAAACCTTTGGTCCCAATTATATGTTTGTATATATAAATTACATGCAAAATTATACCCCGAGTTACGCAAATTCGACTTGCGTGCTTTTTGTTGGTCCCACCTACCGCATAACTTCGGAGTTTTACTGTACCATATACAGACAATTTATAAGATCAAAGCTAATTGCTCAGTGGCAGTCATCATGGCAAGAAGCATTATAGTCAACATAGAAAGAGAAGAGAGGAAGTTGTTCTTGCTAGGCTCCACATAGGTCACAGTCATCTTACACATACTTATTTACTGAGGGATGATGACCCTCCTGTGTGTGAAAAATGCAATATGTATCTTACATATTCTGGTAGAGTGCCCGCACTTTACATGCAAGAGGAATGAAATTTTTATCTATCTAGCCAAGCCATATATATTCAGACAGATGTTATCAGACCAGACAGATTGCATGATGTTTTTAACCTTCTGCAAAGAATTAATTTGTACAAACACGTTTGACTATAATTTTGTTATATATAAATACTACATTGCATAACTTAATTTTTGTACATACATATTATATGCTACTTTATCTTTGACTATTTGTGTACTGCTGTAGCCTTTGACCCTTGTATATTGCTGTAATTTTATTTATATCTAGATACTGCATTGCTTAACTTAATTTTTGTACATAAATTAGCAATTAATATGTATCTTTGACTATTTATGTATTGCTGTAACTTTTGCTATGCCGCAGTATGACCTTTGCTCTTCTTGTGGCATTAGACCATAAACCAACCAACCAACCAACCAACTCTTTTTTACATAATTCGAAAATTTGAATATGAACCTGCTTTCTACTCAAAATCATCATTATAGTGTTTGTCCTTAGGTTTTGGACACCAGTGTGATATAAATGATGTGTGAAAATAAAAATGATGTGAAATAATTTACATAGGATGGAGATCTCCCAACCTTTAGGGTGTGTGTGTGAGAGAGAAAGAGAGATTATCATTCTGATTTAAACAAGGTCTGTGTTAACAGGATTTCAGAAGTTTCTTTGAAAAGACATTCCTATTTCAAACTGTTTCTATGGAGAAGGCAAGCCTTTTCCCAAAGGATACTGTGTTTTGTCTCAATACCATGTTGTGTGATACCAAAATTCAGAGCTCTAAAGTTCTTCATTATAATACTGATGTTTGCTAATTCTTTTTCTTGTCTACCCAAATATGTTACATAATTCACAAGAAATTTGGCAGACACCAGATAGAGACAGGAGCTAAAGTTTGTAATTTCTAATTGGCTTCAGATTAGAAAGTTTGTTTGGAAAATATGTGGCAACAGGAAACATCAAGATTCTGCCATTAGGCTGTAAAAAGAATATATCACACATTCAAAAGCGTTACAAAGAAACCTATTTTTGAAAGACATTCAAAGAACAGATTTCTTATATTCTTTCTTTTTTAATTTGTATCACTTGTATGTAAGTTGTTTTAGATCGATAATTTTCTTATGTACAATTTGTACATCATTTTTAGATGGTGTATGCTTGAATCAGATTTTATATTGTGGGGTACCATTGAGCCTAATACATTTAAAGGAGAAAAGGTTGAAGAAAAAATATATATTTATATATTGTATAGGTGCTGTTTCAAAATATTGTATTGATTGTGCACAAGAAGATATGTGTTGCCAGCTCTTCTAGCAGAACATTCAAAATCAACTATAAAAAACTGGACAGGTTTTTAATAGTTGATTACCCCCCCCCCCCCCAATAAAAAAGCATTCTCTTTATATTTATCTTAAAAAGGGAGAGATTTGCTATAAAATTAAATCGTTGGAAACCTCCCATTCCATCTGTCACTTTTTCTCAGATTCATTGATGTAAAATTGTATTAATATTTCAAATTATATTAATTAATATATTGTCACTTTTGCTATTTTTGAAACAGATTGTAAGTTGACTCATTATTATAGACGACTGGAAAATCTCATGCAAAACTTAGGTACATTACATTGCTATTAAAACTATTCCTGTGATCCCCATGAGTTTGTTATAGTGAGAGTCATTTGTAGCTTTGGAATTTTATGAAGGATTTATACATTATACATTTTTTTCTTTGTTTTCCTGCAGGGATTAGGTAACCTGCAAACACTTGATTTGCTTCTGATTTGTGTTGGACATCATGATTATGAGGTATGTTGAGAAAAATTAATAATTATTGATCAAAACTCTTTTTTGTAGACCAGTCAATTTTATAGTGTGTAGATGAATAATTGGAGAATTGTTAGTCATATAGAATTTGCAATTTCGACATTCCTGCCATAAGTGAATAATTTGAATATCACACATCTCTACACTCACTGGACAAAACATTAGAGGTAGGGGTGATGGGAAGTTGACATTGGCATCCCCCACACAAAGTGAAATATATCCAAACTGATCGCAGAAGGGAAATAGGCTGACATCAGGGCTTCCCAACAGTGTATCACAATCGACGAACATAGGTAAATGTGGCAGTCACATTATCAGCACAAGACAGATTGCATTATTCTATCGCCAAGTGGTAAGAAACCTAGGGTTCTTGAGGGCAACCGCATTAAGGGTCTACCGTGGGTATGCCATCAATGGATGTACCAGCACCTAGCAAGCAAGTGGTGGCCAACCACATGCCATTGATGACTGGGGCTGACTAGACTGTCCAGGCTCATACAGCTCAACTGTAGGGCAACAGTGGCACTAATGACATCCAGTTCCAATGTTGGAGGTCTAAGCAGCATCAGTGAGTAAACTGTACGGTGCACCCTGCATACCATGGGCTATAAAAGCCAATGCCCTAATCGTGTACTACTGTTGACAGTTCGTCATTGGGTATTGCACCTTGGCTGGTGTTGGGACCATCCAAAGTGATTATCTGCAGAGTGTACCAGATTCATGTATTTTATGAATCCCGTTATCAGTTGTATTGAGCTGACGGGAGGGTGCAGGTGTGGCATTGACAGCATGAAGCCATGGTCTGCATCGTGCCAGATCAGCTCTGTTCAAGGAGGTGGTGGCTCTGTGATGGTTTGCAGAACCTTCTCATGTGACACATTAGGTTCCTTAGTGTGTCTGGACGTCTTCAGACACATTATGGAACTACTAGAATGTGCTGCTGATTACCTACACATTTTCATGGCTTTTGTGCATCCTGAAGCCAGTAGTTTGTTTCAGCAGCACAATGTACTACCCCCACCCAGGCATGGTTTGAGGAATACTCATCTGAGTTTGTGACATCCATTGACCCTCAAGGTCCCCAGATTTAAATTCTGTTGAATCTCTCTGGGATGCCGTAGAGCGAGATATCAGATCCACATATCTGGGACCGATGTCTAAGGCACAGTTGTGGACAATGTTGCATCAGGTATGGCTGGAATTACCTTCAGAAACCCTCCATCATCTCGTGGAGTCAATTTCCTCAGATAGTACAGGCTGTTATTCGTGATAGACTAGGACCGCCATGCTATTAGGTAGGTATCTTTAATGTTTTGTCCATTGAGTGTATAATAAAAGTACCTGCACAGAATAGGAAAAGCACTGTCATATTTGTCAATAGGGATTACCTGTGCGTGTGTTGAGCAGAGGAAGAGAAAAGATTGCTTTATATCTGAGGTTTTTTTTTTTTTTTTTCCCAGTATAAGAGGCTTGTAGCAGATGTGTTAGTGAAGATATTGCATAAACTGTTCCTTATCTGGAATGATATGAAAAAACTTGAACAAGAATAATTCTGCATGAAAGGCAGTTGAATAATTGGCTATCAAGTTTTTCTTTTGAAGATTACTTCAGTGATTAAGCAAGCCATAGCAGATGTTATTGCAAAATAATATGTGCTCAGCAGAACAGTGGATTATAGCTATGCAAAGTGAACATTTGTGACTATATGAAACTTCATATTCTCCCCTCCAAACCTCTTATGACAGCAACATGATACCTGTTGACATGTAATTACAATGCTGTGAAATGCAACAAAATCATGTGATTTTGTAAGTTACAAAAAATGTGATTTAACTCTTCTTCGTCTTCTTCTAATACAGCTTCTCCCACTTAAGTGGGGTCACTGTTTGTTATGAGTCTCCTCCACACCTTCCTGTCTTGGGCTGTCACCACATCCAAGTTCTTCATCTTCAAGTCCTCTTCTACCAGCTCCCTCCATCTCTTCTTTGGCTGCCCACGCTTCCGCCTTCCTTGCACATTCATCTGCATGACCCTTCTTCCCACATATTCGTCCTCCCTCCTCATCACATGACCAAACCATCTCAACCTTGCCTCCTGTATTTTCGCTCCTAAGGTCGTAACTTTCCCTGTTTCCCTGACATAGTCATTTCTCAGATGATCCTTTCTGGTCACACGCACATCCACCTAAGCATTCTCATCTCTGCTACTTCCATCCTGCTGATGTTATTTTTCCTCAGGGCCACAGTTTCTATAGCATATGTCATAGCTGGCCTCACTACTGTCCTATAAATTTTGCCTTTCAGATTGATCGGCACCCTCTTATCGCATAACACTCCAGCCATCTCCCTCCAGTTCCTTCAACCCGCTTGTATCCTGCATCCCACTTCCTTCTCAGCTCCTCCATCTTCTTCCACTGTTCAACCTAAGTATCTAAAGTCTCTCACCTTCCTGATGACATTTCCTTCCAGCTCCAGATCTGTCTCCTGGCCACTGCCCACTGCACAACACATATACTCTGTCTTACTTCTGCTCAGTCTCATACCTCTCTCTTCCAGTACTTTTCTCCATCTTTCCAGTTTAGTTTCCGCTTCTTCTCTTGAATCTACACACAGCAAGATGTCATCTGCATACAACATTGTCCAAGGTGCATCTTCTCTCACCTCCTCTGTTACCACCTCCATCACAATATTAAACAGAAACGGACTTAACGCTGACCCTTGATGCAAGCCAACTGTTACTTGAAAACTTTCTGTCTGTCCCAAACAGGTCCGAACACTTGTCTTCACATTTCTGTACATTTCCCGCACCAACCTGACATATTTCTCCAGCACCTTCTTCTCCCTCAGACACCTCCAGACTTCTTGCCTTGGCACTCTATCGTATGCTTTCTCCAGATCAATAAATACCAGATGTAGCTCCCTTTGTTTCTCTCGATATTTTTCCATCATCTGTCGTAACCCAAAGATAGCATCTGTTGTTGATCTACCAGGCATGAAGCCAAGTTGTTCCTTTGCAATCTCCACCTCCTCCCTCAATCTACCATCAAGAACCCTTTCTAGGATTTTCATTTTGTGGGACATCAACTTTATTCCTCTGTAATTTTTACAGTCTTGTGCATCCCCTTTACCCTTGTAGATGGGAACAAGAGTACTCTCCCTCCATTCCTCGGGTATATTTTCCTGTTGGCAAACTTTCATGAACAGGTCCCACAACAGGTCAATTCCCTCTTCCCCCAGTGTCTTCCATGCCTCCCCTGGAATTCTGTCAGGGCCCACCGCTTTTCCATTCCTCATCCTCTTCATGGCCTCCGTCACTTCCATTCTACTGATGTTCTGCACCATCCCCTCAGAAGGCTGCCCATCTCCTCTGTGAGTCCTTGCATTTTCCTCATTCAAAAGTCCCTCAAAGTATATTTTCCATCTGTTTCTTACGTCCACATTCCTCCATAATACTCCTCCTTCAGCATCTTTGATCTGCCTCACATGTAAAAAATGTGATTTAACTAAATTAGCTAAATCACAGAAGCACAGAATTTGGACTTTTGGCCACATACAGAAGTCCTGTAGTCAAAAGTACTACAGTCTACTATCTACAATAGTAGAGTTTGGAGATGAGATTGTGAAAGTGGTTTCATCATGCAAAGCATTGAAGAGGAAAATGTGCTACGTTATCTTTTGATGGCCTTATAACTATCTGTGACTCTTCCTTCACCTTGTATATTCTGTAATGATGAACACTATAGAGAACACCCAAGAATGATTTAAAAAATGATTATTGTGGTTATCACCATCCCATGAGGATTGCTTTTAAACACATAAGGGATTTTCTGGGGAGGCTCATAAGGGAAGTTGCACATCTTTCCAGGAAAGATGTGCTACTAGGAGAGTAATCAAAAATCCAACTAGATGACCCACTTTCTCAACTTTGATCTTTTCCATATATCATCAGAAACTAGATGCATTTCAAAATGCTTTTAGACATGCTCTGATACTGTCTAGACACTGTTTCACTGATAGCTCAATTAGTATGTGAATGTAGAGCTCGGGTGGGGTGGGGGGAGAAATATAGTGATCACTGGTCATTGAAACAGAATTGCAATTAAAGCCTTTCCAAGTTGTTGAGTAAATGATTTAAATTGAATTTATAATTGTATACCCATTTGAATAAGCAATCACCACTATAAAATAGTTGTCTCATTAATCTTAATTACTTTCTGTTCATCATTAGTGAAAAGAAAGAGAGAGATCCTATTTCTTATGAAGATTACAAAGTATGTTATGACCTGAAGTGTGCTGCTGCAGACTTCAGGTCATGACACGTCAGCTTATGTGCAGCATGTGCCACATGATTGCAAAATACTTCAGTGCTATCAAGGCTGCAAGAAATTGTGTTCATTGTTGCCAGAAAAAAAGGACTTTTTTTTTTCTTCCCAAATAATTCTTTCTTATGCAGCAAACAAAATCATACTAAGAACATATGTGCATTCAACCAACCATTAACATTTTCTCTCTCTCTCTCTCTCTTTTTATGAGAAGACATTATCAAAATTAATCTCAGATAGGATGATTAAGTCAGTCATACTACATGAATAAATTTGCATCATTACCAGCTTCCTGTCAAGTTTTCTTCCAAATAAATCTTCCAAACAGTCTTGTATGTTTCTAGTTTAGTGTGGTTGACTAATTTCTCTCTTATTCCATAATAAATTTATTCAATGGGTTCCCAAGTGTTCTAACTTTCACCATCCACAAACACATTTAATCATAGCTTCTTCAGCTGCCAGAAAACTTGGTGTACTTTTTCACAAGAGACACCTTCACACATTCACATCTGCTGTCTGTATACAAATCATAAAACTGTCCAACAGTGGAATATTGCTCCCATATTTGGGGTGGTACACCAAAATCCTCTCTAAGATTGCTCAATTCTTTCCAGAGAAGGTAATCCAGTTAATTAATTATCTCTCTCCAACAACACCTATTGCTAACCAACACTCTTTTAGAATCCATCTTGAAACTCTGTGAACCAACTTCACTGCCTCCTTTTTCATTCTATCTATTTCTGTTCATTTTAACAGACTCTCCCACTCTTCCTTCCCCAAAGAATACAACCTTCAGCCATTCAAATATAAAAATTAAAAAATGAACATTCTTCTTTTATATTATGTTCTGCATTTCTGTTATGTATTTCTCAACCCTGCTTTGTCTTTGTTATTCTTTACTTAAAACTTCATAAACTGTCGTGAATGGTCAACTGCCTTAACTATGGACTGCCACCATTTATTTATTTCTACTAGATCCTATGTTTTCACACTCTGTAGTGTAACAAATTTTATAATCTCAAACTCAGTTACTACGTACTGAGTTTGAGATTATAAGATTTTAAACTAAAGACAAAGCAGATGTTGTTAGTATTCTCCGCTTATTTATGTTAATCTTTACCTTTAATTAGTTGCTTAATTATTGATCACTTAAACTTATGCAAGTTCGAAATTTTCAGGATAGTGCATTGATAGAAATCAGTCCAATGTGTTGTTCACAAACCATTTAATTACATCAAAAAAGGAATATTTACAGTTTGATTCACATTTATACAGTTGCATTACAATTCTTTATTTTCAGTTCTCTCTAGTTCAAACTTAGTTCTAATTTACTTCCTTTAAAGCTAAATCTCAATCTAGAATACCCTGCCAGTCATATATACGCAAACTGACAATAAAGCATACCTTGAGTAAGCTTAATTCAATATCAATTTGCATTATCTTATTGTATCCATAAACTGTTCAAATGTCAGCACTGTTCAAAGAAACCAAATAAAATGGCTCGGTCACCAACTTGATATCTTCCCTCTGTACACTTTGATGCTCTGGTCCTCTACACCCCCTACAGATGAAAAAAGAAAAAGAGGCAGCCCCCCGAACTCCATATTGGAAATACATCAGCAATATTCTCCCCCCAACTCTCTGCATCAGAGATCCGTCAATTAGCATATGACAGAGAAGCCTGGTTTTCCTTCATGTCATAACAACCTCCAAGTCCTATCTTAGTGTACACAGACTACTTAATTGTTTTGATTGGTTTCCTTATTTATAATTGTAAAATTATAAATAAATGATGATGATGATAATGACCCATAAACAGACACACTTGATGTGTATTCTTGTTTGGAATTATCGCATACATAAGTACTTACAGTTATCGTTCAGCACTGCCTTTTACATGAATTTTTGTTCACACAAAAGTGCTTCTTTTCGTCCTTCTTTCCTTGTGCTAACTCATTCTTCATTTCTTACCAAATTTTTTCTTTGTCTAAGTCATCGATTATTCTATGCCCTTCAGGACCCTTAACAAGGCAATGTTAAGGGTCCTTTACATTTCTTAGCAAGATGTCCTGATGCTTGATACTATATTTCCCATGGTGGTGGATCCAAGCAAGAGAAGAATTAAAAAACTAAGACTTATGATCCTCCTCTTTCGATTACTGACAACGGAGCTCACATGACGACAGACCCAGTTAGAAGATTCAGAAACTTAGACAAAATTCTTTCTCGATAATTCAGCTTATAAAGGCCCAAACTTCTGTTGCATGCATGGGTGCATCTCTCGAAACTTCCATATATGTTCATGTATGGATCTTCAGACATGATGACATCATACTTCACATGTCTTTTGAAATGGTCATATATGGACATGGGTTAACAGCGTTACATAATGATATCATGCACCACATTATTATAACAATGGCCTATGGTTAAGTTATTACAAATACGAGATTAATTTTTTCAAAATTTGACATTTCTTTAAGTACAATCTCCTTAGAAAAACATGTAAAAGCCAACATGATAAGTTACATATCATGAGCTATTTTACACTTCCTTTCCTCTTGCCCACACACACACAACACCAATCTGCTGTAGGTCTTGTGACCTTTCGTGTGTGGGTCATATAAAAAACGTGAGCATCATTCAGGGAGAATTCAGAAGACTGGTTACAGCATTAAAATTATGAAACACAAGAATGAGTCATGTAGCATGAATATACTTCTTTGTGCCCAATCACAGCTGAGTGAACAGGAGAAAATCCTATTAAAGTTCCAAGGAACCAAGTATATTTCTGTAATCCAAACTTAAATAATATTCATTATTAAATTATTAACAGTTTATGATGATTACTTTACCTCATGGGCTCACTTTAGTGAGTACGGGCTTGGCAAACCCGAGGTACTTGATGCTGGACCATGCCTTACTTCATGTAATATACATCTGTTATATTATCTGTGGACTGGTCCTCTACCCTTCTTTCTTCTTGCTCCTTACCCCCAATTCTATTAGAGTATTCGAGGGCTAGGGGTGAATCTTTCCTATCTTGCTATGTCATTTTGCCTATTGCAGCCACCGAAGGGGGCAAACTAGCCCCAATAGGTGCCGGTCCCAAGCCCAGATAAATGGCGAGGGTTGATGTTAGGAAGGGCATCCGGTCATGAAACTTCACTGCCAGCTCTAGATATGATTAAATGAGTAGAAAAGAAAGTTATACAAGGGCTAGGGAGTACCCCTTAAGCGACATGCAGCCACATCGCCCTACAGCTGCAAGAAGTGGATGAGGGCTACTGCATCAAGGGCGGTTGCGGTTAAAGAAGTGAGCCCAGCAAGTGGAGAGAATGTTGCGAGTGGGAACGTTGAATGTTGGAAACATGACTGGAAGGGGAAGAGAGGTGGCAGACATGATGAGGAAGAGGAAGTTGGACATTTTATGCATGCAGGAGACAAGGTGGAAGGGAGAAAAGGTGAAGGAACTAGGAGATGGGTATAAATTGTTCTACTCTGGAGCGAATAAAGAGGGAAGAAATGGTGTCGGAATTGTGGTGTGCAGCAGAATGAAGGGCGAAGTACTGGAAGTGGGTAGGAGGAACGACAGGATCATGCAAATGAAACTGAGTCTTGGAGGAGCAACTGGTTGTCTTATGTGTATACGCCCCACAAGTTGGCTGTACAGCAGAAGAGAAAGATGAATTCTGGAAGGTGCTAGATGAAGAAATGAGGGAACTGGAATAAAACGAGATTGTGATTGTCGGAGGAGACTTGAATGGACACATAGGGAGACAGAATAGGGACTGTGAAAGGGTGCATGGTGGACATGGAGTGGAATTGATGAACCAGGAAAGAGAGAGGATTTTGGACTTTGCAGTAGCATTTGATCTGGCAATTGTGAAATCCTTCTTCTGTAAGAGGGAAGAGCATTTGATAACATTTAAAAGTGGCTACAATAGTTCACAGATTGACTACATTTTGACTAGAAGAAAACATCTTAAGGCAGTAACAAATTGTAAAGGAATCTCAACAGATCAGGTGGTGCAGCAACACTGGCTGTTGTGTGCAGACTTTGAAATAAAGTCGAAGATAAGAACCTTTGGAAGCCATGGGAGGAAGAAAATTAAGCGGTTTCGCTTAAAAGAAGAGAGTGTGAGGAACCATTTTAGGGAGAAGGTGTTAGAGAGGATTTCAGATTGACTAGAAAGTGTACAAGACTGGTGGAGACATAATTCAAAAGTTATTCTAAGCTGTGCAATTGAGGTGCTTGGTGAAATATCCGGAAAGATTACAGTGCAGAAGGAGGGTTAGTGGTGGAATAATGATCTACAAGAAGCAGTGATGGCTAAGAGGAAGGCAAAGCAGACGTGGGGCGAGTCAAGAGTGGAAGAGGACAGAGAGAAAAAGCAAAAAGCCAAGAGAGTTGTTGCACAGGGGAAGGCCATGGCATGTCAAGACCTTTATGATCAATTAGAAACAAAGAAAGGACAGAGAAATATTTATCAATTGGCAAAATGTAGAAATAAGGCTTCAAAGGACATTGTACATTTGAGGCAAATCAAAGATGCTGAAGGAGGAATATTATGGAGGGATGTGGACATAAGAAACAGATGGAGAATATACTTTGAGGGACTTTTGAATGAGGAAAATGTGAGGACTCACAGAGAAGATGGGCAGCCTTCTGATGGGTTGGTGCAGAACATCATTAGAGTGGAAGTGAAGGAGGCCATGAAGAGGATGAAGAATGGAAAATCGGTGGGCCCAGACAGGATTCAGTGAAGGCATGGAAGGGGAAGAGGGAATTGACCTGCTTTGGGACCTGTTCATGAAAGTTTGAAAACAGGAAAATATACCTAAGGAATGGAGGAAAAGTACTCTTGTCCCCATCTACAAGGGTAAAGGGGATGCACAAGACTGTAAGAATTACAGAGGAATAAAGTTGATGTCCCACACAATGAAAATCCTAGAAAGGGTTCTTGATGGAAGACTGAGGAAGGAGGTGGAGATTGCAAAGGAGCAATTTGGCTTCATGCCTGGTTGATCGGCCACAGATGCTATCTTTGGGGTACGACAGATGATGGAAAAGTTTCGAGAGAAGCAACGGGAGCTACATCTGGTATTTATTGATCTGGAGAAAGTGTATGATAGAGTGGCAAGGCAAGAAGTCTGGAGGTGTCTGAGGGAGAAGAAGGTACTGGAGAAATATGTCAGGTTGGTGCAGGAGATGTACAGAAATGTGAAGATAAGTGTTCAAACCTGCCTGGGAGTGACAGAAAGTTTTCCAGTGACAGTTTGCTTGCATCAAGGGTCTGCATTAAGTCCGTTCCTGTTTAATATTGTGATGGAGGTGGTGACAGAGGAAGTGAGAGAAGACGCTCCTTGGACTATGTTGTATGCAGATGACATTGTGCTATGTGCAGAATCAAGAGAAGAAGTGTGCAGCCAAACTGGAAAGTACTGGAAGAGAGAGGTATGAGACTGAGTATAAGTAAAACCGAGTATATGTGTTGCAAAGTGGATGGCAGCCAGGAGACAGATCTGGAGCTGGAAGGAAATGTCATCAGGAAGGTCAGTGACTTTAGATACTTAGGTTCAACAATGAAAGAGGATGGTGAGGCTGATAAGGAAGTGGGATGCAGGATGGAGGAACTGGAGAGAGATGGCTGGAGTGCTATGTGATAAGAGGGTGCCGATCAATCTAAAAGGCAAAATTTACAGGACAGTAGTGAGACCAACTATGATGTATGCATTTGAAACTGTGGCCCTGAGGAAAAATAACATCAGCAGGATGGAGGTAGCAGAGATGAGAATGCTTAGGCGGATGTGCGGTGTGACCAGAAAGGATCATCTGAGAAATGACTATGTAAGGGGAACAGTGAGAATTACGACCTTAGGAGCAAAGATACAGGAGGCAAGGTTGAGATGGTTTGGTCATGCAATGAGGAGGGAGGAAGAGTATGTGGGAAGAAAGGTTGACCAGGATTGGAGTCCTTCAGCATCTGAAACTCGGCCAGTCATGTAGATGGACATGCAGGGGAAGAGGAAGCACGGATGGCCAAAGAAGAGATGGTGGAGGAAGACTTGAGGATGAAGAACTTGGATGTGGCTACAGCCCAAGACAGGAAGTTGTGGAGGAGACTCACCACAGACAGAGACCCTACTTAAGTGAGAAAAGCTGCAGAAGAAGAAGTTCATGATGATTACTTGACAAAATTTTGAGATAGGCATGCAGTTGATTAAGATTGAAGAAATAGGTTTGATTCTGGTGAATTCTATATCTAGTGTCTATGGTATGAGAAGCAAGACCTCTGATTCTATAAATCTTAAAATCTTAGAAACCTTCCTTCACTGGCTGGTCCATCCATCCACACTGCCCATCACAAAAGACAGGTATTATCAAGAGTCTTGTTCATTAAATTAAATAAGTATTGCATTAGCATCTAACAAGTATAATGAAATTATCATCTTATAGCCATACTACATTCTGATATTAAAAGGATTTCCATACCTTACATTAAAGAGATTTCTGAACAAACAGCAGGAATTTTTTGAAGATACAATCTATATGCTATTTTCAAAGAAGCATGGAAGTTATCTTCCTTCCTACCGTATACCAAAGATAAATTGCCACCTCCTTTATCAAGTGCTCCATTCTTGCCGACTCTGCTACTTTGTGCAGACTGACCATTCTGCTAAGAATAGAATCCAAGAACACCAAGGCTACATAAGATTTTTAGAATCAGATGGTTCTGGCCTTGCTTCTCATGCCATAGACACTAGATACAGATTATTTAAATTGTTAGCTTTAAATTAAATAAAAAATTTAAATAAAAAGTTTATGAAACTTATTAGCTCTTTATACTTAAGTAACTAGATACAGAGTTTATTGCAATTAAACCAAGATTTTGTACTACAGTAGATTTAAATTTGATCACCTATTCCTTGAAACTTGTGAAACCTTGTCATTGCCCTAATCTTAATAAATCAGACTGTATGCTTCTGTCAAAATTTTGTGAAGTAATCACCATAAACTGTTCATATTTTATTTTTAAGGTAGAATCACAGAAATATACTTGTTTCCCTGTAACTTTGCTTTCTCCTGTTCACTCAACTGTTTGAGACACAAGGAAGTATACTCATGCTATATGACTCATTCTGAATGATGCCTATGTTACAGTGAGTGAAATATATAGGAGTCGATATAAAATTATAATTTCCCTTGCATGCATTAAATAATATATTTGTAGACAACTTACTACAAGTAGATTTGCATGAATAATAAATTACCAGGTTTTAACTCTCAGACATTTTTTATTTATGCTATATGTATTTCTTCAACATGTTTTGCTGTCTATATGGCACACAGCATCTTCAGGAAGTTGCTTAATATAAGTTGTTGTTGTCAAGTCCACTGAAGAGCTTCTAGATATGACCGTGGGAATGTATAACTGTTTTGGCAATTTCTTGAACTTTGATGGAGTAGAGCTTTTCTGTAGGGTTATTGTCAATTTTCTGTAGAGCAGCGGCAATTGCTGGATAAGAGTAGATATGGGCAGGTGTTAGTTCGACCCGTGGACAGTTCTTGCATGTTTCATAACTTCTAGTACCGCCCGGATGAAATTTCATGCCTTTAAAGTATTCCGTCCTTAGCTTGGTGATGATTGTGGTTATTTCTCTATTTTCATTTATTTTGCAGATTTCATTCTTCTTCTTGATAGTTTATTTTACCAGTCTTATTTTTGCGACAGAGTTTGCATCAGTTAGTGATAGTGGATGTGATTTAAATTAAGGGGATATTAAATCCCACATTATTTCAAAGCTAAATAAGAAACTCAAAGATTGGAATCAAAGAGTTTCATGCCGAATATAGTAAACTATAAAAGTTTCGGCTGATTGTAGTGTAAGCTAAAGCACGTAGTTCAACACTAGGGCAACTCATTGCAAAGGTGGGTAAAGTTCTGATCATTATTCTTAGTATTACTCATAATGTAAAACACATCTCCTAGGAGATGTATGATGTTATACATTATGGTGGAAGGTCACTACCCAGACCGGTTTCAACTTTTATTGAGGTCTCAACAGTGAGTGGATAGACCAGATAATACTGACATTATGGTGGAAGGTCACTACCCAGACCGGTTTCAACCTTTATTGAAGTCTCATTAGTGAGTAGATAGACCAGGTAATACTGACATTACAGCGAAAAGAACTTATGTACTTTGCTATACGAGTTGTCAAAAAGTTGCACCCATAAATTACTTAAATAAAAGAGCCAATAGGCTTCACTTCGGCAATGTAACATTATTTAAATTAAGAGGATATTAAATCCCACATTATTTCAAAGCCAAATAAGAAACTCAAAGATCGGAATCAAAGAGTTTCATGCCAAATATAGTAAACTATAAAAGTTTCAGCAGGAGTACTAAGAAAGATTAGAGAGGTGAACAGATGGCATCAGTGGCAATGTCATATTAAAATGAGGATATTAGGAAAGAACTTAATATTGTTGGCATCCAAGAATGTATTGCAGAGCTAATCTCAGGTGGTATGATCACTTAAACTGAATGGGCAAGGAAAGATTAGCAAAACAAGTGTTCTTTGGCAGGAAAAAGACCCAGAGGAAGACCAAGATATAGGTAGATTGATACAGTAAAAAGTGCCTTAGAAGATAGAAATATAAAATCTGATAATGTTGAAGTCTTGACAGGTAACAGATTGATTTGGAGGAAAATTGTAGATACGAAGTTAGTAATGGTGTAAGTTTTTCATGCAGTACTATCATATCCTGTACACCCCTTGAGGGTACGTATCAGGAATTCGATGATGATGATGTTCTTCACATCATAGATGGGATTCAAATCCAGGTCTTTTCAACCAAAGGGCTTGTCTACACCAAATGGGCTACAGAGGCTCTTCTGGTAGACTGGCATCCATAAAAAAATAGAGTAAATAATTAAATAGTAATGAACAACAATGAACAATTGGTTTACAGAACATATACTTGTATACTGATGTAAGTAAATTGGGGAAAAACGACTATCTTAAAAAAAGTGGTCACTATGAAAGTGGAATAGTATTTTATTTGTCGTGTAAAATCCTCCTGATGGTGTCAGAAATCATTATCATTAAGCTACAAAACAAGCAGCATAACCAGCCTCCTGCACGTACACGCTTTTGTGTGTAGGTGGTTGTACTGATATGTATTCTGAATATACCTCTGTGACTGAGTCAAAATATTTTTATGCCTGTTTATACACCCATGAGCAGTTGAATTAGAAATACCTGCCTAGTAGCGAGTAGCATGGACTCCAGAAGGCAATGATAGTATTGGGGAGCCAAACTGATCCATGACTGTTGCACAGCCTCCCACAATGCATGAGGATTGGTCAGAGCAGGGCCCAGGGCGTGTATATCTCTCTCGACAGCATCCGAGATATGTTCAATAGGATTGAGGTCAGGGAACCTTGGGGGCCAGCCAAGCATCCTCATGTCCGTGGAGTGTTCATCCACCCATGCCACAATTCGAGTGCTGTGGACTGGTGCATTATCTTGCTGTAGGTACAGGTCTCCTGCAGGGTGCTGTAGGTGCAGAAATGGGAGCACATGATCTGACAGCAGGTCCCTGTATTGTTTGCCGGTGAGGGACGATGGTAGATGTACCAGGGGACCCATTTTATCCCACGTAAACAGTCCCCATATGAGGATATCACCACCACCACCACTTGTCTTAACTGTACCCTGCTGGCACGAGGGATCCATCGATTCATGTGCTTGGCAATGCACTCGTACCCTGCCATAGGCATGTACCAACGTGTACCTCGACTCATCAGTCCAGGCGACCTTTTTCAATGGCAGTGTTCCTGCGTCCATGCTAATCGTTATGCCTTGTGATGTGCGGTGAGCAGAGGTACATTAGTCGGGCAGTGGCTGCTCACACGTCATTGTTGTCCAGCATTGAATTGGTGAGTGATCTGCAGCACTGTGGCCCGTCTATCTGCTGTTACCATCCAAGCTAGCTGATGGCATCCCCTGTCATCGACACGTTGTACACACCACGGCAGTTTTCCCTAGCGACTATGGTTTTACCCGATTCCATGTACTCACGGTACACTCTTGACACAGTGGCCTGTGAAAAGCCCAGTGCCTGCACGACTTCGGAGATGGAGTGCCCCATACGTCTGGCTCCAACTATCTGGCCACAATCGTATTCGCTGAGATCTCAAGTCTTCCCCATTCTGTGCTCGACTATTACTCAGTAGTACAAGTACTGCCGAGTAATAGTCAAGTACAAGGTCTGAGGTCAGTACAAGGTCTGAGGACATCCCCGTCATGCGCCACATGGCACTATTCTATTCGCTGGGGCGACCACAGCACCATTTCTCCAACACTGCAGGTATCTCTAATTCAACTGCTCATGAGTGTAATATTAATGCATGTTCACAAGAGGTTGTATGATTGAAATATATTGCAATGAATATGCATATAGTTAATGAATTTTTAACTGTTTTTAACTGTTTTTCTTTGTATAATTTCATTCTGTTTAAGCACTTATTAACCGAGATCTTTAAAATATGTTAAAAATATTAACTAATATTGTTTTAATGTTTTTGCAGGTGGCTGAGATTACATTCAATTTTTGGTATAGAATGTCAGAAGTATTGTATAAGAATAACTGTGATATCTTGAATGAAATTTTTCAGCCTTATGTCCAGAGGCTTATAATAGCATTGTGTCGACACTGTCAAATGGAACCTGATCATGTTAGTAGGAAATTAATTATCTCAAGTAGTCTTTGATTAGCTTAATTCGAGTTTAATTAAATTGACTAAAATAACAATTTTCATGTTGCCTTTTCTCTCTACTTTCCACCTTATTTAAAGCACTTTGACATACAAAAATTCATCAGAATTTCTTAAACAATGATTACGCACTCCAAAGAAACAGTCTATGCTGTAATTTAGAACTTAATTTAAACAGTAATTTTCTTAATTTTTTTTTTAAGTGGACAACTTAAAACTTGGCAATTTTGTAATGGATTAACTGATTTTAACTAATCATTTTCAAATTGTTACTGAAGTTTTTACACTGATGTTATATTTATATTATTTATAGAAAGCATTGGAAATTTGAA
This sequence comes from Typopeltis vanoorti, assembly GCF_054136105.1. Lineage (NCBI taxonomy): Eukaryota > Metazoa > Arthropoda > Arachnida > Uropygi > Thelyphonidae > Typopeltis > Typopeltis vanoorti. Next base: position 3,198,655 of record NC_143564.1, read on the forward strand.
TGTGCAGGTGGTTGAACTTTTTTTTTTTTCAACAAAATAATTAGTATTTTAGTAGGTTGAATGGTATTTGAATGTTTGTATTATATCAGATCGGTGTGTACCAATGTGCCTTTACGAATTGGGCAAAATTTCTTTCCATGAGACTAGTGATAGAGAGATAAACTGTGAACAATTTATCATTCACAATTCTCAAACTTGCTTATAAAGTAAGTTTGAGAATTGTGATTAAAATTATAAAGTAAAAAGTGATAAAGGCATGGTTTAACTTTCCAGAAAGAGATCATTCTGAAGAATTGGCATCTGCAAAGCTTGATGCATATGTGCAAACTTGCCTTTCTCTCTCTCTCTCTCTCTCTTTTTAAAAGAATATCTAAAAACAAAAGTGTTCTCATTTGAAAAACCCAGTTGATCCAGAACAGAAAGTTGCTTCTAACAAATCTTAACTATGCCATTCATTAAAAATAAATAAAATCATGAAACTTTGTGTCTTTCTGCATATTTCTGGAAATATAAATATTATTGATCTTGGTTGATGATTATGACAGAGAACCCCGCTTTACCATAACTGTTCATTGCATGCATGCTTCCTCTGGACTTTTCATTCTCTGCTGTTTTAGGAAGTGACAACATTAGTATAGATGTATAGATGCATGCATGCAATCACTATCAGTAAGTGAGAATGATGTCTGAATCTGCCTCACTTACTTGATAGTCTTGTGATGATTTCGTTGTCATTTTCTGAAACAACATAATCAGTAAGAATCAGCATATAAGCTTAAATACCGGAATTATGATCACCTTCAAAATTTTTGTCAGAAAGACATCAGAAGAATCCTAAATAGTTTAGATAACAATCTTCTGGTCTTGATATATTAACTACAAATGTGCTTAAGACATGCTCCTGAATTAATGCTCATTTTGTATCTTTAAAATCTTTTGTACTTATTTGGGTATTGGGTATATGCAGTTGGGACCAAAATTACCTTAGTGAGGTCAGTGTATAATGTCTGTTACTTGAGTGCATCCTTCTGGCCTTTTTCATAGAATATTTTGTCTTTTTGCAGAATGAAAAACCAGTTTTTCTGAAAGAAAAATCCCTTTCCTTTGAGACCAGCTAACTCAGCTTCAGTTGAAAAGCCTTTATAAAGATATGTCACATTATTGATGGGATTTTGTGGAAAGAACCAACCTCTTTCTATAAAAAGGCAATGTCAATATCCCTCAAGTGACAGAGGCTCCTACCTCATCTCACATCTATCTTAGCATGGAAACAGGCATATGCAACTCTTTCAAAAGAAGGAAATAAAACCCAGTAATCTATCACCTACTGCACCGAGATTAGTTTTCTATTGAAAGTAATGAACATAGTTATCAACAGTCAATTTCTTCACTATCTAGAAGCCTAGAAGCTCAACATTTGATTGAAAGTGAGAAACTGGAAAGAATTATTTTACAATGAAATAATTCAAAATTCTGTTCAAAGACAAGCTTGCTTTCTGGCATTATTCTTGTTCTTCAACTCTTGCATTGATCATGACAGAAATCCTGCTTTACCATGAGCTGCTCATTGCATGCATCCTTCCTCTAGACTTTTCATTCTTCTGTTTCAGAAAATGACAATATAGATTTATTATTAATTAATTAATAATGTATTTAATAATTTAATTCAATTAAGAATTGATGAAATCTGTGTGGACATTTCCAATGCATTAGTATTGGAGTCAGACAAACAATAAATTAATTCGAAAGAGAATTGTTGCAAAAATCTTGTAATATGGACTTAATTATATAGCACCATAATGTATATATTCTGTGAGGGCATGTTAATTACATAATGTTTGAGGTTTTTGAATGTCTGCATGCATGTGGCAGTAAACAAAAGCAGGATGCCTGAAAATCTACATCCATCCATATGTTCACTGGGCATCCACAGATGCCGTATGGTCACTCCGATGCTCGGTGATGTGCCACACCTTGCTCATCATGTAGTCCTGTTGTATGCTTTTCTGGAGGCTTCAACTCTCTGAAGATCAGTCACTCCACACACACACACACACACACACACACACACACACACACACACACACACACACACACACACACACACACACCATCCATCCATCTCATTGACATTCTACACCTTCCTCTTTTTCCAGGAACTTCACCTTCTGTTAATGTTCTGAGAAGTCCTCCTTCCATCCTTTCAATGTGTCCAAAATATTTTAACTTTCTTCTGTCAGTATCCTTAAGGAGCTTAAAGTTCTACTGATCTTTTCTAACACTCATTCATTTGTATGCCTTTCAGTATATGATATCCTCAACAGCTTCTGTAACACCACATCTCAAAAGCAGTTATTCTTTTCTTGTCTGACTTCTTTAGGTTACAAGTCTCACATCCATAAGTTGCTGTTGAAAAAACAGCCACATCCAAAATCCTCAACTTTTTTTCCATGAGATATATCCATCCTTCCAGATTTTAGACAAATCTCTGTTTGTTGTTTTAGCCATTCCTAAATCATCTTCTGACATCTTCTGAACATCAATTCCTCACATTAATAATGGATCCCACATACTCACATTTGTTGACTTCCTCAGTTCTTTCTCCATTAAGGTACACTTGTTTCTCAAGAGCTTTCCTGTTCGTATTTCCTTTGAGAATCATAATCTTTGTCTTGCTAGGATTGAGTTGATGTCGTCTGCTATTACTGATCTTGTTAACTTTATCAAGAATTTGTCCTAGTTCTTCCTTGTCATTACAGAGGAGTATGGTATCATCAGCATACCCTTAGATTACTGATCAATCTACCACCTATCCTAATTCCTGTCTTGAGCTTATCCAGTGCTTCATGCATGATGTCCTCTGCATGTATACTAAACAACGAGGAGAAAGTAAACAACCTTGCATAACTCCTTTTTCCACCTGAAGCCGATCAGTCAATCCAACACCTGTGCTTACTGTGGCTTCTTGCTCCCTGTACAAGTTGGCTATCAACCTGATAGTGTGTTGAGGAAAACCCATTATTTTCATTACTTTCCACAGTTTCACATACTGAACACGATCAAAAGCTTTAAAGTAGTCTACAGAGGGAGTCTGAATTCTTTATATTTTTCTATGATCTGTCTAAGGCAAAGGATCTGATCTCTGCCTCAACTTTGAAAATCTACATAGTGTGTGTGTTGATGGTTAAGCTCTCCTATCAATAGTGTGTGTACTGTATAAAATACAATCTGCACACCTTTAATGATAATCTTCGGGCATGTTTAATTATTCTTTATCAAGGAACAGCTTTGGACAAAATCATATATTAAGTTTAATAACATACATATACAGGAATGAACCTCCATTGCTCAGTTTCAGTGAAGCCTTTGGTTGGAAAGACCTGGGTTGAAATTCTGTCCAGGATGTGAAGAACATTTATCAGTACTTTTTGTACATTGAACAGGTTTTTTTTTTTTGTACTGGATACTTAGGATAATTATCCTACAGAACTGGCAAATTGACCAGAAGAACACATGCAATTTACAGACATAGCAGACAATGCAGATACTATTAGCCACCCTATCATAAGCAGTAATCCACTTGCTAAGGCTGATGGATGCAACTTCTGCTCACCTGCACTTCCATCTCTCTCTCTCTCTCTTTCACACACACATCCTGATACAGAACTGTTACTTCACTGAAAGATAAAGCTGCTGAACTCTTCATATCATCTTCAAACTCCTGCATTGATGACCAAGGGAAATTGCCACAATTTCCCTTGTACACTAAAAGGTCTCCTGGTCCTGATGGCATCTCTCCATTTGTATTCAAACATTATGTTTCAGAGCTAACATCTGTCCTGTATCATCTTTACAACTATTATGCATAGCTGGTTCTTATTCCACTGTGTAGAAGCAATCTTATGTCCAGCCTATTCCAAAAACAGAGTGGAAGTCTACCATCAGTCTACTGACGACTTGTTATCACTTCAGTCTTCTCCAAAATAATGGAGAAAGTTGTCAGTAGCCTACTTCTCCTACCTACAGGCCCTTGAGTTAATGAACGTGACGACCAATATGAATTCCCTCATTCAAGATCTACTGCTGACCTCTTAGCTTACATCACCCACACTGGATGTGTGCAATGGAAATGTTCAGCAAAACTTGTGCTATCATTGATATTTTCAGAGCTTTTGATTGTGTCTGGCATCAAAGCCTGCTAAACAAACTGCCATCCTTTGGTCTACTTGCCATTCTCTATATTTGGGTTGCTAGCTTCTTCCCTGGTCACTCACTGTATGTCATGGTTGATGGCTTTCATTCTTCAAGCTTCACCACCAATGTAGGAGCAACTGAGAGGTCTGTCCTATTATACATTATGGAAAATTATGGAGACAACTACCGTGTTAGAGCAAAACTTTAATTTAATATAAACCAAAATGAACACTCGACGTTTCGACCTTCATATCAAGGTCATCACCTGGAGCATACACACACACACATATATATATATATATACAGAGAAACAAGCTGCACTACAATCTACATGATTTGCTAAAGTTACTGACCAACCGTTACAACAATTATTGGCCTGACCTCTGGTGGAACAAAACCTTTACTACATCAAAGCTAGAGTCCTATAATTATTATTATAGGATAATAATAATATATTATTATCCTATATATATATATATAAATAAAATAAAAATAATAATAAAAAAAAACCTGTGATAATACATATAAATTTCAACCAATTGGTATGGAATAGTTTCAATAAAAGCTGAAAATTGCTTCAAGTCCTAAAGTATGCTAGATACTAAGTAGGCTGAATATGTGCCATCCAAATTCTTGGAATTTTTATGCCACCATTATTGTTAAGATTAGGGTGGTTAATCAGAATTTCGCAGGCTTCTTTAAATTTTCTTTCATACCAGGATGATGTAAAGAGCAGGTACTTTTCCAGTCAATTTGGTGTAGGGTGTTGAGAGCGTGATCTGAGAATACTGCTTCACCAAAATTGTTATATTTAATGTGTCTTTTGTGTTCTTTTTGAAGTATAGGGATTGTACATCCAGTTTCACCAATATAAGGTAAGTTACTTGTGCAGTGGATGCGATAAACTCCAGGATGTACCAATGGGAGGAGAGGATCCTTAGAGGAGTTGAATATGTTTTTTAATTTTATAAGTATTTAAAAGTGGCATTGAGATTATAATGGTGTAGGATTCTATTGATTTTTTCTGATAACTCTTTAATTATGGGATGGCTATGGTTTTACTGTAATTTATATTCTTTTTTGATGAAGTTTTATGAAGAACTTTATTAATAGTATTTTTGTTGTAGCCATTATTTATAAATGTGTTGCTAATAATCTTTAATTCTTGTTTAAGAGCTTGTTGATTAGAGCAAATTGTTATAGCTCTGTTTTTAAGGGTGTTAATGACTCCAAATTTTTGTGATGGGTGGTGATATGAGTTAGCATGTATATATTGGCTAGTATGTGTTGGTTTGCGGTAAACCATGAAGGATAGACTGCCCAAGGGAAGACGTGTGACCAGTGTATTCAGGAACGGGAGTGAGTTGTTCTGATTTTCAATTTCAGTAGTAAGTTGTATGCGTTTATGTTGTTTGTTCAGGTGGCTGAGGAATGTGTTTAAAGTTTGTCGACCGTGCGGCCAGATAACGAAAACATCGTCAACATATCTAAGCCACACTGTAGGTTTTAGAGTAAAGCAATCAAGAGTACTCTGCTCAAAAGCTTTTATATAAAAGTTAGCAATTGGGGGGGGGGGGGGGGGATAGTGGTGAGCCCATGGCCGTACCTTCTTTTTGTAGGTAAAATTTATTTTGCCACATGAAGTAACCGGAATGTCGTGGACAAAGAGGGCCGTAATGTCGGGCGGAAATTTGTTCTGTAGTAGAAGAATTGTGTCACTTATTGGGACATTTGTGAAAAGGGCAGAAACATCCAAACTGACTAATAAATCATCTTTGCAGAGTGTTATGTTTTTAATTTTGTTTATAAAGTGTTGTGTGTTCTTTATATAGGAGGGGGAATGACCTACCAACTCCTTGAGTGTTGATGCTAATTTCTTGGCTAGGTGATAATTAGAGCTATCTATTCCTTCAACTATTTGCCGAAGCAGAACGTTTTGTTTGTGTACTTTAGGAACATCATATATTCTGGAAGAACTGACATAATGCAGGATAAGTTTTTTAACAGTGTCTGACGTCCAAAAAGTGATGGACTTAAGCAATTTCTCGTTTTTTTTCCCCTTATTCTGTTAGTTGGATTATAGATCTATATAGATTATAGACTATATGGATTATAGATATATATGGATCATCAAAAAAGAATATAAATTACAGTAAAACCATAGCCATCCCATACATTAAAGGGTTATCAGAAAAAATCAATAGAATCCTACACCATTATATCAATAGAATCCTACACTCAATGCCACTTTTAAACCACTTATTTAATTAAAAAACATATTCAACTCCTCTAAGGATCCTCTCCTTCCATTGGCACATCCTGGAGTTTATTGCATCTACTGCACAAGTAACTTACCTTATATTGGTGAAACTGGATGTACATTCCCTATACGTCAAAAAGAACACAAAAGACACATTAAATATAACAATTTTGGTGAAGCAGGCCTCTCAGATCACGCTCTCAACACCCCACACCAAATTGATTGGAAAAGTACCTGCTCTTTACATCATATAAAAACCTGGTATGAAAGAAAATTTAAAGAAGCCTGCGAAATTCTGATTAACCACCCTAATCTTAACAATAATGGTGGTATAAAAATTCCAAGAATTTGGATGGCACATATTCAGCCTACTTAGTATCTAGCATACTTTAGGACTTCAGCAATTTTCAGCTTTTATTGGAAACTATTCCATACCAATTGGTTGAAATTTATATGTATAATCACAGTTTTTTTTTATTGTTATTATTTTTATTTATTTATTTATTTTATTATATATATATATATATATATATATATATATATATATATATAAACATGTTGCTCTCCAGCCCAATTTAATTTTGTAACCTAATAGATAATAATAATAGGACTCTAGCTTTGATGTGGTAAAGGTTTTTTTTCCACCAGAGGTCAGGCCAATAATTGTTGTAAAGGTTAGTCAGTAACTTTAGCAAACCATGTAGAGTGTAGTGCAGCTTGTTTCTCTGTATATATGTGTATGCTCCAGATGATGACCGTGATACGAAGGTTGAAACATCGAGTGTTCATTTTGGTTTATATTAAACTAAAGTTTTGCTCTAATATGGTAGTTGTCTCCATAATTTTCCATAATATATTCTGATCACCGTGCAAGCATGAAAGAAAGGTCTGTCCTATTATCTACGCTCTTTCTTTTGTATATAAATTACCTACTCTCAGTGACTACTAATCCCATCCATAGTTTTGCAGACAATAGTACTCCCCATTCATCATACTCATTTGGCAAACCATGTAGTGTGCAGATATCCAAGCATTAAGATTATATTCATAGTGCTTTAGTGACTGATCTGTGTACTGTCCTTTAATAGATGAGGACAATCTGTTCACATTCAGTGCCACCAAAACAGTCTTGACTCTTCTGTCACAAAAGAAATCTCAGCTCACATTCCTCAACCTCAATAAAACGCAAATCATCAGACAAGATCAAATCTCTCTCTCTCTCCCTTCTCTCTCTCTCTCTCTCTCTCTGCTTTGACTAACATTAATCTCCAGCCTCTCCTGGCACAAACACATCACAATAATAGCTTCCTCAGCATTCATAAATCTAGGCATTCTGTTTGTTCAAGTATCCAACCATCTCCTAACAATATACATATCCAAAATCTGTCCATGATTAGATTACTGCTCATATATTTTGGGTGGAGCGCATAAAACTTCTCTTGAAATTCCTGATACTGTCTGGAGGAGAGCAATTCAGCTCATAGAGAATTCCTCTCTTTGATATTCAATTCAATCTCTATCTCACTGATGCAGTGTTTTGGCACAGAGTTCTGTGGATACTTCATTGGTCATTGCTCCACTGAATTGGCAACCATCATTCCACTTTCTGTTGCACTTGTTTAATACAAGAGCATCATCATCTGTTCAACATCCTTTTTCTGTGCAACTGTAAACACACCGAACCTGCTTCTCCTCTTCCTCTTTTATCCCATCTACATCAATTATTTGGAATTGATGTAGATGGGAGATACAGCCTATTACAAGAAGTATTTCCAGTCAGCTACGATTTGCAACTCTTCAAAAAAACAATGTGAATAAACTTTTATCTGAGTCCTTTCTGCACCCAGGCACAGCACTGGCGTGATTATAGGTCCTTGGACCTCTGTGTATGGAATCAATGTAAAAATAAATTAGGTTTAAAAAAAACCAAGTTATTTGGTTGTGAGCAGTCTTTGAGCCTAGCATGAAAGAGAGAATGGGATATATACTGTCACGTTACTACATTTCACTGGCTTTCTATAGTCTTCAGTTTAATACATAAGCAGCTAGCTGAAAATACAAATTAACTAGAGAATTTAATTTTGCTCATGATAGGTCAAATCTCTGAAGTTCATGCATGTTATAACTCTGCATAGGTATATATTTCTTACATTTTTACTGTTGTAGTTAGAGGAACTTACAGGGTGTTCGGGATAAATTTGACATATTTATAATTAATTATATTTTTCCGTAAGTTACATGTATTAACACACACTTCTCTTCATTTAAAAGTTTGGACCCTTCTTCATTCATATACAAGATGTCAGAAAGGATGGATAGCTGGAACCCACCTGAATCATGGAAGAGAATAACTTGTATCATGATGATTCGTGCCCGCCATCAAAATAAGGATATTACGACTGCTGCCCAATGCTCCCTGAATACAGTAAAAACAATCAGGCATGAACTAGAGACTTGCAATGGTGACTACGAGGATGTAGCAAGAAGAAAGATCCCTAGCAGACGATCTGATTGCGTTCGTACAGCAGAATTCCTCGCAAATCTGCAGGAACAGGTGTCGAAGAACCCTGGCATTGGAATTCGGGCTTTGTTCGTGGAGTTGCTAACTGTAGTCAAGCCCTGGATAACAAGGGTAGCCAATGGTAGGCCGTATGTATGGCAGCAGGATTCGGCCCCTTGCCACACCTCTGGGAAAAGTCAAAAATGGTTGTCTGAAAATTTCTACGACTTCACCAGTCCAAATGTTTGGCCTCCAAACTCCCCAGACCTTAACCCCATGGATTATTTTGTATGGGGTGCAGTTGAAAAAGACACCAATCGCACTTCCAGTAATACAAAAGCCCAGTTAATGGATAAAATTAAAACAGTTTTTGCGGCCCTTCCTAGGGAGACTGTAGCATCAGCTTGTTCGAGGTTACGAAGCAGAATTGAAGCTGTGATCGATGCTAATGGTGGTTATTTTGAATAAATCTTGTTGATAGTATTGTAATTAACTCTGCCTGTAATGTTTTTTTGTCAATTCATTAAATTTAATAGATACAAAGAAGATTTTCTTTTTCCTTACGAAACTGTCAAATTTATCCCGAACACCCTGTATATTACTTGTTATAGCCAGAATCTTTCATGTCTTGCATTGATGCTACTGGCACTATGCTGTTATAAGCTACATAAAGTCTAAAACTAGTTAATCTGCCTAGCCTGACATCTTGTAGTTAAAAAAAATAAAATTAAAAAATTAATCAGTAATTAATTATATCAGTCAGTCAGAAAATTTTTATTTTCAACATCTGGTTATTAAACCTTGCTTTCAAACTTGATATTGTATAATTACTGTATTCAGTCATTCGTTGACCTATGATATTATATTTATCCTAGAAAGTCTTTAGGAAAAAAAAGCAGTAGGTTCTCCTGTTGATTTTTCTTTTTTGAAGTTATTTCTGCTTTCAAATAGCCATTAACTGATGTTATTTTCATTATTTTTGTTTATAGAGATCAGTGTCAACTGTATTGTGGTACTCCAGGCAGTCTCTGAGGATGTACATTGTTACATCCTTAATTACATTGTTACATTATTAATATAGGGTAATTTCGAGACTGTTACTCTCGTGTAAATATTTGTTTTTATTGAAAGTCTCACAAGAGTCTTTATTATTTTTTTTGTACCAAGTTCTTGTGTGATACATGAGTTATGTACATTTTCCAGTCAATCTTATGGAAGGTCTCCATGGTTAGAGAGACTTGCTACTGTAAAATCTATGTCATTATTTTAAATTTTGTGGCATTTGTAAATTTTTATTTTACCTTACTTAAACTTATCTTAACTTTAAATTAACTATACTTCAACATTAACATTCGCAACTTTGAGTATATAATCCATTGCTTGATCTAGATACTTATTTTTAATCTTTACTCGTAACCTTTTGACTCTCCTCTTTTCTCAAGGTTGTATCTATGCTATTCACGTGCTCGTAATTTTATAACTTGGGAACTTGCCTCGTGTTAGAGCCAAATTCCTTTGTTATAACAGTAAGCGTATTCAATTTTGACTTCTGAAAATTTATTTTATTATTTCGACTGTGCCATCAGGAATCTTAGATAAGATTTAAATATCCTTCCTAAAGAAAAAGCACTTCGCTTAGCACGGAAATACTTCTAACTCGCAATACTTTATATGATAGTACTACATGGAAAAAATTACATCATTACTAACTACCTATCTACAATTTTCCTCCAAATCAGTGTGTTACTAGTCAAGACTCCCACATTATCAGATCTTATATTTCTATCGTCTAAGGCACTTTGTACCATATCAATCCACCTATATCTTGGTCTTCCTCTGGGTTGTTTTGCTGCCAACCTGGCAGAGAACACTTGCTTTGCTAATTTTTCCTCGCCCATTCTGTTTAAGTGACCATACCACCTGAGATTAGCTCTGCTAACGCATTCCTGGATGCTGACAATGTCAAGTTCTTTCCTAATATCCTCGTTTTTAATATGATATTGCCATTGATGCCATCTGTTCACGCCTCTAATCTTTCTCAGGACTCTCATATCTGCGGTCTCTAGTCTTTGGTCAAGTGTTTTACTTCTGACCCAGCTCTCAGATCCATAAGTCAAAACTGGTTTCAACACTGTCTTGTATACAGCTAATTTAGTGTTCCGACTAATTTCTCTCTTATTCCATATGAATTTATTCAGTTGACTTCCCACCATACCAGCTTTGCTGATTCTGTTGTCTATTTCCATATTTAATTTACCATCTTCACTAAAAATCGTGCCTAAGTAGCTGAAATGTTTTACTTGTTCCACAGGTTCTCCATTCACAACACAGTTGACATTTTCAATGATTCTGCCTATTTTCATTGTCTTTGTCTTTTTATTGCTGACCTTCATACCATATCTATTACAACAGCTATTCAATTTAGTCAGAGAATCTTGCAGACTTGTAGCGGATTTATTTAGAAGTATAACATCATCCACATAAAGCTAAGAGCTGACATTAACATCTCCAATTTTGATATCATGTTTAATACCACTTTCCTTCATAATGTGATCCATATAGATAATGAATAACAGAGGAGATAATGTACATCCTTGTCTCACACCAGATTTAACATTAAACCATCTTCCTGTAATTCCTTCAATTCTAACTGCTGACTTACAACTCATATAAAGACTAAGTATTGCTTGATACAATGCCCCATTAACAAAATATAACTGCAGCGTATTGAATAGCTGCTCTCTTGGCGCCTTGTCATATGCCTTTTCCAGATCGACACAACTTAAATACAGATCTTTGTTATATTCCCATGATTTTTCAACTATTTGTCGTAAAGTGAAGATCTGATCCTGACAGCCTCTATTTCGCCTGAATCCAGCTTGTTCTTCACCAAGCTTTTCTTCCACAATTCTTCTCAACCGTTTCTCAAGTATACTTGCACAGATCTTGCCGGGAACACTCAGTAGGGAAATACCTCTGTAATTCTCACATTCAGTTTTATTTCCCTTTTTATATATGGGTACTATGAGAGCTCTACTCCAATCATCGGGAATTCGTCCCTCTGTCCAGGCTTTCTGAACTATGCAGTGCAGCCACTGTAAGACTCTTATACCACCATAATTGAGCATTTCTGGTCGAATATCATCTACTCCTGTTGCCTTTCCACATTTCAAGCCTTTGATGGCTTTTTCTACTTCAAGTATGGATATGTATTCCTGACTGCATGCCTGGGCAGTGTTTTTTTATCACTGTGCTGTCATCACTGCTTGTTTCATTTAGCAGTTTTTCAAAGTAATTACTCCATACTTCAAGGATATCTTTTTGTCCAGTTTTCATGTCACCTTTATCATCTCTGACTCCTTTTACAGCACTCTTTCCTCCATTCCTATGCTTCTTCAACAACCTCCAGAATATTTTGCCACCTTCTTGATATTTATTTTCTATATTCTTGCCAAAGTCCTCCCATGACTTTTGTTTAGCTAGTTTTACACAGCTAAACAAAAGTTTTTACACAGTGTTTAGCATTCTTGCATTTGTCTCTATATACTCTAAGAACACTAGCTGACTTATTTGACAGGAACTTTTGATATGCTTTCTTCTTTTCCGTCACTGCCTCTTTAACTTCCTGTGTCCACCAGGGAGTTCTGATTTTTTTTATCCTTACATACAACCTCACTACATGCCTCTCTGGCAGAATCAATCAATGTTTTCTTCAGAGTTTGCCACTGAATCTCCAAGATTTGATTCCTGTTCTCAAACTCTTTCATGTTTTCTTCAATAATCTTTGTGTATTTTAGTCCACAGTTCACATCTGAGAGCTGCTCAACTTTTATTTACTTTAAAACTTTCTTACATGTTATTCTTTTGAATATGAAATTCAATTTTATCCTGCTCAAGACTAAATAGTGATCACTTCCATTTTCAAATCCTCTGTACACTCTGGTGTCCTGCACCAAGGAGAAAACATCACTATCAACAATGACATAGTCAATGAGACTTTTCTTATTCCTTGCCTCTTCTCTCCATGTGAATTTGTGCACATTTTTATGTTGGAACATGGTGTTAGTAATAACCAGTCCATGTCCTGAGCAGAAATCCAACAGATATTTGCCATTATTATTAGCTTTGCTCTTTTCTCCAAATTTTCCCAAAATATTTTTGTATGTCTCACAATCATTTCCTACTCTATTTAGATCCCCAACAAGGACCAACTTTTCATTTTTCACTGTGTCAGTTGCTTTTTCTAAAGCGTCAAAAAATTCCTCCACTTCTACCTTAGTAAAACCTTCTGTGGGACCATAGGCACAAATAAGTCTCATTGTCCAGTTCCCCATTCTTATATTTGCCCACATTACTCTACTTGAGACTGGCTGCCATTCATGAAGATTAGCCTCGTATTTTGTGTTGAATACTATTGCTACTCCTTCTTTTCCTTGATTGTCATTGCCTGAATATAACATTTTGTATTTATTGCTCAGAAAGATCTCACCAGTTTTGGTCTTTTTTGTTTCAGTCACCCATATGTCAATCTGGTACTTATCTAATTCCTCAGCTAGCTCCATTTCTTTGCCATTCAGGCTTCTTACGTTGATAGTACCGATCTTTAACTCTGGCGATGTTGAGTTAGGCTGTGCTTTCAGATTTGTTCCAGTAGCTGACTTTTCGCTGTTTGCCCTGGTTACCTGGCAAAAACAAAGGGGGGCGTTGTTTAACCAGGCAATGCCCCAGCAGGCATGAAATTTTGTCTTGTTGTACTATCATTTTTTATTTTGGTTTAACCAATAAGAATACAATTTGGTCAGCTAAATCCCAAATTTCTAGCCCATCCTCGTTCGTTCAGTATCCAAGTAGATACCCAACAGGGTGCACCACGAGAAGGTGAGGATTGGACATTAGGTCAGAAGCCCTGGTCGGTTCTCCGCATTCCTTTAAAGGCTATGTGGAGGTCTCCTCTCAGTTATACAGCTTTGACCCTTAAGCACCCCTTCGATCATACAGGTTCAAATTTTATGAGCAGTGCATTGGTATACAGGAATCAGGCAAATTATTTGATAAACAAAACAATTTATTCATTCTAGTTGAAAGTATACAAAAAAGTTAACGGTAAACATTCAAAAAACTATCAGGCTCTCTACTTTTCAGCAATAGTAGCTTGGATTCAAATTAATCAACCTTGCTTTACAATTTCTTCTTTAAAAACTTGGACCAATACACTAATTATTCCTATAAATTATTCATACACTGAATAAAACTTGTGCATACTGTATCATATTTTAACTTAGACATTAAATAATATCACGCTCTCTAAATCTTCACATATGCTAACTCTAACTTAACACACATAACTCAGCATGCTATTTCACAAAATTTAACTCATGAACTAGAGTCCTCATTACTGTCCTTAACTCTAACAAAATTTCAATACAATAGCAATTTCTTCCACAAATCTCAATTCTAGAAATTACCTATGCAAAGCGTTATTTTTTTGTCATCTAGTTTGCAATATTAGATCCTTTAGATCGCTATCTTCGTCTTTTACCGTCCGTTTTAGCTCATTACCGAGTGCCTTTTACAGTATTGAAGATATTTCATCAACGGAGATCTTTAGAAAACTTGGCGGCAGGAATTTTGGAACTGACCATTGTTACTGCATAATTGAGCCTTCTATCACTTCCAGACGTCTGTTCGCAGGACGTGGATCTGCTATGTTGAGTCAGTAAGACACACTGGAATTCCTTGCATCTAGGGTTGGAATCGAGAGCTGGAGCAGCGTCTGGGTAAAGGTGACGACAAAATCAAAAGTGCGCACTTAAGCGGCACAAGCCACCAACGAGAAAGAGCCTTCTCAACTACCTGCGAGAAAAATGAGCCTCGATCTATCGATCTTTCCCCCTTTTATTCTCTTCCTTCGACCTTAGGTTCTGCTACATTTCTATTCCCTTGGGTATTTCCTGGGTCTGCACCTGCCACCTTTTTCCGTCGTCGTGTTAAGGCGGGAAGCCCCCTGTACATACTTGACCTTCGCCATAGTAATTGCCTCAGTTCTTAAGTTAATACGTCTGGAATATTTCCTTGTCTGGAACTTTCTTTTGTTCTTTACACTAATTTGGCGGTCACATTATTTAACAATTCACTTTAAATTAATTCCATATTACTAACATTAAAAAAATTGCTAATTATTATTATTATTATTCGTGACACCTCCAAGAGTCCGAAGACTCATCACAGGAGGGCACCTATTGTACAACTCTCCATCTCCACCACTGCACCGAACCTCTACTACCAATCAACAACATCAGTGCCATCTACTGCCCACCACCACAGCTAGTATTTTTTGTCTGTAAATTGCATGTGTTCTGAAGGGCCGATTTGTCTGCATGTGGAATGAAAAATCCGAGTTTCCAGGAGAAAAACTCTGCTACCGCTGTATGAGATCGGTTAACTCACTTTCGATTGAAAAAAGTCCATATAAAGATTCCTCCCGTCATGAAGAGAATTAACCCAAATTTTTAGTATGGATTTTCGTTTTCTGGCCTTAGAAGTCATCGTTTAAGAGGACGTCCTGGTTTTCTTTTTCCTAATGGCCTGTACTTTAAAGCTTGTTTTGGTTATCTTTCTGTTTGCATTCTTTGAACGTGTTCCATCCATTTATATTTATATTTTTTAATTTTTTCTATTACTGGTTCTTGGTTTAATTCTTTCATAATTTCTAGTAAAAATTTTTTGTTTCCTAGTAAAATCGGTATATAAGGTATTTTTGTATAAAAATCCTTCTATATACGATTTTACACTTCCCCATGGTGGGTTAGTTTTATTTATTTATTTTTTTCTCTTCTGATATCTACTAATGTAGGTTGCTTCCAGTTTCAGCAGTGGTTCAGAAAGTGATATGTATAGTACATTTAATTTGGTATTCTCCTTGACACGAGGAGGTAGAGGTTCTTAGATATACTGAATAAATATGTTAGTTTTGTAGGAAGCTTAAAAGTAGTTTTTATCTTGTACTTCCTTAGATTTCTGCATATTTTTTTTTGATAGACCTTTAATATAAAGGATAGATATAGCTTTGCTGAAATCCTTTTTTGTGTTGGTGTGTTATTATTATTTTTTTTTCAATATGTTGTCAATTTTATTTTTATTATATCTGTTTTTTATGAAGTTGGTTTTAATCTATCGTAGTTCTTTTTTGAGATCATCATTTCAGGAAATTGTTAAAGCTTTCTTTTTTTTTTTTTTTTTGAGGGTTTGTTTTATTCCTAGTTTGGGTACAAACTGACTGATATATGTAAGTTTGTGAAGTATACTAAATGAGAGAGAGCCTGACTGAAGGCAAATTAGGAGAGTATCTAAGAATGATAAGGAATTTTGTTTGTCTGTCATGAATTGTATGTGCTTGTTTATTTACTTGGCTGAAGAAATGGGTTCAAGGTTTGGTGGCTGTGTGGCCAAATTTTCAAAGTAAATGTTAATGGTTCTTTGTATATCAGGTCTAGCAGAGCTGATGAAATATTTCTATGCAGAAGTCATTAGAAATTGAAGAGAGAGAGAGAGAGAGGCAGTATTTGGAGTGAGGCAGAAGTAACAACAGTGAAGTACTTTACCTAATTTCAACAGGAATGGATGCATTCTTACATTATTTAATAAATTGATTCTAATACCACTTCATCTGTTGGGTCCCTACTGGGACTTATTGCTTTAATTACCATTTGTATTATTCTTGGTTTACTGCTGACCTATTTATAACAAGTGCTGACCTCTTTCATGCTCTAAAGATTCTGATTTGAATCAAGCAAAATATTCACAGATTAAATAAATTATCAGTTTATTTATGGTGTTTAGTTAATAGCATGGTTGATAGTCTTCTACTGTCATCTCTTCTTTTGATAATTTTGATACGCTAATTGAACGCATTTGACATTCTAGAGTGAGTGAAAGCAATTTCGTCACAATGGAACAATGTTTTTTTGTCATTTAATATTTATTGTATGCCGTGGTCACACTTTTGCCACATAACTAACTCCAGCAAACATACACTGCTATAAAGAAAATAATAAAACAAAATTTTTCTTATCACATGCATTATATGCAAATAATTAGGTCATTTTTTGTGATCATTGCTGTGTTTTATAATTTATTTATTGTTATTTTTTTCCATCTTTTTTAATGTATATCTGCCAAATGAATATATTTGATATAAATTATTTTATATTTTAGGAAGGTATTCCTGATGATGGTGATGATTTTGGTGCTTTCAGGGCAAGAGTTTCTGAATTAACTAAAGATGTTGTATTTCTAATTGGATCATCAAATTGTTTTCATCAGGTAACATAAATTTATTGCATAATAGTCCCTAGTTTTTTAGAAGGAATGAATGAACTTAATTTCTTTGAAAAAAAATTTTAATACTTAAAATGATGGCACATTTTTCAGGCCAGTTTTAACTTACAGATTCAGAGTTAAGTTAGCAATAGTTGATCAAAGACTGTAGATCATATCAATGGTTTTGAAGAAAATTAATATAGGAAATAGATGACATCATTGACAGAATTATACTAAAAATGAAGATGATAGATATGAACATGGCACTGCAATCATCATCAGTTTCCTGATATGTACCTTCAAGGGATATACAGAATACCACAACATGTTGCTTATTTGTTAACGGTATATATTAGAACACAGAAAATAAGTAAATAATTAATTTATTAACTTATTGCTGATATTTCGCTGGTGTTATAACCAGCATCTTTAGAGCACAAAAACACAGTTTGTCACAATATGCGGGACTATAACAACATGGTGTAATCAACGGACTAGTTAAACAAAATTGTAGCAGGTACATATCAGGAAACTGATGATGATTGCAGTGCAAGACTAGAGTCCTGATTTTGGCGCCCTCTACCTGAAAAAAAAAATTTGCAGCTATCACATAAGACTTGAGAACTAAACAGAGAAAAAAACCGGTACTAGTTTTTTCTTAAGATGACTGTCTCCCAGATTTTAGGCAAATTTATACAGCCATATTTGTTGAGATTTGGAGTGTGTTTCAGGGCTTCTGTTGCCTCTAAGAACAATCTCTCCGACTTGTAAGAGCTTCTGTGTAGTACTTTTGTGTTCTTCCAGTTGATCCTGTGTGCAGGGGTATCCAGAGCATGGTCTGCTAAGCCCGACTTGCCATAGTGATAATGCCGGATGTATCTTTTGTGTTCGTTGATGCGGATGTTCACAGTTCTTCCTGTTTGATCGTAGTAGGCTTGCTTACATGAGCAGGGTACTTCGTAGACACCTGGATGTAATAAAGGGGAAATGCAGTCCTTGGGTGAGTGGATAAGGGTTGCTGATTTGCCACACGGTCTGAATTCGAGGACACAATTTTGCTGTGACTCCCAAACAAGTTCCAAAAGTCGAAATAATGGCGTCCATTGAACGGGGAATATACGACCTGCCTCCAACAATAACTAACAACATACGTTTAGATGTGGCCAACATCCTAATCAAGTCTAAGCTTCCCAAAAATAATATCCTGCATAAGGACATCATTGCTGTAAAAGAGCTACAGAATAATTGCCAGATTATTATTATTATTATTACTATTACGGGTATCTCCATGGAGTCAGTAGACTCATCGCGGGAGACCCAAACTAGCAAAACAATATCTGTCATATCTCTTCTTGAATTCATTTACAGATGAAGAGCTCACAACTAAGTCAGGCAATGAATTCCACTCATTCACCACCCTCCAGGCAAAAAACCTTGTTCTGACACCTTTGTTAACCACACTCTTCTTTAATTTCCAGAGATGACCTCTTGTTCTTCCATCACTATCACACAGCTGAAACATTTCCCCTGCATCAATCCTATAAAAACCTTTTAGTAATTTCAATGTTTCTATCATATCCCCTCTTCTTCGCCTATCGACCAATCTCTGCAATCCACAAGCTCTCAATCTATCAATGTAGGGAGCATTTTTTATATCACTCACCAACTTGGTCACTCTTCTCTGAACCCTCTCCACAGCCTCCTCATCTCCAAGGAATCCAGGTGACCAGACCTGAGCACAGTAATCCAAATGTGTAAGTATCAATGCTTTGTAAAGGGGAATAATAACCTCTTTATCTCTGGATGTCAGTGTGTTCCTCAACAACCAAGTAATCCTATGTGCAATCTTGGACACCTTAGCAATGTGTCCTCTGAACTTCATCTCCCTATCTACCAATACCCCTAAGTCCCTAGCCTCATCAATCTCTTGGAGTACCTTTCCATCGATGTAGTACACAGCTGGTAATCTTTTAATCCCAAAATGCATGACTTTACACTTTTCCACATTGAACTGACATCCATTTTCTTTTGCCCATTTTACCAGCTTATTTAAATCCTCCTGCAAACTTTCAACATCAGCTTGATTTTTTATTGCACTACACAACTTTGCATCATCATCAGCAAACAACTGAATATCTCCCTTTAAGCCGTTTCCTATATCATTTATATACAAATTAAACAACATTGGCCCAAGCACAGAGCCCTGAGGCACACCACTGGTCACCTGCCTCATTCTGGACTCGGCTCCTCCATACACCACCTTATGGTATCTCTCCCTGAGCCATTCTCCTATCCATATCACCAATTTAATATCCATTCCCATCTGCTCCAATTTGCGTAACAGTGTTCTATGGGGTATCCTGTCAAAAGCCTTAGTAAAATCCAGAAGTACCACTGTGTAGCCAGTTCCTTTGTCCAACTCAGATGTTATTCTATTATGAATAGTTAATAGATTGCTAAGGCAGGATCTACCTTGATCACTCAGTAACTCGACTATTACATCTGATTTTGTCACCTCAGTACCATCAGCACCCACTAAGGTTATCCTTCCAAAGTCATTCTTCCTCTTACTTGCCACATAGCGGAAGAACTCTTTGGGATTTCACTTGATCTCTTTGGCTAAGGTCTTCTCATAATCTGATTTAGCTTTTCTTACTATGCTGGTAACCTTCCTAGCTTGAGCCTTGTACTGCTCATGGGTGTCCTGATCGCCTTTCTCCTTGTAAATTCTCCATAACATTTTCTTTTTTTGCAGTTCAAGCTTGATACTACTGCTCATCCATCTAATGCCTGCCTTGTTTGACCTCCTAACCATGGGGACACAATCTGATATTGCTTTCCTCAGATACCCGCTGATTTTATCCCAAGCACTGCTAACATCTTTCCCTTGCAATATGTTCTGCCATGGGATGGCTGCAAGCTCACTCCGAAGCTTGTTATAATTGCCTAACCTGTAGTTCCGTACATACCCCTTCTTAATAGAAAAATCCACAGATTTTGCAACCTCCCAAGTCAATACCACATGATCGCTTTCACCAACTGGAGGTAACGAGGACACCTTACTTATGCATATAACCTCTGAACCAATAACCAGGTCCAACACTCTCACACCACGTGTCCCTTCAGTTACGTGCTGTTTCAAGTAATTATCTCGTAGAAGATGTATGAATTCCATTTCCTTTTTGCTACGTGATATTTCCTCCTTCCAATTGATATCACCGTAATTAAAATCCCCCATAATAATCACCAAGCCTTCACTCATTGCACTAAGTTGCTGATGCATGAATTCACTATCTCCCCCCGTACTCCCTGGCCTATAGCAGCATCCAACTGTATATTTGGTTGCATTGGTCACTATTTCGCACCAGACTGCCTCAAATGAACTCTCATTCACATGTCTATCATCATGATATACTACTTTCTTTGGCTGCAACACATCAGCTATCATCAACAGTACTCCTCCTCCTGTTCTATCTTCTCTATCCTCCCTGAAAATACTGTACCCATCACATTCAATTCCAGTGACCACATCTTCTGCTGACAGCCAAGTTTCACTAATGCCTACAACTTTTGGTGAGATTTCACTGACTAATGCCAAAAATTCTTCTCTCTTATTTCGAATGCTTCTAGCATTGGTATACAAAAATTGCAGATTCCCTCTAGATCTTGTACTGGCTTTAGAACTGATATATAAGTCACTAACTACCGTAGTCCTATGCCGATTTTTATCACCTCTCTTCTGCAATTTATTCAGCCTATAAGGATCAATAAATACACAATCAGTGCTAAAGTTTCTCTCTCTTACACTCAACCTTTTCAATATTAGTTTCCCTGCCCAATAACTTCAACCTGTTCAGAAAACAATAACTTCTTCAATCGCTTATGTCCTTCCATGTTAAGATGCAGTCCATCTCTAGCATACAACTGCCTTTTTCCTTCAAACACACTCCAAACATCAACAAACTCCAGACCTCTTTTTCTGCACATTCTTGCAATCATATCATTCATTATCATTGCTCGTCTACTTAACTCGTAATTGTCAAAACGAGGCAGCACACACACTATTCTCCCATTGACACTTTTCCTCTTCACAATATCTAATAATGTTCTTAAATCTTTTCCTACCCGATTTATACTACCTCTCAGGTCATTTGTACCCACCATAATTATCATCTTGTCTGCTTCATGCCCTCTCTTTATTGCTAAAGCCACTCTTTCTATTGTCCCATCAGCCAAGCACTCCTCATGCATACCACTCTCCATACCCTTAATCATAGAATCACCATATATTTTACCACTCTTAACTTCATTCAAGTCCACACTCATGGACTCATTCTCTACACTATTCAGCATGACTCTCCCACCTTCATTACTCAACTCTCTATTACTTACCCCCCCACTCTCACTACATCTCATTTCTTCTAGGCCACTTGTGGTTTTATTATGTTGACTCCCAATCACTCCCATACTATTTATTACTGAATCATTCACCAAAGACTCACCCATATGTAATCCTGTTCTAGTTACTTCAGCTAAAGTAATCTCTATAGTCCTAATTTCTCTGTTTAACACATTAAACTCAGCTTTAACTTCCAGTATCTCCTTACCGATCACTTCCACTTCCTCATGAAGAAGATGAAGGTCATTTTTCATTTTCATAAACTCCCGCCGAAGTTCTTCTGCTACGGTCCCGATGTCAGCTTCCATTCCTAAACGCTCCAGCCTATCCCGACACTTCTCATTATCATAACAAAAGCAGACAAAGGGAATGCAACCATGGTGATGGACACAACAGAATATGAAAACAAAATGCACACATTGTTACAAGATCAGTCAACATACAAAATTATAGATCACAATCCCACCAACACACAAAAGAATAAGGCACGTAAATTATTGAAAAAAGTCACTTCCTGGCCCAAAGACACGGTAAACAAACTCAAGCCCTTCCATGTTAAAACACCTAGGATTTATGGAGCACCAAAAATTCACAACAAGGTACACCTTTATGCCCAATTGTGGACAGTATAAATAGTCCCACATACAAACTAGCTAGACATTTAGCTAAGCTACTAGCTACTCTCACAAACAATTCTCCCTCCTTTGTCAAAAATTCAGCCCACCTAAAAAGCATCTTACAACACCATATCCTAAAAAGCTCAGACTTAATGGTAAGCTTTGATATCACCTCACTATTCACAAATGTATCACTAATAGAAACCCTCAATTTACTGAAGTCACACTTCCCCACTGATATATTTGAACTATTCAAATTCACAATACAAGCAGGATATTTCACATGGAAAGGGAAAATATACAAACAAATAGATGGGACAGTCATGGGCTCCTTACCCCTTAGCCAATGTTTACATAAAACACCTGGAAAAACTAGCAATTAATACAGCCACTCCCATACCAACACTGTGGCTACACTATGTTGACGATGTGCTTGCTATTTGGTCACATGGCCCAGAAATATTGGAAACATTCTTAGTGCATTTAAATAGCCAACATCCAAAAATCCACTTTACAATGGAACTGGAAATTAATAACTGTCTGCCCTTCCTGGATACACTTATCACACGTCTTCCAGGTGGTTCTTTATCATTTTCAGTTTTTAGAAAACCCACACATACAGGGAGATATTTACACAAACAATCACACCATCACCCTTCTCAACAATATGGCATTTTAAAAACGCTAACCCACAGAGCGAGAGCAATCTGTTCCAATGACAATGCTCTGGCTGCTGAACTGGCTCACTTACACCCCACCTTCTTGGCCAATGGCTATAATCCCCATAAGATAAACAAAATACTAAACGCTCCTATAACCCCTTCCACTATCCACTACAGAGAATTACAACAAAACAGTCACCATCCCATACATTAAAGGCACATCCGAAAAGATTTCAAGAATTTTTAATAAACATGAACTACACACCACATTCAGACCATATGGCAAATTAGCAACCCTTATCCGCTCACCCAAGGACAGCATTCCCCCTTTATCACATCCAGGTGTCTACAAAGTATCCTTCTCATGTAAGCAAGCCTACTACGGTCAAACAGGAAGAACTGTGAACATCCGCATCAACGAACACAAAAGATACATCCAGCATTATCACTATGGCAAGTCAGGCTTAGCAGACCATGCTTTGGATACCCCTGCACACAGGATCAACTGGAAGAACACAAAAGTACTACACAGAAGCTCTTACAAGTCGGAGAGATTGTTCTTAGAGGCAACAGAAGCCCAGAAACACACTCCAAATCTCAACAAATATGGCTGTATAAATTTGCCTAAAATCTGGGAGACAGTCATCTTAAGAAAAAACTAGTACCGGTTTTTTTTTCTCTGTTTAGGACTCTAATCTTATGTGATAGCTGCATTTTTTTTTTTTTTTCAGATAGAGGGTGCTAAAATCAGGACTCTAGTCTTTGTGTTGCTGCTACAATTTTTTTTAACTAGTCCGTTGATTACACCATGTTGTTATGGTCTCGCGTATTGTGACAAACTGTGTTTTTGTGTTCTGTAGATGCTGGTTATAACACCAGCGAAATATCAGCAATAAGTTAATAAATTAATTATTTACTTATTTTTCTGTGTTCTAATATATACCGTTAAAAAATTAACAACAAGTACGACGAACACATAAATCTGTCCACACGTTTAAGGATACCATAACAGCACTACCCGATTAAGTTTGCATTATTACAAATCTCCTACCAACAATTTTCCTTCAAATTAGCCTATTACTTGTCAGCACTCCAATATTGTTATATTTAATTATGGTCTTCTAGGGCACTTTTGACTGAATCAGTTGATCTAGATTGGGTGAATTGAGTAGTTTGAGTGAATCAACTAGTTCTTGGTTTTCCTATCTGTCAGGACAGGAGTTTCTGAATTAACTAAAGATGTTGTATTTCTAATTGGATCACTATATTGTTTTCATCATGTAACATAAATTTATTGCATAAGAATCTCTAATTTTTTAGAAGAAATAAACTTAATTTCTTTGAAAAAAAAATTGTAGTACTTAAACGTGGGCACATTTTTAAGGCCAGTTTTAACTTACAGAGATTGAGAGCTAAGTTAAAAATGGTTGATCAAAGACTGCAGATCGTGGATATGGTTTTGAAGAAAATTAAGATAGGAAATGGATGAAATTTCCTGCCACCTTGGTATCAAACACCTGTTTTATCACCCTTTCCTTTCTAATATCTTCATTTTTAATATGATTTTGTCATTGATGCTATCTGTTCCCCCCGTAATTTTTTCTGAACTCTCGTGTCTGTAATCTCTAGGCTTTTGTGGTGCTTTATTTCTAACCCATTTCTCAAATCTATTAACTTAAAACTGGTTTGAACACTGTCTTGTATACCACTAGTTTGGTTTGGCTAATATCTTTCTTATTCTATATAAATTTATTCAGCTGGCTCTCCACCATACCAGCTTTGTTTATTGTTGTCTATATTTCCATATTTAATTTGCCATCTTCACTATAAACTCTGCCTAAATATCTGAAATATTTTAATTTTTCGTAGGTTATCCATTGAGAATGTAGTAGAAGTTTTCCATGTTCCTTCCTGTTTTCATAGTTTGGATTTTATTGCTGATTTTCATATCAATTTTGTTAGAGAATCTTGGATACTTGTACTGGATGTGTTTAGGAGTATGTCACCTATATAAAGTAAAGAGCTGAGATTAACATTTTCAGTTTTGATACCAAGTGGAAATAGCATCCACTCTTCTCTTACACTTGGGTTTACAACAAACCATCTTCCTATATTTCTTTCAATTCTGACTGCTTATTTACAATTTAAATATAGACTATGTATTGCTCTGTATGATATTCCATTTACACCATATAATTTTAGCATTATGAACAATTTTTCTCTGTGCACTTTATTGTATGCTTTTCCAAATTTACAAAATGTAAATGAAGAACCTTGCAATATTCCCAAAATTGTGGAAGTGAAACTTAAACAACAAGTGGGGTTCAAGCCAAATAGAGGTTGTTAAGATCTGTTTGTTTCAAAGTGAAAATCTAATCTTGACAACCTCTATTTGGCTTGAACCCCACTTGTTGTTCAAGTTTCTCTTCTACAATTTTCTTAGTTTTTCTGAAGTAAACTTTCATAAATCTTGCCTAGAATACTTAGTAGAGAAATTCCTCTATAATTCTCATATTCATTTTTGTTCTTCTTTTTATAGATGTGAACTATGAGAGCGCTCCTTTTCAGTCATCTGGAATTCATCCGTCTCACCAGGCTTTCTAGATGATTTCTGCAAAACTTTTTGTACTTCCATATTTGAGCATTTCTGGTTGAATATCATATTTAGTTAGATAAACTGATTTGTTATAGCTGCCTTTCCACATTTGAGACTTTTGATATCTTTTTTTCTGTCTTAATTAATAATATATACTCCTGTTGGCATTCCTCTTGAATATATTCTACTGCTGTTCTCTCATGGCTTATTTCCTTTGAACAGCCTTTCAAAATACTCCAGGCATAGAACCTCTGTAATGGCACTGTAATATTTAAGTATAATCTGAAATATGATACATTGCTTATCCAAAATGTGATTTATGAAACATTAGGATTTTTACTTCAAGCATTTTTGGTTGAAGCAAAAATTGCAGGAAAAAGATGCAGAGAAAGTCAGGGTGGGTTGTATACTTGAGTCCTTAAGGAGGAGAGCTTAAGATGATTAAGATATAAAAGCTGATCAAGTTACTTTGGCAGTTAGACCAGTTTGGAAGTCTAGTAAGGACAACAGAGATAGTTTTATCCATTGTAGTTTATAAAGTATAGTTTGCTATAGTGAATTCTCTTTATAATGGCATTGTGCGTGTGAGTCAGGACTTTTCACTGGTTTGTTATAGCTGAGCTTGCTTTAAATGTGACTTGACTATATACAAATAAACTTAATGTCTCCTCTTGTAAGATCCATTACTGTAAAAAAAAAAAAAAAAATCAGTACAATATTAACACCTGTTCTCTATTAATTTTCTTATACATTGAACCACTTGTAAGCTATACAGAAGTTTTATTTCTATTTTTCACTTTACTGAAAGCATGAGATTTTATGTCATTGCCATGGTTCAAATCCATATACAGTCATACCCCGACTTACGCGAATCTGGAGTTACGCGGTTTCATATATGTACGTATTCCTGTCCCGCTTCATGCCTCACCACTAGTCGTATCTTTCTGGCGCCAGCCTCATTCGCCAGTGTCGCACATGCTGTGAACAAGCACTGACATGTTTCGCACGGTCTCCATTCATACATGATTTTTATAGTCTACAAACCTTGCGATTGTTTAATGTTATGTTCTTGATAAAAATTTTATCACATAAAAAATGTCTTCCAAAAGAAGCAAGTCCGATTCTTCCACAGCTAGCAAGAAAAGAAAAACATTGACTTTGGAAACAAAGCTCAACATTATTAAGGATTTTGAAGGCGGAATGAAAATTTGTGAGCTAGCAAAGAAGTTCGATCTTTGGTTTCTATGAAGAAACCAAAGATCGAACTTGCTATGAAGAAATTTTGCATGACAAGAAAAAGACATTATGCCGTCAGACGAATCTATTAGATTTTATGAAACCATTGACATCGAAATAACTTTCTTTATTTTTATGTGCGAAAAACTACAATTATGATTATATTTCTTAAAAAATATAGGTGTTTTTGTAAACCTTTGGTCCCAATTAACTAATATTTTGTATGTTTGTATGCAAAATTATACCCGAGTTATGCGAATTCGACTTGAGCGCTTTTTGTTGGTCCCACCTACCGCGTAACTTCGGAGTATGACTGTATTTATTCCAAATATACAAGATATGTCTAGTTGGCAGGCTTAGGTGTTGGATGTTCTTTATAATTTATTTTAATTTTAACAGTATTATAATACCAAAAATCTAAATTATAAAAGGGTGTTTATTAACTAGCTTATATTTTGCTGGATTTCAAACCCACTTTAGAGCAAAACAATATGTTACAGTTTGTATGCAACACTGAGTAAGTGAAACAATTCAAATTGTAACAGACACAAGACCTAAAGTCCTAAATTTGACACACACTAATGTTGTATAAAAAGTATTACAGTTGAGTAGGAGTTGATCTTAAGATGATAGTCAGGCAATCTCCCAAATTGCCCGATTTTACTGCTTATCTGCTTTATTGTTAATACGTGGATTTCTTATTTTGGATAGCTGATAAGGAAAACTAATTTGAGTATTATATCTGATATTCTTTTAGTTTTTCTTGCAGTCTTCTAAGTAGTTCTACTGGGAGTAGTTAAAAGTTCTGTTTTAATCTGTGAGTTAGTTTGAGAGGGGAAACATGTATTCAACTTTTTTATACAAATTATTTTTATCTGGTTGTAGTAGATTCCTTCAAAATGGTTAGTATGAGGGTGGTCTGAAAAGTTCTAGGCCTCGACCACAGATGGCAACACTATCGGCAAGATTTTTTTTTCTGAGTTGGTACATCTCTCACAAGCATCCATGTGAAATTGCAAGTCATTCTATTAAGTAGTTTGTTTTATATAACTGTTTGAAGCAAAAGTGTTTTCTGTATCCCTTGAAATGGATGAAATTGAGTATCGTGCAGTTATAAAATTCTTTCTAAAAGAAGGTTTATTCATTTTCGACAATTAAGAAATTGGCTGCTGAGTTTAAACGTGGCCGTAACAACCTTGAAGATGATCCACGTGAAGGACGTCCAAAAAGTGTAACAACACCAGAAATC
This sequence comes from Typopeltis vanoorti, assembly GCF_054136105.1. Classification (NCBI taxonomy): domain Eukaryota; kingdom Metazoa; phylum Arthropoda; class Arachnida; order Uropygi; family Thelyphonidae; genus Typopeltis; species Typopeltis vanoorti. The sequence goes on from NC_143564.1 coordinate 3,226,687, forward strand.
ATTGATCAAGTGCACAATATGGTATTGGATGACCGGGAAGTCAAAGTGTGTGAAATTGCTGAGATTATAGGCATTTCAAAATAAGTATATATTTTGCATGAAGAATTGCAAACGAAAAAGCTTTGTGCAAGTTGGGTGCTGCGCTTGCCCACAGCAGATCAAAAATGCACTCGCATGAAAATTTCTATACAGTGCTTGGAGCGTTTAACAAGAATAAAACTGATTTTGTGTGTCGATTTATTACTATGGATGAGACTTGGATTCACCATTACACACCAGAATCCAAACAGAAGTCAAAACAGTGGACAGAAGCTGGTTGTTCAGCGTCAAAGAAGACAAAGTCGGTTCCATCAGCAGGAAAGGTCATGGCATCAGTGTTTTGGGATGCTAAAGGCATTTTGTTTATTAATTATCTTGAAAAGGGTAAAACAATAACCTCAGAATTATTCCAATCTTTTAACCAGACTAGACAAAAAAGTTTGTGAGAAAAGACTCGGTTTGCAGAAGAAAAAATCATCTTTCATCAGGACAATGCACCTGCCTACAAAAGTGTTTTGGCAATGGGAAAATTAATGAATCTGCACTGGGGAATAGGGTGGAATATCCATCCTGTTCCCCAGATTTGGCTCCCTCTGACTTCTATCTCTTCCTCGCTGGTCAGCATTTTTCTTCGAATCAAGAGATGATTTCAGCTGTAGAGGGGTATTTTGCAGATCTTACTGAGAACCACTACAGGGATGGGATAATAGCAATGGAGCATCGTTGGAATAAATGTATGAGTCTTAAGGAAGATTACGTTGAAAAATAAAAATTATTTTGAAATTATAAATTAGATTTTTCATTGTTAGGCTGAGATCATTTCAGACTACCCTCGTAAATTGCGGCATTCAGTTGTTGAAGCAAATAGCTTTATCTCTGCATCATGGTTTTTTATTATACCATATTATCATGAAGAATAGTGCTGTGAATTAACTCATATTCTGATATCTATTAGTGATCAGGTTCTGTTTACTATCTAGCTGGCCTGTTGAAACTGTAAATTTTATTACTGGATCCTGAAATGAAGGAGGTGCTGGTCCACTAATTAATTTAATGCGATGTGGAGAATATGCATGGCAAGGCCATTATCTACACTGCACATGCGAAGAAAACGGAGATCCTACTCTTGATATGAAACATGGCAGTAGCTACTTCACACCTTTGATAGGTAGGGTAGTGGCATTTCAGTGGCCAGTGAAAGTCATCTACCACCTGGATGTCAAATTGGCATGTCCTCCAACTAGGTAAGATATGCCTAATAAGATGGTCTTGTCATAGCCCTGTTGGTGGACTCAGGCTATACCATGGAAAGGTTGGGTTACTTGGCTGCAAGAGGCAGCCTATAATGGTAATATTGCTGTTTATATAATACTTGTTTTTTTGCATCTTCTCTTCCCTTCCTATTTGTTAACAGATTTTTATAAATGGTACAGTATTTTTGAATTTTTATAATAATGTATCTCTGCTATGCATTTTTCAGATGTTTGAAAATCTTAAAAATCAAGGTGATTATGCAACGTGGGACATGTCAGAGGCTTCGTTGTTTATAATGGCTGCTGTTGCTAAAAACATTATTCCGTATGTATCTATTTTTCATTCTCCCATGTTTGGAAAGTTAAAAGAAAAATAATTTATGTTCACTTATTACAACATTATAATGCAATTGAAATTCAGGGTGGGGGCGGGGGAGATTAGAAACACTGCAGTTTTGGGTTATGAAATATAATGAACATTCTCAGATTGTTAAAGAATGCAATTTATACAATATATTCAGAGTCTGAAATCTTCATTATGCCTTACATAGTTTATTAGTTTCATTAGAGAAATTTACAAAGCTATTAGCAGGTTCAAAAATAGTTGTTTCTCTGTATAAAACTCGTAATTTATACCAGATGGTTCCAAGGAGTATAAGAATTTCACAAGAACATCGAATCTCTCAGTATTCAGTGCTATATGTTGATGACTTCACAGTTTACTGTCATTCCTGTAATATGAAGGTCATTGAAAGGTAACTACAACAAGCACTTGAACATATTTGTTCATGGGCTCTTATTAATTTGTTCAAGTTTTGAATAAAAAAATGTATGTGTACCCTGCTGAAAATCAACAGTTAAGGATGGGACATGCTATTATCCTGGTAAAAACAGAAACCAAGTTCTCAGGATTTTTTTGTTTGTTTTGTTTTAAATGACAGAAAGCTTACATTCCTTCAATATATTCATCAACTAAGATAAAATGCAAAAGAGCATTGAATATCCTCTACAATCTATCATCTGCAAAATGGGCTGAAGATCAATTCTTCCTTGCCTTGCCTTTATTGCATACTTGTTTGCTTAAAGCTTAAGTATGGGTTCCAAGTCCATAAGGTAGAATATTTTGCAAATGGTTGGATCCTATCTGTCCTCAGAATATACGAATCCCAACTAGTGCATTTTGACCATCATCTATTCAATGTAAGTATGTATGTTGAAGCAAATGAACCTGTTGTGTCACTTTGATGGAAACAGTTGTCTTTTAACTACAGTAGTATCTCGCTAATCCGAACCTCTTTAGTCCGAACCCTCCAGTAATCCGAACTGTGGTTTGAAAGGAAAAAAAAAGTTTTATTTATTACGTATTATTATTTTGTGTACAATTCTTTTTATTTAATAATCATTATTTTAACCATTATTATTTATTTTATTATTATTACAGTACAGTATTTTTTTTCATACTGGCGATTGTACGGTCATACTGTAGGCCTATTTTTTCATGACGCTCGACAGCAGTGTACTTTGTACTTTGAAGTGGCCTTCTAGAATTTATGAAGATAACTACGGTGATACACAAAAAGCGGAAATTCAAAATGTGCATAATTTGGTTAGAATTATAAATCCAAATGTTGAAATTTCACAAACAGATGTTACGGAATGGATCAGAGGTGGAACCGAAAGTGAATTCGAAATCAAATCAGATGCTGAAATTGTAAATATGATGCTACAGAATGAATTAGCAGACGATGATGACGATAAAGAATTCGAAGGGGAAAAAAAAGTAAAACATGAAGAAGCAGTTGACATTTTTAATATGTGTATAGTAAGCAGAATGATACACCATTCCGCAAAATTTTATTGCTAATGCAGCTCCGAGAAGAAGCATTCGAAAAAAAGTTTAGCTTCCAAGAAGCAAAAGAAAATCAGTAACTTTTTTTACAAAGAAATTTAAAAAAATATTTTTTTTTTGTTATTTTGTGAAACATTTTTTTGTGTGTGTTGTTTACAAGAAAGTGATATTTTTTATGCAAATTAAGTTATGTACCGAGTTATGTAATTAAGTTATGTCTGGCTCCCACTGATGAAACCTAATAAAGGTCAAAACTGGTCTGGGTAGTGGCTCTTCCCATAATGCATAGCATTATACATGTCTGTACACAAGTCTGTACACATGTCTGTACACAAGGAAGAGAAATGCTAGCCTACATAGGATGTTTAGAAAGAGATGATTTTTAAGGAATACAGTGGTATCTCGCTAATCTGAACTAATAAAAACCGAGCTCATTCGGATTAGCGAATTTTCCCCCAAGCGGCAACAATAACTAGCGTTTAAGACAAAAATAATCAGATTCTAATGATACATCAATTTAATTCTGTAAATAAATGAATTAACTGATAGAAAAAATGCTACTGTCCTGTAATATGAAACTTAAAAAATAATACAGTACACAAGTTTATTTTAATAAAAAATTTAGTTTGTATTAAATCAGAATCCTCAACAATCCAGGTACATACAAACTAAATTTTTTATTAAAATAAACTTGTGTACTGTATTATTTTTTAAGTTTCATATTACAGGACAGTAGCATTTTTTCTATCAGTTAATTCATTTATTTACAGAATTAAATTGATGTATCATTAGAATCTGATTATTTTTGTCTTAAACGCTAGTTATTGTTGCCGCTTGGGGGAAAATTCGCTAATCCGAATGAGCTCGGTTTTTATTAGTTCGGATTAGCGAGATACCACTGTATTCCTTAAAAATCATCTCTTTCTAAACATCCTATGTAGGCTAGCATTTCTCTTCCTCCCATCCCCCCCCCCCTCCATACATTGGAAAGTTTAGTATTACACACACACACACACACACATCAAACTGCCATTTATCCATTTCATATGTGTTTGAAAGAGTTTATGCAAGCTGTTGGCGTGAGTATTGACAATAATACTAAACATGATAGTATTCCTTCATGGCAGCTTCTAGCCATGCCAGCTAAGGAAATAATATACTCCATTGGTCTGCTTGCAATTGTTTAATTCACCCAGAGCAGAGCACTCTTGATTTCTTGATCTCTTGATCTGAGATCTCTGTTGGTTGTGTCTATTTTTCCCATCCATTTTGTTTCCATTCAGATTCCACTAGAATGCAATAACTATATTGCTGAGGTACATTGGCATTCAGTTTGCACTTGTACACAAGAACAAAATCTGTATAATTTGTATAGAGTTCTCAAGTTCCTTACAGGCCATCTCCTCTCCTGTTATGATTCACATCTGGTACTTGATGATGGTCTGCAATTATTGTGTCAGATGAGGACCCTTTATTTTGATGTTTCATTTTGCTGGATATCCAGGCACATTAGAATCAAGGGAGCAGCTGTTAGCTCAGCTTCCACTTTCTCCACATACTGTTTGTCAGTCCCTTATACAAACTACACATTGTAATAAGAGCAGAGTTAATGAATCAGTGGCAGTCATCCTGGCAGGAAGTGCTGACAAATAAATTGATTTAATCCTGAAATAAAGCATTGACAATCTAGTCTAGTCTAAACAGAAGAGAGGAAGATATACTTGCTACGCTTTACATTAGTCATAATCCTCTTACACAATTCTTATCTATTGAGAGCAGATGACCCACCTGTGTCTGAACAGTATAACATCTTAACATATTCCATGTTCTAGTAGAATGCCAACCTTACACTTGAGAGACAAATGTAATTTTTACTAATCTGTCTGAGCCCTATATGCCTAGGTAAATCTTATCAGACTTGGACATATTGCATAACTTTTTATAAATAATTAATTTATACAAATGAATTTGATCATAAGTACAGTTTATATGTAGATATGATATTGTTCAATTTCTTAATTAATTTTTTTTTTTCTTGTGCATAACATTATTTACTTATTTGGCTATTTATTTTTTACTACTCCGTGTAACCTTTCTGATAGTCCAGTATGATCATTGTCTTTTTCCAACCAGTCAATCTCTGCCCTCCAGTCTATATTCTCCTAGTTGAAATCACCCAAAATGATAGTTCTTATATCCATAAGAATTATCTGTCTATGCAGTTCACATCTCTCTCTTCATATGATTCTGTTCTGTAGCAGCATCCAATTGTGTATTTTGTTCTGTTAACCTCTATATGGTAGTATGTTAGTTATACTACCACCATCATTGGTGATTTGTATTCTGGTTGGATTCAATTCCCTTGCAGTCAGTTAATAGTACTTCTCCCTCACCTTCTTATCAAGTCTGTCCTCACTGAGTCAACTTAACTCATAGTTTTTTAAACTAACTATTGTCCAAGGAGGAGGGTTACCAATTAACTCCCTAGGGCTTTATAGATAATTCCCCTCATATAAAAATTGCTGAAGATTTTTAAAACAAGATAGCTGATTTTTGCTGTCTTCTTCTGATTTCTGTATCAGTTTTCATTATTTCTTTCTTTACTATATTCTGCTGGTTGATATTACAGAATTGTTGAAAAACTCTTTCTCCATACATTTTTGAAACTTTTTGAATTTGTTATTAGTGATGATTATTTCAAATGCTAAAATAAATTATACACACACAAATGTTAAAGGAACTGCTATGGATGTTCACCTATTTTATCTATACTTGCCAACTAGTATGCAGAACGTTGAGCAGCACATCTTTAATGCCATTAATCCTCAGTCTTTATAAATGTAAATGTTGGTATAATGGGCTGGTAATGTGCAATATACAACCATTGCTTGTCCATTCAGCCTGCCTTTCTGTAGTGTGGCCTGTTTCACAAAAGGAACCCAGGCAAAACCAGCAAGAAGAAATGCCAAATAGACCACTAGATGTTAGATGACCTTCATTGCCCAGTGAATCACTACCACCACCTGGCTTTTTTTGGAGGCCTGAGGCGACTTGTGCCAAGTTTGGTTTCCAGTTTCTCTCCACCCCCTTTCCATGTAGTATGAGTGATACCCTTCAAAGTCATGCCAAACATACTTAGAGACCCATAACTTCCTCCATTTCCAAGTTACATCAGTTAAAATGGTGGCACCAACGACTGGCTCCCAGTTAGTGCACAGGACCAAAACCCATCAGTGATGAGTTAGGAGTCTTCACTGTCAACTTGCGTATAATTCTGCTGCCACATGCTCTGTCAGGTCATACTTGGAGAGGGAATTCGAGTATTGTGTGGGAAACACTGTTCAGACCACGTTATGGCAAGGAGACTGGTCACTCTGTGGATGTTGAAAGTTTTTTCACTTGGTTATGCTATAAATTAAAGATGCCAAGAAATTATATTCTTGGTTTAATTCTTTATCCATGTATAAGCAAACAAAGTTTGTGCGTGAAGTCATTTCATGACTGGGCTACTTGTGAAGTCATTAGCCTGTATATACATCAATTGCCTTAGTATCCTATAATGAAATGCACATATCGTTATAGACATGTATAATGCTTTGCATTATGAGAAGGGCCACTACCCAGACCAGTTTCGACCTTTATTGAGGTCTTATCAGTGGGAGCCATACCCAGAGGTGATACTAAGGTTGAAGTAGTGCAGAAGTCATATTTCTATATACAAGTATTCAAAAGGTGTCACACCTTATTACTAAAATACTCTGTCTGCGTGGTTAGCCTAGTGGCTATGCGCTTCGCAACCATATGCCTGGGGAAGGAGTGTCCTAGGTTTGATTCCCTCTCAATGATGTGGGGAGCTTAAGGATCTTTCTCAGCCATAGCCAAGTTAGTTGGTCTTGGGCATGGACAGCAGGGCTTTTTCCACCAGTTTATCTGGGGTTTTTCATCCTGCAAGTAGGAATGAAAAAGGCTAGTAAGGCTACAGTCATAGGATATAGTACTTAATCCCTTATTAGGAGGGCTCAACCAGTCCTAAGGAGTGGTTGAGGAATGGGAGAGGGTGAATCCCTCACAAATAAATAACTAAAATATTCTGGATTAGAGATAGATTTTTGAAACTTTTTTCACTTTTTATATATGGAAATATGACTTCTCTGCATTATTTCAGCCTTGGTATCACTTCTAGGTCTGGCTCCCACTGATGAAACCTAATAAAGGTCAAAACTGGTCTGGGTAGTGGCTCTTCCCATAATGCATAGCATTATACATGTCTGTAAGGATATGTGCATTTCATTATGGGATACTAAGACAATCGATGTGAAGTCATTAGCCGCTATATACAAGTAGCCCAGTCGTGAAGTGACTTCACATGCAAACTTTGTTTGCTTACACTTGGATAAAGGATTAAACCAAGAATATAATTTCTTGGCATCTTTAATTTATACTTTGCATGGATATGTCTAAGACGCTATCTCTTCTCACTGCACATCTCTAATTTGTCTTGCCATCTAACGCTAATAACTAGTGATGAATCTTACAATGACAGTGACACTGTGACAAAATGGAATCTCCTTCATAAACTAATCCTACCTAAAAAGTCACTATACAACCAATTACAAATATACAAACCATGTCAGAATCTCCTCAATAAAAACTCATTTTACTGAAATCTATCACATTAACACCAACATAAATGACATTCACTATCAGTTATCCAGACCAGACTTCTTACTCTTGACTGAAACCCAAATAGTATCTACATCCACTGTTGTCCACCTCTTGTGTCAAAATTACACACTTCACAATTCTGTTTGTCACAAGGGGGGGGGGGGAGGAGTCCTGATGGCACCTGGTTGTTCTCATACATTGCACTCCAGAGCTAACATCCATTCTGTATAATTTTCCCACTGCATGTGCTGGCAGTGGGAAATGCTGGCAGTCCACCAAACAAACTGCTATCCTCTGTAGGTGGACTGCCAGCTTCCTCTCTTATCATTCACTGCATGTCATAGTGTACTATCACCTCTCTTTGAGCTTCACCATCAATGCAGACCTCAGAACTCTGTCCTGTCTACACTCTTTCTTCTGTACATAAACGACCTACTCTCAGTGACCACTAATCCTATTTACAACTTTGCAGATTATAGTGTTCTCCATTCATCCTACTAATTTGACAAACTGTGTAGTATGCTCATTCCAAGCATCAAGATCACCAACAATCTGTACCTTAGTAGAAAGTATTTTTAACTTGGGTATAATTATGTTAAAGATACCAAGCAATTTTAAACCTGGTTTTACTCCATTTTTCCCAAGTGAGCAAACAGACAAAATGCCAAGTTCATCATCATCATCAAATTCCTGCCATGTACCCTCAAGGGGTGTACAGGATATGACAGTACTACATGAAAAAATTACATCATTACTAACTTCCTATCTACAATTTTCCTCCAAATCAGTCTGTTACTTGTCAAGACTCCAACATTATCAGATCTTACATTTCTATCGTCTAAGGCACTTTGTACCGTATCAATCCACCTATATCTTGGTCTTCCTCTGGGTCGTTTTCCTGCCAACCTGGCGGAGAACACTTGTTTTGCTAATCTTTCCTCTCCCATTCTATTTAAGTGACCATACCATCTGAGATTAGCTCTGCTAACGCATTCCTGGATGCTGACAATGTCAAGTTCTTTCCTAATATCCTCATTTTTAATATGATATTGCCATTGATGCCATCTGTTCACGCCTCTAATCTTTCTCAGGACTCTCATATCTGCGGTCTCTAGTCTTTGGTCAAGTGTTTTACTTCTGACCCAGCTCTCAGATCCATAAGTTAAAATTGGTTTGAACACAGTCTTGTATACAGCTAATTTAGTGTTCCGACTAATTTCTTTCTTATTCCATATGAATTTATTCAATTGACTTCCCACGATACCAGCTTTGCTGATTCTGTTGTCTATTTCTATATTTAGTTTACCATCTTCAGTAAAAATTGTGCCTAAGTAGCTGAAATGTTTTACTTGTTCCACAGGTTCTCCATTCACAACACAGTTGACATTTTCAATGATTCTGCCTATTTTCATTGTCTTTGTCTTTTTATTGCTGACCTTCATACCATATCTATTACAACAGCTATTCAATTTAGTCAGAGAATCTTGCAGACTTGTAGCGGATTTATTTAGAAGTATAACATCATCTGCGTAAAGCAAAGAGCTGACATTAACATCTCCAATTTTGATATCATGTTTAATACCACTTTCCTTCATAATGTGATCCATACATATAATGAATAACAGAGGGGGATAATGTACATCCTTGTCTGACACCAGATTCAACATTAAACCATCTTCCTGTACTTCCTTCAATTCTAACTGCTGACTTACAACTCAAATAAAGACTAAGTATTGCTTGATATAATGCCCCATTGACACCATGTAACTGTAATGTATTGAATAGCTACTCTCTTGGCACCTTGTCATATGCCTTTTCCAGATCCACAAAACTTAAATACAGATCTTTGTTATATTCCCATGCTTTCTCGACTATTTGTCGTAAAGTGAAGATCTGATCCTGGCAGCCTCGATTTGGCCTGAATCCAGCTTGTTCTTCACCAAGCTTTTCTTCCACAATTCTTCTCAACCGTTTCTCAAGTATACTTGCATAGATCTTGCCAGGAACACTCAGTAGGGAAATACCTCTGTAATTCTCACATTCAGTTTTATTTCCCTTTTTATATATGGGTACTATGAGAGCTCTACTCCAATCATCGGGAATTCGTCCCTCTGTCCAGGCTTTCTGAACTATGCAGTGCTCTTATACCACCATACTTCAGCATTTCTGGTCGAATATCATCTACTCCTGCTGCCTTTCCACATTTCAAGCCTTTGATGGCTTTTTCTACTTCAAGTATGGATATGTATTCCTGACTGCATGCCTGGTCAGTGTTTTTTATCACTGTGCTGTCATCACTGCTTGTTTCATTTAGCAGTTTTTCAAAGTAATTACTCCATACTTCAAGGATATCTTTTTCTCCTGTTTTCATTTCACCTTTATCATCTCTAATTCCTTTTACAGCACTCTTTCCTCCATTCCTAAGCTTCTTCAACAACCTCCAGAATATTTTGCCACCTTCTTGATATTTATTTTCTATATTTTTGCCAAAGTCCTCCCATGACTTTTGTTTAGCTAGTTTTACACACTGTTTAGCTTTCTTACATTTGTCTCTGTATTCTGTAAGAGTAAAAGCTGACTTATTTGCCAGGAAGTTTTGATATGCTTTCTTCTTTTCCTTCACTGCCTCTTTAACTTCCTGTGTCCACCAGGGAGTTCTGATTTTTTTTCTTTGCACACAACCTCACCACATGCCTCTCTGGCAGAATCAATCAATGTTTCCTTCAGAGATTGCCACTGAATCTCCAAGGTTTGATTCCTGTTCTCAAACTCTTTCATTTTCTTTTCAATAATATTTCTGTATTTTAGTCTACAGTTTACATCTGAGAGCTGCTCAACTTTTATTCGCTTTAAAACTTTCTTACATGTTATTCTTTTCAATATGAAATTCAATTTTATCCTGCTCAAGACTAAATAGTGATCACTTCCAATTTCAAATCCTCTGTACACTCTGGTGTCCTGCACCAGGGAGAAAACATCACTATCAACAATAACATAGTCAATGAGACTTTTCTTATTCCTAGCCTCTTCTCTCCATGTGAATTTGTGCACATTTTTATGTTGGAACATGGTGTTAGTAATAACCAGTCCATGTCCTGAGCAGAAATCCAACAGATATTTGCCATTATTATTAGCTTTGCTCTTTTCTCCAAATTTTCCCAAAATATTTTTGTATGTCTCACAATCATTTCCTACTCTACTATTTAGATCCCCAACAAGGACCAACTTTTCGTTTTTCATTGTGTCAGTTGCTTTTTCTAAAGCCTCAAAAAATTCCTCCACTTCTACCTTAGTAGAACCTTCTGTGGGACCATAGGCACAAATAAGTCTCATTGTCCAGTTCCCCATTCTCATATTTGCCCACATTACTCTACTTGAGACTGACTGCCATTCAAGAAGATTAGCCTCGTATTTTGTGTTGAATACTATGGCTACTCCTTCTTTTCCTTGATTGTTATTGCCTGAATATAACATTTTGTATTTATTGCTCAGAAAGATCTCACCAGTTTTGGTCTTTTTTGTTTCAGTCACCCCTATTATGTCGATCTGGTACTTATCTAATTCCTCAGCTAGCTCCATTTCTTTGCCATTCAGGCTTCTTACGTTGATAGTACCGATCTTCAACTCTGGTGATGTTGAGTTGGGGTTTGTTTTCAGATTTGTTCCAGTAGCTGACTTTTCGCTGTTCACCCTGGTTCCCTGGCGAAAACAACGGGGGCCTTGTTTAACCGGGCGACGCCCCAGCCGGCATGAAATTTTGTCATGTTGTACCATCATTTTTTATTTTGGTTTAACCAATAAGAATACAATTTGGTCGGCTAAATCCCAAATTGCCAGCCCATCCTCGTTCGTTCAGTATCAAAGTAGATACCCAACAGAGTGCACCACGAGAAGGTGAGGATTGGACATTAGGTCAGAAGCCCTGGTCGGTTCTCCGCATTCCTTTAAAGGCTATGTGGAGGTCTCCTCTCAGTTATACAGCTTTGACCCTTAAGCACCCCTAAAAAAAAAAAAAATGCCAAGTTTGCACCTGCAATTGATGCAAGACTAGCTGATCCCACAGGTAGTGCAAGACCAAGGCAACTCGTGGTAAAGGTGGAGCAAGCTCTGATCACTAATCTTAATATTTACCCTTAATGCCAAAACACATCTCCAAGAAGGGGATGTATGATGTTTTGTATTAAAGGCAAGGGGCCACTACCCAGACCGGTTTCGACCTTTATTGAGGTCTCATCAGTGGGAGCCAGGCTAGAAATACCAAGATTTAGTAATGCAGAGCTTATAAGTATTTTACCAAAACAAGTTACCATAAGGTGTTTTAACCTTATTAAATAAAAATCTCAGGAGGAGATCTAAATGTAGAAAGTATTTTTAACTTGGGTATAATTATGTTAAAGATACCAAGCAATTTTAAACATGGTTTTACTCCATTTTTCCCAAGTGAGCAAACAGACAAAATGTCAAGGTTGCGCCTGCAATTGATGCAAGACTAGCTGATACCACAGGTATTAACATAATTATTAACATAACATAAGGTATTAACATAACATAACATTAACATAATTATATCCAAGTTAAAAATACTTTCTACATTTAGATCTCCTCCTGAGATTTTTATTTAATAAGGTTAAAACACCTTATGGTAACTTGTTTTGGTAAAATACTTATAAGCTCTGCATTACTAAATCTTGGTATTTCTAGCCTGGCTCCCACTGATGAGACCTCAATAAAGGTCGAAACCAGTCTGGGTAGTGCCCCCTTGCCTTTAATACAAAACATCATACATCCCCTTCTTGGAGATGTGTTTTGGCATTAAGGGTAAATATTAAGATTAGTGATCAGAGCTTGCTCCACTTTTACCACGAGTTGCCTTGGTCTTGCACTACCTGTGGGATCAGCTAGTCTTGCATCAATTGCAGGCGCAAACTTGACATTTTGTAAAACCAGGTTTAAAATTGCTTGGTATCTTTAACACAATCTGTACCTTAAACATTGATCAACATGCCAGCCTTCACTAGGGTGAGGAAAATCTGGTCACCTTCAATGCCACCAAAATGCAGTCCTGCCTTTTCCCTCACAAAAGAATATCAACTCACCTATCTTTATCCTCAGTAATGCACAAATCACCAGAAAAGGTCAGATATCTCTCTCTCTCTCTCTCTCTCTCTCACTTTTCTTGGACTTGCACTTACCTCCAGTTTCACTGGCATAAACACATCTGTACCGTTCCTTGGCGTCTTAAACACCAGGCATCTCTTTTGTTTAAGATGCTATTTTAAACCCAACCAACTGTTAACTTTATATAAATCCCAAATCTGCATATTCTTAAAATACTACTCAGATGCTTTGGGTGGTACATCCAAAAGTTTGCTAAAAATTCTTGATGCTGTCCAGTGGAGAGCATTTCAGTTCATATATGATACCACTCTTACACTTATACAAATGCAGTGTTTTGGCACTGAGTTCTATGGGTACCTCAGTGGTCATTGCTCTGCCAAACTGCAACCATCATTCCTCACTTTCTGATGCACCTGCCCACCACCCCTTTACTGTGCAGCTGCAAACACACTGATCTTGAAGTCAATAAACTTTTCTTCCTGTCCTAACCTGCACCTTGCACACAGTACTGATGTGCTTACAGTTTCTTTGACCCTTTGTTTATGAGATGAATATAAAAAATAAATAATTATGCTGGCATTATTTTTGCCATTAGGGATGTTTGGTGCTTTTACAAGAAAAAGTTGCCATCACTTGTATAGAGTTTACAAAAACTGTTACAGCTGTCAAATATATGTGTAAAACTATTTGAAATTCTAAATTTTGACATGAAAAATTACCGATTTTTAAATTCTGAGCTGTGATAATTTCTTCATCACATCTACAGTGTAGTATCAACAGAAGACTGAAAAAGTTAAAAGCCATCACTAGAAAAAAAAGTTGAAAATGCTATAACTTTGTACAGCATTCTGATTGCAACTACAGCAGGATTACATTGTTCTAAGTTTATTCCTATGGATTATAGCAAGGTTGCCAACCCCTCTCAGTCATTGGTCGAAACTTTGCTATAACATCTAAACAAATACTTAAAGGAATTAGTTCATATTGAATATGGATTCTCCTATGGGAGAGATTGACTTCAATTTGGGTTTATGTAGGTCAAATTTATTTGAAACTAAGTAAGAAAATACTGACAAGTTTCGCTAACTTAGCTGTTTGGCTTCTTCAGGGTAAAAATAGATGTAAAACAACTTAAACGCTAAAGCTATTAATGAAGGAAGAATCGAATACAATTGTATTTTTTACAAAAAACAGAAAGAACGCGTACATCACACGCATGGAGCGTGTATGATCTCACTTGTTGTTATGTAGGAACGTCTGTAATTAGTAGCAAGATTTAATTCTGGCATGCTTAAAGATCTTATGTGGGTCTTCCAAATCTCAGGCAGAATTAATCCTTGGTTTCTATTTAGGTTCTGTTTAGACCAGATCACTGTTATGGCTTCTTTTATGATTTGGGAGCAGAAATCCTCCTCTAAGTAGGGCATGGAGCTTTTGTCCCATTCTGTGGTATGGTATGGTTTGTCCTGGAGAAATGAAATGCCAACCCCGATTTGTCTTCTCTGTTATTGTTAACGTTTCCTACATGTTCCTTTTTTCTGATTTCAAATATGCCAGAGTCTACAATATCCTCTGTTCGTGCAGACTAAACTATATTGGTCAGACCCCTAGAAGTTTTGAAATCAGAAAAAAGTAACAAGTAGGAGATGTTAACAGTAACAGAGAAGACAAATCGGAGTTAGCATTTCAGTTCATTTCTCCAGGACAAACCACACCATAGAATGGGACAAAAGCTCCATGCCCTACTTAGAGGAGGATTTCCACTCCCGAATCATAAAAGAAGAGTGATCCGTTCTAAACAGAACCTAAATAGAAACCAAGGATTACATTTTTGAAAATTATGGAGACAACTACCATGTTTGAGTAAAACTGCTGCCTATCACAAGAATCCAACCAATCAGGAGATCTCCATCCCGGTAAACACCTCCAACAATGAACGGCAAACTAGGGAGACATGGAGCGACCAACCACCGGCAAGCAAGAACCATGTGATCATCCTATCAGGTGAACTTGTGCTACTGGATACTACACAATAGCATCTAAAAAGGTAAACAAATTGGACTTCATTTACCACATAGAAAGAGGCATCAGGTCTCTACCCAACAATATAGGCGCTAAAATACGATTAGAAACTAGTAATGTCCTGAACAATAAGAAAACCATACATAACAATCTCACAAAAACGGAACTAGCAGCAATAAAGTCATTAAAGGCCAACCAAGACATAATAATAACGAAATCGGATAAAAGCGATGCCACTGTCGCCCTTGAACAGTGGCATAGCCGATAACAACACCTGCAAGCTGGTAAACTATAACCCAACAAACAGGATAAAAAATAAAACAGAGAAACTACTTAAGTTAGTCACTTCTTGGCCACCAGACATGGTTAAAAATCTCATACCCCACTGTGCCCATCCCCCAGAATATATCATGTCCCGAAAATACACAAACAAAATGTGCCGCTCCGACCTATTGTGGAAGAAATAAATAGCCCTAGTTACCACTTAGCCAAGAAATTAGCGTCGACACTCAAGGAGATGGTAGGTCATTCCCCCTCCTATATAAAGAACACACAACACTTTATAAACAAAATTAAAAACATAACACTCAACAACGACGACTTATTAGTCAGTTTGACGTTACTGCCCGTTTCACAAATGTCCCCATCAATGACACAATTCTCTTACTACAGAACAAATTTCCGCCCGACATTATGGCCCTCTTTGCCCACATACTACACTCCGGTTACTTTGTGTGGCAAAACAAATTTTACCTACAAAAAGAAGGTACAGCCATGGGTTCCTCCCCTCCCCCCCCCCAATCGCTAACTTTTACATGGAAACTTTTAAGCAAAGGGCTCTGGATTCCGCCACTCTAAAACCTACAATATGGCTTAGATACGTTGATGGTGTGTTTGCTATCTGGCCGCATCGGCGACAAACACTAAACACATTCCTTAGCCACCTGAACAAACAACATGAACGCATACAATTTACCATAGAAATTGAAAATCAGAACTCGCTCCCATTCCTAGACACACTAGTCACATGTCTCCCCTCAGACAGTCTATCCTTCACGGTCTACCAAAAATCAACACACACGGGTCAATACATACATGCTAATTCATACCACCACCCATCACAAAAATATGGAGTCATTAACACCCTTAAAAACAGGGCCATAACAATTTGCTCTAACCAGCAAGAACTAAAAATCATCAGCGACACATTCATAAATAATGGCTATAACAAAAATACTATCAATAAAATACTCCATAAAACATCAACAAAAAAGAATCTAGATTACAGTAAAACCATAGTCATCCCATACATTAAAGGGTTATCGGAAAAAATCAACAGAATCCTACACCATTATAACCTCAATGCCACCTACTAAACTTAAAACCATATTCAACTCCTCTAAGGATCCTCTCCTCCCCTTGGCACATCCTGGAGTCTGTTGCATCCACTGCACCTGTAACTTACCGTACATTGGTGAAACAGGACGTACAATCCCTATACATAAGAAACACATAAGACACATTAAATATAACCATTTTGGTGAAGCAGGCCTCTCAGATCATGCACTCAACACCTTACATCAAATCGACTGGAAAAGCACCCGCTCTTTACACCATACAAAAACCTGGTACGAAAGGAAATTTAAGGAAGCCTGCAAAATTCTGATAAACCACCCAATTATCAACAACAATGCGGCATGAACATTCCAAGAATCTGGATGGCATACATTCAGCCTGCCTAATACATAAGATCCAGCATAAGTCAGGATTCTAGACAACTTCTAGCTAGTATTAGAAACCATTCCATACCGACTGGTTGGAATGTACATGTATAATCATATTGTAAATATGTGTGTGTAGAAAGTATTTTACCTTAGGTATAATAAATGTTAAAGATACCAAGCTATTTTAAACCTGGTTTTACTCCATTTCCCAAGTAAGCAAACAGACAAACAAGTCAAGTTTGCGCCTGCAAGTGTTGCAAGTCTAGCGGACCCTGCACGTAATGCAAGACCAAGCAACTCATGGTAAAAGTAGAATAAGCTCTGATCACTAATCTTAATATTTACCCTTAATGCAAAGCACATCTCCTGAAGGAGATGTATGATGCTTTTATTAAAGGCAAGGGGCCACTACCCAGACTGGTTTCGACCTTTATTGAGGTCTCATCAGTGGGAGCCAGGCTAGAAATACCAAGATTTTAGTAATACAGAGCTTATAAGTATTTTACCAGAACAAGTTATCATAAGATGTTTTAATCTTATTAAATAAAAATCTCAGGAGGAGATATAAATGTAGACAACACTTGCAGGCGCAAACTTGACTTGTTTGTCTGTTTGCTTACTTGGGAAATGGAGTAAAACCAGGTTTAAAATAGCTTGGTATCTTTAACATTTATTATACCCAAGGTAAAATACTTTCAACATTTATATCTCCTCCTGAGATTTTTATTTAATAAAGTTAAAACACCTTATGGTAACTTGTTCTGGTAAAATACTTATAAGCTCTGTATTACTAAAATCTTGGTATTTCTAGCCTGGCTCCCACTGATGAGACCTCAATAAAGGTCTAAACCGGTCTGGGTAGTGCCCCCTTGCCTTTAATACAAAGCATCATACATCTCCTCCAGGAGATGTGCTTTGCATTAAGGGTAAATATTAAGATTAGTGATCAGAGCTTATTCTACTTTTACCATGAGTTGCCTTGGTCTTGCACTACGTGCAGGGTCAGCTAGACTTGCAACACTTGCAGGCACAAACTTGACTTGTTTGTCTGCTTACTTGGGAAATGGAGTAAAACCAGGTTTAAAATAGCTTGGTATCTTTAATATATATATATATATATATATATATACACATACATACATACATACACACACACACAGTGGTGCCTTGGTTAACAACTGCCTCAGATAATGACCTACTTGGTTAATGACGAGTAGCTGTAAGAAAAAAATCTCTTGGTTAACAACACAGGCTTTGGTTAATGACTCTTAATTATGTGAACCTCTATCTGATCTAAAAAACCAGAATTTTCCGATCGCACTCAGCCACGCAGCATAGCTGTGAAGCTCAGATATGTTTGACCATCATAGCCAGCTGTTTACGTTTTCCGATTTTATTGTTTCTTTTCTTTTAGTGTACTGTGCTTTATTTTAAAATTTGTGGTTATAAATGCGTTTTATGATGAGAATGAGTATTTAAGCATTTATTTTTTTATGTGTTGGTTCATATAGACAATAAATTGGCGGGTGCGTGTCACTGTTTGTTCGCCATCAAAAGGCAAAATC
This sequence comes from Typopeltis vanoorti, assembly GCF_054136105.1. NCBI lineage: Eukaryota > Metazoa > Arthropoda > Arachnida > Uropygi > Thelyphonidae > Typopeltis > Typopeltis vanoorti. Next base: position 3,244,922 of record NC_143564.1, read on the forward strand.
AAATCTCATCTGTATAATAATTGTTGTATCTATAAGCTGCTAATCAGTGTATATTACGGTAAGTGCTGTATCTAATATCGTCACCTTACAAGCAAAATGCACTAAGTCAAAAATTGCAGGTTTCGAATTGAACTGTTAACTTTAACTTTCTTACGTATAGTTTTTTTTTTTTTTTGAACTTTTATTTTTATTTTCGGGTGACGAGTATCCCTTGTCTTAGTGTTGTACAATTTGTAATAATATATTTTGCGTATCTTTTTTTTTTTTTATAGAGTGAATTTTTTTACCGTGTGACAGAATCGGTCCCAAAAAGAAAGCTAGTGCGGGAAGGAAAAAAAACAGAAAAATTTTCTCTAATGAACAGAAGAAAGAACTAATAGCAAAACATCATGAAGGTGTGAAAGTTATGCAGCTAGCTCAAATATATGAAACCGGTCATTCTACAATATCAACCATTTTGGCTAAGAAAGAAGAACTTGTGGTAGCTAAGGTTGCTAAGGGAACTTCAAGGTTGAATGTCAGGGGGCTTCTTTTTGAGCAAATGGAAAATCTGTTACTAATTTAGATCAAAGAAAGAGAAATGGCATGCGATATTTCTACATCTCAAAATGCAATCTGTCAGAAAGCTAAATAGATTTATCAAGATTTGAAAAAGAAGACTTCAGGATCAAGTTCTGAGTTAGATGATGATGATGATTCCAAAAGGTAGCAGAGGTTGGTTTGACAACTTTAAAAAAAGAACAGGAATTCAGTGTGGTCAGGCACGGAGAGGCAGCTAGTGCTGACAAAGCAGCAGCAGATAAATTTGTCAATAGCTTTACAAGAAGAAAATGCCCAACAGGACATTTATCACAAAAGAAGAAAAAACACTTCCTGGGCATAAACCAATGAATGATAGGTTAACATTGCTTTTAGCAGCAAATGCAAGTGGAGACTGCAAGGTAAAACCAATGTTAATCTACCACTCAGAGAATCCCCGAGCATTCAAAAAGTTCAATGTCTCTAAATCCAATCTCGGTGTTTTGTGGAAGTCTAACAGCAAAGCCTGGGTCACAAGAATAGAATTTAGAGACTGGATTCGCGAAGTGTTTGGACCAACTGTCAAAGCCTATCTCGAGCAAAACAATCTGCCTCTAAAAGCCATTTTAACCTTGGATAATGCACCTGGCCATCCAATGGGCATACAAGAAGAGCTACCAGAGGAATTAGATTTTATCAAGGTGATTTTTCTTCCTCCTAAGACTACATCTCTGATTCAACCTATGGATCAGCTGATAATTGCAATTTTTAAAAAACTTTACACAAGGGCACTTTTTACCAGGTACTTTGAAATGTGTGAGACTACCAACATAACCCTAAGAAAATTTTGGAAGGAAGAATTCAACATTGTCATAGCAATTAGGCTAATTGTAAAGGCTTGGCAAGAAGTAACAATGAAATGTCTCAAAGCAGCATAGAGGAAACTGTATCCTTCCTTTGGTAATGAAGAAACTTCAGATGAAAGACACAAATTGATAAAGGATATTGTGGCAACTGCTCATGATCTTAACTTGGAAGTAGAGGAAGAAGATGTTGAAGAATTATTGGAGATGCATGACTGAGAACTGACTACTGACAAGTTAATAGAACTTTTCAAGCAGCAGTATGAAGAAAAGGAAATTGAAATTTCATCTGAAGATGAGGATGGAGAGAAAGAACAAATTACGACTGCTGAAATCAAAAATGTTTTGGCAAAGTGGGAGAACGTTCAAAATGTTGCTATGAAATGGAATCCAAACAAATCTGAGGTTATCAGAACTGCAGATCTATTTAATAAAAAGTCCATGCAGTTTTTCAGAAATATTTTAAAAAAGAGGCAGAAGCAAACAACCCTAGATTTTTTACAGGTCCATGTGTCAAAAAACTCCAAAGTGAGCCCAATTGTCCTTCTGGTGAAGATTGATAATTAAAAACTGTTTTCATGAACAATCCATTTTATTAATGTTAATTTTTTTGTAGCAAATACATATACTGTATAATAAATAAATGATATTTACCATATTTTTATGACACTTTAAATGAGTTTTATCTTCATTTTTAATATGTAATATGGTTGTGGGGAGGAGCTGGAACAAATGAATCGATTTTCAATTAAATCTTATGGGGAATTGCACCTTGGATAACGACGGTTTTGGTTAACGACAGTAATCCTGGAACGGATTACCATCGTTAACCAAGGCACCACTGTATATACATAGACTTGTTGTTGTTGTGTCCAGTGTAATTCTCCAACCAACAGATAATATTAATAATAGGACTCTAGCGTTCATGTATATTCTATTTTATTTTATTTATTTATTTTTATTTTTTCACTAGAGGTCAGGCCAACAATTGTTGTAACGGTTGGTCAGTAACTTTAATAAACGGTAGATTGTAGTGTAGCTTGTTCTCTGTATATAGTGCATATTCTCCAGAAGTTGACCAAGATATAAAGGTCGAAACGTCGAATGTGGAGTTTAGTTATATTAAACTAAAGTTTTACTCAAGCACGGTAGTTGTCTCCATAATTTTCAGAAATGTACTCGGATCACCGTGAAAGCCTAAAAGAAAGGAAAAGAAACCAAGGATTAATTCTGCCTGAGATTTGGAAGACCCTCATAAGATCTTTAAGCATGCCAGAATTAAATCTTGCTACTAACTACAGAACGTTCCTACATAACAACAAGTGAGATCATATACGCTCCATGCATGTGATGTATGCGTTCTTCTGTTTTTTTGTAAAAAATACAATTGTATTTGGTTCTTCCTTCATTAATAGTTTTAGTTAACAGTTTTAGCGTTTAAGTTGTTTTACATCTATTTTTACCCTGAAGAAGCCAAACAGCTAAGTTGGTGAAACTTGTCGGTATTTTCTTACTTAGTTTCAAATAAATTTGACCTATATAAACCCAAATTGAAGTTAATCTCTCCCATAGTTCTTTTGGTCAAAAATAACTTTATTATCATTATGGATTTTCCTGTTTATCTCCTATAGCAGCCAACAGTATTCATTTAGCTGTAACAGATTTCCTTTCCAAATCCAAACTGTTAAAAAACAGTCTCACAGAAAGAAAGAAAGATCTTAAAAAGTTATACATCAATCACACGATCAGTAAAACTGAATCTTATAATGGCAATGCTGATTTTATACAAATTATAAATCTGGCTAACCATTGAATACTTTCTCTCATTTTCGTTAGTATCCTTTAGTTCTCCATAACACAAGAGCAAGTGTGATTAATGATCCATCTTTCTCCATTTTTACACCACACACCCTTTCACACAGATGTTCAATTTCAGCCATTTGCATTTTCTTCCTAGTCTTTGATCACTGTTTATTAGAGATGGGACTGGTAATTTCTCTGGTCTCCTTTTGATCTGCTAAATTAATCTATTAATTTTTCTTCCTCTATTTATTTCTGTTACTGCTGTATTTTGGAACAGTCCTCCCTCTTATGTATTCCTGAAAAAGTACAGTCTACAGGTCTTCTTCAAATCCAGTGTTATAAAGTTTCTTTTTTATTCACAGTACTGTTAGGCTATACATCGAACAACCTCTACCATTAAAAATAAAATAATAAAAACTACTGACATAATCAGGGCTCAACAATCACACTCACCTGTGGCGAGTAGATTTTGCCATTTTTCTAGTAGCTTCAAACTGGAGAAAATTGAATATTTTTTTTATTTAATAAAAACAAAAAAAAACTTTCTGAACAAAATCTTTTTTAAGTTTAACCACCTAATCAGCCATATGGATGAAATACACATCCATAGCCTTTGTATCCATCATGTATTTCAATGTAATATCAATGGTATTACAGTTTTAATATGCACTTCGCATCCATGATAACCTTGACATCTATAGACATCCTGGCTAGTTGGGTAGTTAATAAACCACCGAAGAATATGCATAATGTAAAGGGCCATTTCATTAACAGAAATTTATGTAACAAATATTTTCAAAAAAAAAAAAAGTTGTTTGTTTTGTTGTTTTTACTGTATGTTACTATTCTTATTATTTATTGACTTCTCTTTGGAATGGTTCTCGCACAATAGAAATATTCTACAATGGTATAGCACCATTAACCACCTAACTGGCCATTATGGATAAAATACGCATCCTCATGTGCTTCGTATCCATCATATATTTCAATGTAATATCAATGGTATTACAATTTTAATATGCACTTCGCATTCACGATAACCTTGATGTCTATAGACGTCTTGAACAGTAGCGTGGTTAATCACTTTATGGAACTCCTATTAATTTATTAGGACATATCATTAAAGAAAGTTGGTTGGAGAAATCTTGGATGAGTGCATTTTTTTCCATGGTGAGTGGGATTTTGCATAATTTGTTGAGCCCAGGTCATAACTCATCAAATGGAATGCATCAAAAAATGCAGCCTTCTGAAACTTTGTCTTACTTACTGGACTGTAGATCAAGATTCCATTAAATGAAAAAAAGAAAAGTGTTCAGTGGAAAGGTTTCGGTGTTGAGACCACATTGTCATATAAATAAGGAGTTTTTACTAAAATAAAGAGCCAAAAGACATCAATTCGGTGATGCAAAATTATATAAGTAAAGTGGATATTAGATCCAGCATTATTTCAAAGCCGAATGTAGCAATTATGAAAGTTTCGTTAAAATGAGTTGACCAGAGAGCTTACGGGAATATACTCACCAGCATTCACTAGTTGCCTTATCGTGGACTACTTAGAAAATATACATGCTACCCAAGTGTCTATATATTCACTTTCTATTAGCCCATTTTTAATAAGCTTTCACTGGCCTGCCAGCTGTTTTGAACTGGTTGGTTCTCTTCAGAGACCAGGCAGAAACCTTAAGAGAGCAAAAACTCTCATTCAGTACTAAGGAACTTGAAATGTCAGAGAGGTGTATTTTTCATAAGCAAACTCTCGGTCACTGCATAAAAGTATTTGCTAAAGTAAAGAGCCAAAAGGCTTTGATTTGGCGATACAAAATTATATAAGTAAAGTGGATATTAGATCCAGCATTATTTCGAAGTCGAATATAGAAACTATAAAAGTTTTGTAATAATAAGTTTACCAGAGAGCTTGCGAAAATACACTCACTGGCATTCGTGAGTTGCCTTAGTGTGGAAAGAGCATTCAGGCCAGTGAAAACTTATTAAAATGGACTTGATAGAAAGTGAATATATAGATGCTTGACATCTATATATTCACTTGGCAGCGTTTATGTTTTCTAAGTAGTCCGCAAATGCCGGTGAGTGTATTCCCATAAGCTCTCTGTGCAACTTATTTTTACAAAACTTTTATAGTTTCTACATTAGGCTTTGAAATAATGCTGGATCTAATATCCACTTTACTTATATAATAAATAAGGAGTTTATTAAAAAATAACTAATTAAAACTCAACAAGTTTTGTGTATCGTAAGACTTACATCATCAGGGGTAATGGTACATAAAAGTTTTACACAAGGAAAGCATATTAACAATTAATTACACATATTAGATGTTTTTTTTTTTTTTTTGATAACTTCACAACTGCTAAATATAATTGATAAACCAGAATACAAATGATAATTTTGTTATTGGATGCATATCGGAACATTGCTAGTTGTTGCTATCACTTTCTGTGATATCACTCGTTCTATATCCAGGCTCAATGGTAGTTCAATTTTTGATGAAAGCAGTCCATACCTGATGTAAAATGAAGCCTTGATTTTTATTGCCACGATGAATATTGTCAAAAGTGAGGGAAGGGGGGGGGGTATGGTTTTTCTTCCTAGAAATGAAACAGGATTGTGTTTCATTTCTAGGTGGCATCACCAGGTTGTCCTTGCCCTACTTAAGAATGGCAAGAAGATGTCTGTTTAAGACATTGGTTAAAAGATTTGTCACCTGAGCACTACTAGGTTTTGAAAATGCAAAAGAAGAATTTTTGAAATGAAAAAGACTTTCAATTTCCTTTCAAGTTTTCACAATTTCTGTTATTACTGTTATATTTATACCATTCTGTTTTAATTGTTTGTTGAGTTTTATTTCTTTCCTAATCAAGTAACTAGCCTTCTAGGTGGCTACATTTGAAATATATCCATTATTTCAGATAATTTAATAATTTTTTATTTTTTGACATTACTGTTTCTACTAATCAAACCTGCTTTTCCTCTGGATGCTTTTGAGTTTGTATTCTTTGTACAGTAGGTTTACTGTCTTTTATTCCATAATAAATCATATATATTTATTGTGATTATATAATAATAAAAATAATGTGGGTGTGGGAGTGCATATTTACTTTAAGAAAAGTTTTTTAACTGATTCCATGATATAACAAAACTGTTTTCTTAGGGAAGAAAATAAGATTGTTCCTCAAGTAGTTGATGCTATTTTAAAATTACCTCCAGTCACACACATAGCTGTTCGATATACAAGCACTCAGTTACTTGGTGAACTGTGTGAATGGATTGAGAAACATCCTCAATATTTAGGTAATTTCTGAATTGTATAATATTCTGAAATATATTAAATATCCTGAATATTACAGTAATTTATAAATTTATATTAATTCTTCTGTTATTGGAGTTGCCTTTAGCTATTATTAATTATTTTAAATAATTTTATCTTATTTATTGTCATTTGCAGTTAATGATTCTAGTAATAAGACCTATGAATTACCAATTTGGTATCAGTAGTACTTTAACAATTTTGTGTTATCACTCTTTATATGTTTTAGCAAAATGTGAGTAGAAATCACGATAAGAAAAAAAGGACTGTACTTATGCAGTGATGATTTGTTTTATTTCACCTTATATGTTTCTTGTTTCTGTTTCTGGTTGTTCATTATCAGTGTAGACTTCTCAAAGAGAAGAGAAAAAAGCAAGAAACTAATATTGCTCCTAAAGTCCAAATGGTGCCCTCTGGTGGGCTGATTTGGTTGACTTGGCAGTTGGGCTGAAGTTCTCAAAATGTAAGTCTCCCAAATTTGGGGTAGTTTCATGCACCCAAATTTGTTGAGGTTAGGAACGTTTTTTTAGAGCTGCTGAAGATTCCTTGAATAATCTCTCGTATTTAAACTTGCTGCAGTGTATTATTTTTGTTTTCTTCCAGCGAATTCTATGGTGGGTATCTAAGGCATGGTCTGCCAGCCCAGAGCGGCTGTACTGGTGAAACCAGATGTAGTCTTTGTGTTCTGAAATCCTGATATTTGTTGTTCTGCCTGTTTGGCCAAAGTAGGACAATTTGCAGCTGCAAGGGACTTGGTATACACCAGGTAGGTCTAGGGGAAGTGGTTGGTCTTTGGTAGAGCGGATAAGGGATGCCAACTTTTTATATGGTCTGTAACAGGAAGTAAGGTCATATTTTCTGAGGATATTGGTTATTTTCTCAGAGGTGCCCTGGATGTAGGGGATGGTGATAGATTTGGTATAATCTTTATTGTGGAGGGGGGGACTGTGGTTTACTGGTTTGAGTATTTTTTGGATTTTTTGGGGGTTATAGCCATTGGCTAAGAAAGTGTTGTGGATGAGGAATCTTCAGCAGCTCTAAAAAACGTTCCTAACCTCAACAAATTTGGGTGCATGAAACTACCCCAAATTTGGGAGACTTACATTTTGAGAACTTCAGCCCAACTGCCAAGTCAACCAAATCAGCCCACCAGAGGGCACCATTAGAACTTTAGTAGCAATATTAGTTTCTTCCTCATTTGCTTTTGTTAGTGCCTTGCTTGCACATACCATATCTTTATGTTCCTGAAGATGGCAACGTGACGTTGCCAAAATATAGAAGTTATTTATTAAAGTTATCTTTAATTAATATACTTTATATGTGTTGTTAATTCCGTAAACTAATTATCAGTTATGTATGACCAACGTATAAGCCTTGCTACTAGAACAAAGAGAAGAGAGTAAACTAGTTAAATTAAAAATCATAATACAGTGAACATATTATTGTTATTATTAAACTCATGTGCTGAAAAAGCACTCATGACCACCTCTTGCAACAAATTCCACTCATTCACCAATCTGTAAACAAAAATCCAGTTGTCCTAAAATTGTTAATCGTACTTTACGCTGCTTTCAGGGGTTGAACCTCATTTTTCTTTCCCTCATTCTTATGCAATTATTAAAAGGAGGCGCAATTATAAAGATGTTTCATTTAGTTCATGACCTAAAGCAAAAGTTTAAACCCACATTAAATGTTATCAAAGACAGGAATGCAGCAGTATTAATAGTAGAACTGGAAATCAAAAACAGATGGGAAGAGTACTGTGAAGAACTGTACAGCAGAGAGGATAAGAAAAATTTGGAAGAGCCATCTTACCAGAAGAATTTTTGTTTGCAACCACCTCCACTTAGGCATGGAATTGAAATTGCAGTTCTTCTTCTTAAGTATTCTGCAATTGAGCAGGTTCTTCTCTTAGTAGCAAAAACTTTCCTTCCACTCTCTTCTGTTCTGAGCCTTCTCTTTCAAGGTTGTGTACCTGTCTCCATTCAGCATGTCATCTAGCATTGTTTTTCTTACTCTTCCTCTGGGTCTTTTTCCGTCTATTTTTCCTTTGATGGCATCTCTGAGGATTCCATTTCCTCTCAGAATATGTCCAATCCAGTTTCCCTTTCTTTTTTATCCTCTTTAACAGACTTCTTTCTTCTTCTTCTACTCTTTTTAAGACCTCTTCATTAGTTATTTATCTGTACCATTTGATTTTTTCCATCCTTCTCCAAATCCACATCTCAAAGCTCTAATTTCTTCTTTCTTCAACATCCAAGTTTCAGCTGCATAGAGGGCAACGCTCCACACATAACATTTTATTAGTATTTTCTTTAGGTTTCTGTCAATTTTACTTCTGAATAAATTCCATTTTCTATTAAAGGCATCTCTTCCCATTGCAATTTTTGCTTTTATGTCACTTTTTCATCTCCCATCACACTTCCTAGATATTTAAATGTCTTTACTTGATTCAATTTTTCCCCATTTATTCTGATATCCATATTTGCCTTTTTCCTTGCTATTTTCATTACCTTTGTTTTTCCTATGTTAATTTTCATTCCATAATTGATACAGGATTCCAGTAATCTGTTCAACAGATGTTATAGTCCTGTTCCAGTATTTAATAATAATGCCTTGTCATATGCGTATCTTATTGCAAATATCTGTCTACCTCAAATCTTTATTCCTTCTTTTGAATTCTCCAGTGCTTCTTTTAGCATTGCTTCGGAATACATGTTAAACAAAATTGGTGACAGAGGACAGCCTTGTCTTACTGCTCGTCCATTGATATCTAGTTCTGTTGTACCATATATGTCTCTCACCATGGCAGTTTGTCCCATATATAGTGAAATAATTAGCCTTCTGTCTTTTCAATCTTTTCGATTACTTCCACCATCTTATCCCATTTTACAAAGTCAAAAGCTTTTTCAAAATCTGTATAACAGATATCATCATCATCATCATCAAATTCCTGCCATGTACCCTCAAGGGGTGTACAGGATATGACAGTACTACATGAAAAAATTACATCATTACTAACTTCCTATCTACAATTTTCCTCCAAATCAGTCTGTTACTTGTCAAGACTCCAACATTATCAGATCTTATATTTCTATTGTCTAAGGCACTTTGTACCGTATCAATCCACCTATATCTTGGTCTTCCTCTGGGTCGTTTTCCTGCCAACCTGGCAGAGAACACTTGTTTTGCTAATCTTTCCTCTCCCATTCTATTTAAGTGACCATACCATCTGAGATTAGCTCTGCTAACGCATTCCTGGATGCTGACAATGTCAAGTTCTTTCCTAATATCCTCATTTTTAATATGATATTGCCATTGATGCCATCTGTTCACGCCTCTAATCTTTCTCAGGACTCTCATATCTGCGGTCTCTAGTCTTTGGTCAAGTGTTTTACTTCTGACCCAGCTCTCAGATCCATAAGTTAAAATTGGTTTGAACACAGTCTTGTATATAGCTAATTTAGTGTTCCGACTAATTTCTTTCTTATTCCATATGAATTTATTCAATTGACTTCCCACGATACCAGCTTTGCTGATTCTGTTGTCTATTTCTATATTTAGTTTACCATCTTCAGTAAAAATTGTGCCTAAGTAGCTGAAATGTTTTACTTGTTCCACAGGTTCTCCATTCACAACACAATTGACATTTTCAATGATTCTGCCTATTTTCATTGTCTTTGTCTTTTTATTGCTGACCTTCATACCATATCTATTACAACAGCTATTCAATTTAGTCAGAGAATCTTGCAGACTTGTAGCGGATTTATTTAGAAGTATAACATCATCCGCATAAAGCAAAGAGCTGACATTAACATCTCCAATTTTGATATCAGGTTTAATACCACATTCCTTCATAATGTGATCCATATAGATAATGAATAACAGAGGGGATAATGTACATCCTTGTCTCACACCAGATTTAACATTAAACCATCTTCCTGTACTACCTTCAATTCTAACTGCTGACTCACAACTCAAATAAAGACTAAGTATTGCTTGATATAATGCCCCATTGACACTATATAACTGCAGCGTATTGAATAGCTTCTCTCTTGGCACCTTGTCATATGCCTTTTCCAAATCGACAAAACTTAAATACAGATCTTTGTTATATTCCCATGCTTTCTCGACTATTTGTCGTAAAGTGAAGATCTGATCCTGACAGCCTCTATTTGGCCTGAATCCAGCTTGTTCTTCACCAAGCTTTTCTTCCACAATTCTTCTCAACCGTTTCTCAAGAATACTTGCATAGATCTTGCCAGGAACACTCAGTAGGGAAATACCTCTGTAATGCTCACATTCAGTTTTATTTCCCTTTTTATATATGGGTACTATGAGAGCTCTACTCCAATCATCGGGAATTCGTCCCTCTGTCCAGGCTTTCTGAACTATGCAGTGCAGCCACTGTAAAACTCTTTTACCACCATACTTCAGCATTTCTGGTCGAATATCATCTACTCCTGCTGCCTTTCCACATTTCAAGCCTTTGATGGCTTTTTCTACTTCAAGTATGGATATGTATTCCTGACTGCATGCCTGGGCAGTGTTTTTTATCACTGTGCTGTCATCACTGCTTGTTTCATTTAGCAGTTTTTCAAAGTAATTACTCCATACTTCAAGGATATCTTTTTCTCCGGTTTTCATTTCACCTTTATCATCTCTAATTCCTTTTACAGCACTCTTTCCTCCATTCCTAAGCTTCTTCAACAACCTCCAGAATATTTTGCCACCTTCTTGATATTTATTTTCTATATTCTTGCCAAAGTCCTCCCATGACTTTTGTTTAGCTAGTTTTACACACTGTTTAGCTTTCTTACATTTGTCTCTGTATTCTGTAAGAGTAAAAGCTGACTTATTTGCCAGGAAGTTTTGATATGCTTTCTTCTTTTCCTTCACTGCCTCTTTAACTTCCTGTGTCCACCAGGGAGTTCTGATTTTTTTATCTTTGCACACAACCTCACCACATGCCTTTCTGGCAGAATCAATCAATGTTTCCTTCAGAGTTTGCCACTGAATCTCCAAGGTTTGATTCCTGTTCTCAAACTCTTTCATTTTCTTTTCAATAATATTTCTGTATTTTAGTCTACAGTTTACATCTGAGAGCTGCTCAACTTTTATTCGCTTTAAAACTTTCTTACATGTTATTCTTTTCAATATGAAATTCAATTTTATCCTGCTCAAGACTAAATAGTGATCACTTCCAATTTCAAATCCTCTGTACACTCTGGTGTCCTGCACCAGGGAGAAAACATCACTATCAACAATAACATAGTCAATGAGACTTTTCTTATTCCTAGCCTCTTCTCTCCATGTGAATTTGTGCACATTTTTATGTTGGAACATGGTGTTAGTAATAACCAGTCCATGTCCTGAGCAGAAATCCAACAGATATTTGCCATTATTATTAGCTTTGCTCTTTTCTCCAAATTTTCCCAAAATATTTTTGTATGTCTCACAATCATTTCCTACTCTACTATTTAGATCCCCAACAAGGACCAACTTTTCGTTTTTCATTGTGTCAGTTGCTTTTTCTAAAGCCTCAAAAAATTCCTCCACTTCTACCTTAGTAGAACCTTCTGTTGGACCATAGGCACAAATAAGTCTCATTGTCCAGTTCCCCATTCTCATATTTGCCCAGATTACTCTACTTGAGACTGACTGCCATTCAAGAAGATTAGCCTCGTATTTTGTGTTGAATACTATGGCTACTCCTTCTTTTCCTTGATTGTTATTGCCTGAATATAACATTTTGTATTTATTGCTCAGAAAGATCTCACCAGTTTTGTTCTTTTTTGTTTCAGTCACCCCTATTATGTCGATCTGGTACTTATCTAATTCCTCAGCTTGCTCCATTTCTTTGCCATTCAGGCTTCTTACATTGATAGTACCGATCCTTAACTCTGGTGATGTTGAGTTGGGGTTTGTTTTCAGATTTGTTCCAGTAGCTGACTTTTCGCTGTTCGCCCTGGTTCCCTGGCGAAAACAACGGGGGCCTTGTTTAACCGGGCGACGCCCCAGCCGGGATGAAGTTTTGTCATGTTGTACCATCATTTTTTATTTTGGTTTAACCAATAAGAATACAATTTGGTCGGCTAAATCCCAAATTGCCAGCCCATCCTCGTTCGTTCAGTATCAAAGTAGATACCCAACAGGGTGCACCACGAGAAGGTGAGGATTGGACATTAAGTCAGAAGCCCTGGTCGGTTCTCCGCATTCCAATATAACAGATATTAACCTCTTTATTCACTTCCAGACTTCTTTCACTTATTATTTTTAACAGTCTCTCATCTCACCTCTTGTTCTCCTACTCTTCCTGAAACGAAACTGATCTTCTCCAAGAAATTCTTCCGCCTTAGATGCAATTCTTCATGTTAGGATTCTCATGCGTATTTTTGATGTATGGGAAATGAGGCTTATTGTTCTAAAATCCTTGCAGTTCACTGCATTACTTTTCTTTGGTATAGGTATAAATTTTAAGGTAATAAATCTTTTGGTAATTCTCCTTTGTTATAAATTAATTTTATTATTCTGGTTATTTCTTCAGTTGCTTTCTTCTGAAGTTGTTTCAGGTATTCTGCAGGTATTTCAACTATTCCTTCTGCCTTTCCACATTTTAGTTCTTTAATGACCATTTCTACTTCTATCTTCAAAATCTCTTGTCCTAGATCATCTTCATTGACCTTCTTTATATCTTCTAATGGCAACTCATTTGATCTATTTTCCTTGTCATATAGATCTTCAATGTATTCTTTCCATCTCATTAGGAATTTATCTTCTTAAGTTATGATTTTCCCATTTTTATTTTCTATGCCTCTAGCTCGAATTCCATTTCTCTTGTGATTCATGCTTCTTGCTTTTTCGTACAAAAGATCATGCCTTCCCACTCTCTCATAAATTTCCATTTCTTCACATTGTTTTTTAAGCCAATCTTCTCTACTTCTTTCTGCTCCCTTCTCAATTTGTCATTCAGGGTTCTATATTGTATTTTCCCTTCTGGGGTGTCTTTATTTTTCCATTTTCTTCTTTCTTCCGCTTTTTCTTAGGACTAAGCATACACATGTAACCACAGTAATAAGATTTTTTAATAAGTAAATATTTCGTCCTAAGTATCATAGGACATCTTCAGTACAGTTAATTCAAATAATACAAATAAAACAATTCAAACTACTTAATTTAATTCTATAACATGCAACTGCATGCATAGAAGGATTCCATTGTAAGCATGCGCCATAAGTGTATGTGATTCCTAGTATTGTTTGAATTAACTGTACTGAAGATGTCCTATGATACTTAGGGCAAAATATTTACTTATTAAAAAATCTTATTACTGTGGTTACGTGTGTATGTTTAGTCATGAATGCCCACAGGCTTCATTATACAACGCAGTTAAAGATCTTAAGAAAAATAGAGTCCCAGTGCAGATGGAAGGAAGGATGGAAGGATAGAAGCGAGTGTTTTATAGATTGATTACAAGGATATTGAAGACAGGATCATGGCCTAGAGACTGGAATAAGTCGGTATTCATATCACTGCACAAGAATGGAGATATGAAGGATTGACGATTTAATCAATTAAACTAATATAACTATTAATTTAATCTTTCATGCAAGCAAGATTTTATTAAAGATTGTTCTAAATAGGATTGAGGCCAAAGTTAAAGCACATATGTCTGAGGAACAAGCAGGTTTTAGGAAAAGTAAGGGCACCAGAGATCAGATCCTTTGCCTTAGACAGATCATAGAAAACTATAAAGAATTTAGACTCCCTATGGTAATGTTCTTCATAGACCACTTCAAAACTTTTGACTGTTTTCAGCATGTAAAACTGTGAGAGATAATGAAAATAAATGAGTTTTCCTCCCCATACATTATCAGATTGATTGCTAGCTTGTATATTGAGCAAAATGCCATGGTTACAACAGGTCTTGGGTTAGCTGATTGGCTTCAGATAGGCAGGAATCAGGCAAGGATGCCTACTCTCTCCTCACCTGTTTAGTATCTATGGTGAGGACATCATGTATGTAGCATTCGATGAGCTTAAGACAGGAATTAGGATAGGTGGCAGATGTATTACTCTTGCATATTTTCTACCACTGTTCTTTTGTTCATTTCATTTAGCAATCTTTCCAAGTTATTACTTCAGACATCAAGAGGAAGAACTAGGAAAAATTCTTGACAGAGTTAATTAGATTAAGAACAGATGCCTTCAACTTAATCCTAGAAAGACAAAGATTATGGTTCTCAAAGGAATATAGACAGGAAACCTCCTGAGGAAGAAAATTCACCTTAACTAAGAAAGAATTGAGGAAGTATACAGATTTGAGTACCAGGCAACCATCATTAATGTGAAGAATTGCTGTTCAGAGGATGTCAGAAGAAGATTAGTATGGATAAAATAACAGTCAGAGACTTGTCTAAAGTCTGGGAGAATGGATCTATCTCCACAGGAACGAAGTTGAGAATTCTGGATGCAGCTGTTTTTTCAGTAGCGACTTATAATTGGGAAACTTGAAACCTAAAGAAGTCTGATAGGAAAAGGATAACTGCTTTTGAAATGTGGTATTGCAGGAGACTGTTGAGGATCTCGTATACTGAAAGGCAGACAAATAGATGTATGCTAGAAAAGATCAGTAGAACTTTAAGACTCCTTAGAAGTATTGACAGAAAAAAAAGCTTGAAATACTTTGGACACATTGAAAGGATGGAAGGACAACTTCTAAAAACAGTAATAGAAGGTAACTTAATATCTTCTTAGGGAAGAGATTAAGTGGTAGTCACTCAATGGATTGATGGATCGTGTGTCTGGATTAAGTGGGAGAGTTGAACCTCCAGAAAAGCTTATGACTGGGCCGACTGGTGTGGCACATCACCAAGGAGTGGAGTGACCATACAGTATCTGATGATGATATCCAATGAATCTATAGATGGAATTCTGATATCAGGTTTAATGTCACTTTTTTACATAATGTCATCCATAAGATGATGAATAACAGTGGACATAATGTGCACCACTATCTCACACCTTTATTTTATCAAACCATCTTCCTGTACCTCCAGTTTTAACTGCTGACTTACAATTCAAATATAGTTGTCAGTCAGATTTGGATAATTGTATTTCTGATATAATTATGCCATATAATTGTGGGGTAATTAAGGGTCAAAGCTGTATAACTGAGAGGAGACTTCCACATAGCGTTTATAGGAATGTGGAGAACCGACCAGGGCTTCTGACTTATTGTCCAATCCTCGCCTTCTCATAGTGCACCCTTTTAGGTGTCTATCTGGATACTGAACATACGAGGATGGGCTGGCAATTTGGGATTTAGCCAACCAAATTGCATTCTTGGCGTAAACCAAATTATAAAATGATGGTACAACATCATTATTATTATTATTACGTGACACCTCCAAGGAGTCATCATGGGAGGGCACACTACTCTACTTTGCTAAATACATCTCATCCTCTCCACTACTACTTAATTCTCAACTACGCCACTACTACAATCACCGCCATCTATCGCCCATCATCACCAACAATAGTATTTTTTCTGAAGACCGATTTGTCTGTACACGGGATGAAAAACCCGAATCTCGGGGAGAAAAAATCCTGCTACCACCATATGAGATCAGCTAATTCGCCTTCAACTGAAAAAGCCCATATAACGATTCCCCTCGTCACTACGAGAATTGAACCCAGGTCTTTTCCAATTGAAGTTCGAATTTCCGCTATTCTTCCAATCGTGCTATGCCTGAAATCACAGACAGAATTTCATGCTGCCTCGAAGCAACGCCCGGTTAAACCAGGCCCCAATTGTTTTTGCCAGGGAACCAGGGCAAATGGTGAAAAGTTAGCTACTCGAACAAATCTTAAAACACATCCCAACTCAACATCGGCAGAGTTCAAGATCAGTACCATCACCATAAGAAGCCTGAATTTCAAAGAAATGGAGCTAGCTGAGGAATTAGATAAGCACCAGATAGACATAATATGGGTGACTGAAACAAAAAAGACAAAAACTGGTGAGATATTTCTGAGCAATAAATACAAAATGTTATATTCAGGCAATGATAATCAAGGAAAAGAAGTAGTCATAGTATTCAATATTAAAAATGAGGCTAATCTTCTTGTATGGCAAGCAGTGTCAAGTAGAGTGATGTGGGCAAATATCACAATGGGGAACTGGACGATGAGACTTATTTATGCCCATGGTCCCACAGAAGGTTCTACTAAGGTAGAAGTGGAGAAATTTTTTGCGGCTTTAGAAAAAGCAACTGACACAATGAAAAAGGAAAAGTTGGTCCTTGTTGGGGATCTAAATAGCAGACTAGGAAATGATTGTGAGACATATAAAAATATTTTGGGAAAATTTGGAGAAAAGAGCAAAGCTAATAGACGTCTTGTGACTAGTGGAGTGCCACAGGGCTCTGTTCTTGGACCATTGCTTTTCAATTTCTTCATCAATGATATTGGAAAGGATCTGAGAGGAAGTGTTCACTTGTTTGCTGATGATGCAAAGTTGGGTAGAGCAATTGTGAGTGCACAGGATGTCAAAATTTTACAGGGTGATTTGGATAGTTTGGAGGACTGGGCTAGGAAAAATGGATGTCAATTTAATGTGGCAAAGTGTAAGGTTATGCACTTTGGGGTGAAAAGAATAGCAGCAGTATATCGCATTGGTGGAACCATACTCCAGGAGATTGATGAGGCCAAGGATTTGGGAGTGTTGGTGAATAGGGAGTTGAAGTTTAGGGGGCACATTGCAAAAGTAACTAAAACTGCTCACCAAATCACTTGGCTTCTGAAAAATACTTTAACATGCAGAGACGAACAAGTTGTTGTTCCTCTGTATCGAGCCTTGATAAGACCCCATCTGGACTTCTGTGCCCAGTTATGGGCACCAGGGTTTCTTCGTGATGGGGAGGAAGTGGAGAGGGTCCAGAGACGAGTGACCAAGATGATAGCAGGTCTGTGGAATGAACCTTATGAGAATAGGTTGAAGATTTGAGGGTTGCAGAAATTGGACGATAGGCGAAGGAGGGGTGATATGATTGAGACATTCAAATTACTGAAGGGTTTTTATAAGATTGATCCAGAAGATATTTTTGAAAATATGACTGGTGGTGGGAGGACTAGGGGCCATGCATGGAAGCTGGTCAAGAGCATGGTTGACAAGGGTGTTAGAGTTAGGTTCTTTACTTGGAGAGTGGTCAATGAGTGGAATAAGCTTCCAGAGTGTGGGTGCTACGACCGTGAATGAGTTCAAGGCAATGTATGATAGATACTGTGTGAATGTTGAATAGTTGTTCTTGACATGATGTTAGGGCCTCCCTCGATGAGTCTGTCGACTCCTTGGAGTTTCCCGGAACAATAATAATAATAATAATAATAATGATGATGGCAAATATCTGTTGGATTTCTGCTCAGGACATGGACTGGTTATTACTAACACCATGTTCCAACATAAAAATGTGCACAAATTCACATGGAGAGAAGAGGCAAGGAATAAGAAAAGTCTCATTGACTATGTTATTGTTGATAGAGATGTTTTCTCCTTGGTGCAGGACACCAGCTTGTACAGAGGATTTGAAATTGGAAGTGATTACTATTTAGTCTTGAGCAGGATAAAATTAAATTTCATGTTGAAAAGAATAACATGTAAGAAAGTTTTAATGTGAATAAAAGTTAAGCAGCTCTCAGATATGAACTACAGACTAAAATACACAAAGATTATTGTAGAAAAAATGAAAGAGTTTGAGAACAGGAACCAAACCTTGGAGATTCAGTGGCAAGCCTTGAAGAAAACCCTGATTGATTAAGCCAGAGAGGCATGTGATGAGGTTGTCTGCAAGGATAGAAAAATCAGAACTCCGTGGTGGACACAGTAAGTTAACGAGGCAGTAAAGGAAAAGAAGAAAG
Organism: Typopeltis vanoorti; assembly: GCF_054136105.1. Taxonomy (NCBI): domain Eukaryota; kingdom Metazoa; phylum Arthropoda; class Arachnida; order Uropygi; family Thelyphonidae; genus Typopeltis; species Typopeltis vanoorti. The sequence continues at coordinate 3,263,351 of NC_143564.1, forward strand.
CATATCAAAAGTTCCTGGCAAATAAGTCAGCTTGTGATCTTAGAGAATACAGAGACAAATGTAAGAAAGCTAAATATTGTGTAAAACTAGCTAAAGAAAAGTCATGGGAGCACTTTGGCAAGAACATAGAAAATAAATATCAAGAAGTGGCAAAATATTCTGAAGGTTGTTGAAGAAGCTTAAAAATGGAGGAAAGAGTGCTGTAAAAGGAGTTAGAGATGATAAAGGTGACATGAAAACGTGAGAAAAAGATATCTTTGAAGTATGGAGTAATTACTTGGAAAAATTGCTAAATGAAACAAGCAATGATAGCCCAGTGGTAAAACATTCAACAGGCATACAGTCAGGAATACATATCCATACTTGAAGTAGAAAAAACCATCAAAGGCTTGAAATGTGGAATGGCAGCAGGAGTAGATGATATTCGACCGAAATTATAAAGTATGGTGGTACAAAAGTCTTACAGTGGCTGCACTGCATTGTTCAGGAGGCCTGGACAGAGGGACGAATTCCAGATAAATAAAATAAATTCTATGTGATGATACAGCGTTCCCCCTTTATATGGGAGTTTACGGTACCATCTAGTCCCCCAAATTTTATCCGTGCTCCGACACCAGCATAGGCTGACGAATCAGACATATGGCTGGATTATTATTCCTAACTGTAATCCGTGTGTGTCCTCAGACCAGTTTGCCTGCTTGCGGGATGAAAAACACCAGATAAACTGGCGGAAAAACCCTGTTGTCTGTGCCCAAGACCGGCTAACTTGGCCTATGGCTGAGGAAGATCCTTGAGCTCCTCAAGTTGTTGACGGGAATCAAACCTAGGATACTCATTCCTCAGGCATATGGTTGCGAAGCGCAAAGCCACTAGGATAACTGCGCAGACAAATTCCAGATGATTGGAGTAGAGCTCTCATAGCACCCATATATCAAAAGGAAATAAAACCGAATGTGAGAATTACAGAGGTATTTCCCTACTGAGTGTTCCTGGTAAGATTTATGCAAGCATACTTGAGAAACGGTTGAGAAGAATTGTGGAAGAAAAACTTGGGGAAGAACAAGCTGGATTCAGGCCAAATAGAGGCTGTCAGGATCAGATCTTCACTTTATGACAAATAGTTGAGAAATCATGGTGTTTTGTCGATCTGGAAAAGGCATATGACAAGGTGCCAAGAGAGAAGCTATTCAATACGCTACAGTTATATGGTGTCAATGGTGCATTATATCAAGCAATACTTTGTCTTTTTTTGCGTTGTAAGTCAGCAGTTAGAATAGAAGGAAGTACAGGAAGATAGTTTAATGTTAAATCTGGTGTGAGACAAGGATGTACATTATCCCCTCTGTTATTCATTATCTATATGGATCACATTATGAAGGAAAGTGGTATTAAACATGATATCAAAATTGGAGATGTCTATGTCAGACGCTTTGTAATGTCTTTGCTTTATGTAGACGATGTTATACTTCTAAATAAATCTGCTACAAGTCTGCAAGATTCCCTGACTAAATTGAATAACTGTCGTAATAGATATGGTATGAAGGTCAGCAATAAAAAGACGAAGACAATGAAAATAGGCAGAATAGTTGAAAATATCAATTGTGTTGTGAACGAAGAACCTGTGGAACAAGTAAAACATTTCAGCTACTTAGGCAAGATTTTTAGTGAAGATGGTAAATTAAATATGGAAATAGACAACAGAATCAACAAAACTGGTATGGTAGGTAGTCAATTGAATAAATTCATATAGAATAAGAGAGAAATTAGTCGAACACTAAATTAAGTTTTAAAGTGAATAAAATTTGAGCAGCTCTGAGATATTAACTGTAGACTAAAATACACAAACATTATTCAAGAATAAATGAAAGAGTTTGAGAATAGAAACCAAATCTTGGAGATTGAGTGGCAAGCCCTGAAGAAAATGATGCTTGATTCAGCCAGAGAGGCATGTGGTGAGGTTGTTTGCAAGGATAGAAAAATTAGAGGGGTGCTTAACGGTCAAAGCTGTATAACTGAGAGGAGACCTCCACATAGCCTTTAAAGGAATGCGGAGAACCGCCCAGGGCTTCTGACCTAATGTCCAATCCTCACCTTGTCATGGTGCACCCTGTTGGTATCTAATTGGATACTGAACGAACGAGGATGGGCTGGCAATTTGGAATTTAGCTGACCAAATTGTATTCTTATTGACTTAAACCAGTATACAAAATGATGGTACAACATGATAAAATTTCATGCCGGCTGGGGCTTCGCCTGGTTAAACAAGGCCCCTGTTGTTTTTTCCAGGTAACCAGGGCAAACAGCGAAAAGTCAGCTACCGGAACAAATCTGGAAAGCACACCCCAACTCAACATCACCAGAGTTAAAGATCGGTACTATCAACATAAGAAGCCTGAATGGCAAAGAAATGGAGCTAGCTGAGGAATTAGATAAGTACCAGATCGGCATAATAGGGGTGACTGAAACAAAAAAGACAAAAACTCGTGAGATCTTTCTGAGCAATAAATACAAAATGTTATATTCAGGAAATGACAATCAAGGAAGAGTAGTAGCCACACTATTCAACAAAAATTACGAGGCTAATCTTCTTGAATGGCAGTCAATCTCAAGTAGAGTGATGTGGGTAAATATGAGAATGGGGAACTGGACAAGACACAATGAAAAAGGAAAAGTTGGTCCTTGTTGGGGATCTAAATAGCACACTAGGAAATGATTGTGAGACATAAAAATATTTTGGGAAAATTTGGAGAAAAGAGCAAAGCTAATAATAATGGCAAATATCTGTTGGATTTCTGCTCAGGACATGGACTGGTTATTACTAACACCATGTTCCAACATAAAAATGTGCACAAATTCACATGGAGAGAAGAGGCAAGGAATAAGAAAAGTCTCATTGACTATGTTATTTAAATTAAACATATTTGGTCGTTTGATAATTAAACATACAAACCATTGTTTTAATACTGACTATTTACAAACATCTTACATTATAGCCAACCAATATCACTAGCAAACTGCTCTAGCTTTTTCAATGCGTTTACGGTAAATGCAAATTGAAAGGATCATAAAAACTTTGTATACAAACTAGTAGCTAAGGTTACACGTTCACGTGACAGAGACTGAAAGGACTTGTTGTTCTTATTCATTATCACGCATGTGTGTTTGTTGTAAACGTGTAATGTGATTACTGGCTAGCCGTAGTTCAGATGGATTTAGAGAGAGGATCAGGTTTTTCCATGAACTGTTTATAACGGTACCCTGATTTCTGTTGAGGTTTCCGCCGGTTATTAAAACTATTGTGGCTTCCTTGAATAAACGATATCTGTAGTTGTCATCCAGATATGGCATGGAGCTGTTTTGCCAGAAGAGATACTTTTGTTGTGGTTTACTTCAACAACATGTTCTTTTTGTCTGATTTCTAAACTCCGTGAAGTTTGTCTGATGTAGTCACGACTACAGGCGCAAGGAATGTAATATACTCCTGGATATTTGTAGAATGTCACCTTATCTTTATGGATCCTAAAACCTTTCTGATGCTGGTGGTTGGTTTGAAGACCACTCTGGTGTTGTAGGGTATTAGTATTCTGGCTATTTGATAAGAAATTGACCTTATGAAAGGGATTACTACAGTAAAAATGTGCTGGGAGCTTGATTCTTCTTGTCTGGGGTTGTCACCGTATAGATTTTTATTGATGATGTTTGGAGGATATCCATTTTATGATAATGTGTTGGCTATTAGTGAGAGTTCAGTCTGTGTATCCTCCTCTTCTGATATAAACTCCCTGGCCCTATTTTTTAACATGTGGATAATGCTCAGTTTGTGTGTCTTGTGATGGTTTGAAGTATAATGAAGATATCTTCCAGTGTGTGTAGGCTTCCTGTAAATAGATAATTTGACACTATTTGATTTTCTTTATCAGGATCTCTAAAAAATGCAGTTGGCTGTTGTTTTTCACTTCTAGAGTGAATTTTATCTTATTATGTATTGAGTTAATTTTATTCACAAACGATATTGGGATTTCTATATAATGTCTTGCCATATAATGAAAATGTCATCAACATATCTTCACCATATAGAGATTGTGGAGAGAATTTCTTTTTCAAGTTTTTCCATGAAAAGGTCTGCGCAAGATTGTGATAGTGGGCTTCCCATTGCTAGGCCTTCTAATTGCTGGTATATAGTGTTGTTAACTTTGAAGAAATTAGACTGAAGGCAGTGTCTAAACATCTCTGTGATGTCTAGAGGAAAGAAGTCTTGGATGATGTTTATTACCTCTTCTACTGGTACATTGGTGAAAAGGGATACAAATCTAGACTGGCTAGCATGTCTGTTGGTGCAATCTTAATGGCTTGGAGTTTATTTACAAAATGCTGACTATTCTTGATATACAATTCTGTTGATCTTATTTTATTATTTAATAAGTTTGCAAGGTGCTTTGTCAAAAGGTAAGTTGAGGATGATCTTCCATCAACGATTGGACGGAGAGGTGTATATCCTTTTTATGTATTTTAGGTGTCCCATAAATTCTTGGAGTGATGGGATGTGAGGATTTTAGTATTCTCTTCACTTCTTCTGGCCAAATGTTACAATTTCTGATTAGTTGGTTTCTTTCATTATGATTTTTTTATTATGGTGTCTCTGTCTAGGATCTACTGACCATTTACAAACATTTCATGGGAATGAAATGTTTGTAAACGGTCAGTATTAAAACAATAGTTTGTATGACTATGTTATTGTTGATAATGATGTTTTCTTCCTGATGTTTTCACTAGAGTGTACAACAGAGGATTTGAAATTGGAAGTGATCACTATTTAGTCTTGAGCAGGATAAAATTGAATTTCATATTGAAAATAATAACATGTAAGAAAGTTTTAAAGTGAATAAAAGTTGAGCAGCTCTCAGGTGTGAACTGTAGACTAAAATACACAAAGATTATTGAAGAAAAAATGAAAGAGTTTGAAAACAAGAACCAAACCTTGGAGATTCAGTGGCAAACCTTGAAGAAAACCTTGATTGATTCAGCCAGAGAGGCACGTGATGAGGTTGTCTGCATGGATAGAAAAATCAGAACTCCATGGTGGACACAGGAAGGTAAAGAGGCAGTGAAGGAAAAGAAGAAAGTATATCAATAGTTCCTGGCAAATAAGTCCGCTTGTGCTCTTAGAGAATACAGAGACAAATGTAAGAAAGCTAAACAGTGGTGTAAAACTAGCTAAACAAAAGTTATGGGAGGACTTTGGCAAGAGCATAGAAAATAAATATCAAGAGAGTGGTAAGATATTGTTGTGTCCCAATTTACGATAATTAGGCTTTCAACTATCCCCACATGTGAAACTCTACCTGTCTTTGTCCAAATCTTATTTATATACGAGATATCACCCAAATACAAATATTCGAGCTTCTTCTCCCCTTAGTGTCCCTAAACATTTATTTTATACTGCACCTTTCAGGACATTTAGTTTAAGATATAAAATTCAAAAACAAGGGGCGATTATCAAAATATGTGTGAAAAACTGTGTGTGAAACTAATATGCAGTTGTGACCTTTATCTCGTAACTTAACATCCCCCCCCCCGTGTCATTATGTTCATACGTTGTTACATGTGGTGCATTGAGCTAATCTTAACAATAATGATGGTCTAAAAATCCCAAGAATATGGAAGACACGTGTTTACCCACATAATCTTTTTGTCTAAGAATTAATTATAAATAGGACTGTAACATAGAACGTTAAATTAGGACACCACTTTTGCTATAATAAAACTATTTATATGAATTTCTCTGATGATGATATAAATAGAATATAGCTTTCATGTAGCCCCCCCCCCTCCCCCATACACACACTAGGTCAGGACAGTAGAATAATGGTTGGTCAAATCATTATCTCTTTGGTGTACTGTTTGAAATGTAATATAGCTTGTCTCAGTATATATACGAGGATTGTCTGAAAAGTTCTCGCCTTCGACCATAGATGACAACACTATTTGCATTTTTTATTTTTAAGTAGGTACATCTGTCATAAGCATCCATGTGAAATTGCAAGTCATTCTATCAAGTAGTTTGTTTTATACAGCTGTCTGAAGCAAACGTATTGTCTGTATCCCTTGAAATGGATGAAATGGTGTATCATGCGGTTATAAAATTCTTTGTAAAAGAAGGTTTAATGCCAAAAGAAATTCATTCAAAGTTCATAAAAGTTTATGGGCACTCTTCTCCTTTGTTTTCGACAATTAAGAAATGGCTGCTGAGTTTAAATGTGGCCTTGAAGATGATCCACGTGAAGGATGTCCAAAAAGTGTAACAACACCAGAAATCATTGATCAAGTGCACGATATGGTTTTGGATGACCGGTTAGTCAAAGTGCGTGAAATTGCTCAGAATAGGCATTTCAAAAGAATGTGTAGGATATATTTTGCATGAAGAATTGCAAATGAAAAAGCTTTGCACAAGATGGGTGGTGCACTTGCTCCCAGCAGATCAAAAATACACTCGCATGAAAATCTCTGAACAGTGCTTGGAGTGTTTTAACAAGAATAAAACTGATTTATGCATTGATTTATTACTATGGATGAAACTTGGATTCACCATTACATACCAGAATCCAAACAGCAGTCAAGACAGTGGACAGAAGCCAGTTGTTCAGCTCCAAAGAAAACAATGTTGGGTCCATCAGCAGGGATGGTCATGGCATCAGTGTTTTGGGATGCTAAAGGCATTTTGTTTATTATTTATCTTGAAAAGGGTAAAACAATAAGTGGGGAATATGATTCTGATCTTTTAACCAGACTTGACGAAAAAATTCCTGAGAAAAGACCCGGTGTGCAGAAGGAAAATATCATCTTTCATCAGGGCAATGCATCTATCCACATATGTGTTTTGGCAATGGGAAAATTACGGGATCCAGACTATGAATTGTTGGAACATCCACCCTATTCTCAGATTTGGCTCCCTCTGATTTCTATCTCTTCCCAAAACTAAAACTGTTCCTAGCTTGTCCAGCTGACTGCAGCTGTAGAGGGGTATTTTGCAGATCTTACTGAGAACCACTGCAGGGACTGGATAATGGCACTGGAGCATCACTGGAATAAATGTATTAGTGTTAAGGGAGATTATGTTGAAAAATAAAAATAATTTTGAAATTATAAATTTGTTTTTTCATTGTTAGGCAGAGAACATTTAAGACCACCCTCACATATATGTGTATACTCTAGATGATGATCTTGATAAGAATGCTGAAAGGTCGGGTCGAAAGTAATTATTTCTATCACAGTTGTAGTCTTTTTTCGAAATGATTCTTTATCCTCAGTTATCATGTAACATTTCTCATCTCTGATTCCTTTCATAGTAACCTTTCTAAACTTCTTCAATAGCCTCCAGAACATTTTGCCACATTTTCTTATTCTCACCTCTCTTCCCACGGCTCTTGTTTAGCAATTTTTGGATATTACTTTCACATATCACTTTCTTATATTTTCTTTGTAATCTCTCAGAGAACATGCTGCATTACTTCTTTTGATATACCTTATACCAGGCTGTTTATAAAATAAGAACTTAAATCTTCTTTGCTTACAAGTTTCCATACTGCTGTTGGATCATATAACTTCCATTGTGATATGGAAAGCATCTTTAACCTCCGTCATGTTATAGTTTTGTGGAATCTATTGGCCAGTTGTTTTGATCAGCTGCTTGTAAAAAATCATTAACTCAAAATAATTACTCCAGAATCAAGATATCTTTATCTTCAGTTTTCATGCCACCTTTCTCATTTTTGAACCATCTTTTATGATTTTTGGAGAAAAACTTTTTTTTCTTTGCCGGAATGCAGCATGACTTCCACAAATAGCTTTCAACAAGTCATCTAGTCTGACTGGAAGCATTCATTAGAGATGCCTTTATAGCAAAATTGTACACTCACATACACATGCACACTTATGCCATTGTCAAAAAAATGTGTGTTTATATATAGACATTTATATTTATCTCTTAGCTGCAATACTTTGTTGGCTGCAAGTAGTGTCAGATTTCTATATTGAAATGCAGGCACACAGGTAAGATTCTAGATATATGTATATTGGTATGATAATTATCTCCTATTCTCACTTCCTAGAAAATCTTGATAACTATAGATTTCCTATTTATAGTGAGTTATGAAAAGTTCAGATGGACAATAAAAGGTTCCTTGTTTTTACATTTCCTTTCAGGATTCACTTTTCCTATCTGAAGAATTTCCAAGGAAAAATTATCAAGCATTTAAAAAGTGACTCATCAAATCAAATTTCCAATAACAGCTGTTAAATTGATACTGTTCTAATGTAACATTCAATATCTGATAAGCATTTCTTCTTCTATATGGAAAATTAGGGAAAGAAAAATCAAATTTAATTTACACTTAATCATCATCAAATTCCTGCCATGTACCCTCACGGGGTGTACAAGATATGATAGTACTACATGAAAAATTTACATCATTACTAACTTGCTATCTACAATTTTCCTCCAAATCAGTCCGTTACTTGTCAAGACTAAAACATTATCAGATCTTACATTTCTATCGTCTAAGGCACTTTGTACCGTATCACTCCACCAATATCTTGGTCTTCCTCTGGGTCGTTTTCCTGCCAACCTGGCACAGAACATTGTTTTGTTAATCTTTCCTCGCCCATTGTTACCATATCACCTGAGATTAGCTCTGCTAACACATTCCTGGATGCTGACAATGTCAAGTTCTTTCCTAATATCCTCTTTTTTAATATGATATTGCCATTGATGCCATCTGTTCACACCTCTAATCTTTCTCAGGGCTCTCATATCTGCGGTCTCTTGTCTTTGGTCAAGTGTTTTACTTCTGATCCAACTCTCAGATCCATAAGTTAAAACTGTTTTGAACATGTCTTGTATACAGCTAATTTAGTGTTCCGACTAATTTCTCTCTTATTCCATATGAATTTATTCAATTGACTTCCTACCATACTAGCTTTGTTGATTCTGTTGTCTATTTCTATATTTAATTTACCATCTTCAATAAAAATAGTGTCTAAGTAGCTGAAATGTTTTACTTGTTCCACAGGTTTTCCATTCACAACACAGTTGATATTTTCAATGATTCTGCCTATTTTCATTGTTTTTGTCTTTTTATTGCTGACCTTCATACCATATCAGTTACAACAGTTATTCAATTTAGTCAGAAAATCTTGCAGACTTATAGCGGATTTATTTAGAAGTATAACATCATCTGCATAAAGCAAAGAGCTGACATTAACATCTCCAATTTTGATATCATTTTTAATACCACTTTCCTTCATAATGTAATTGATATAGATAATAAATAACAGAGGGGATAATGTACATCCTTGTCTGACACCACATTTAACATTAAACCATCTTCCTGTACTTCCTTCAATTCTAACTGCTGATCTGTGCAAGTATACTTGCACAGATCTTGCCAGGAACACTCAGTAGGGAAATATCTTTGTAATTCTCACATTCAGTTTTATTTCAATTTTTATATATGGGTGCTATGAGAGCTCTACTCCAATCATCGGGAATTCGTCCCTCTGTCCAGGCATTCTGAACTATGCAGTGCAGCCACTGTAAGACTTTTCTGCCACCGTACTTCAGCATTTCTGGTCAAATATCATCTACTTCTGCTGCCTTTCCACATTTCAAACCTTTGATGGCTTTTTCTACTTCAAGTATGGATATGTATTCCTGACTGCATGCCTGGTCAGTGTTTTTTACCACTGTGCTGTCCTCACTGCTTGTTTTATTTAGCAGTTTTTCAAAGTAATTACTCCATACTTCAAGGATATCTTTTTCTCCCATTTTCATGTCACCTTTATCATCTCTAACTCCTTTTACAGCACTCTTTCCTCCATTCCTAGGCTTCTTCAACAACCTCCAGAATATTTTGCCACCTTCTTGATATTTTCTTGCCAAAGTCCTTCCATGACTTATTTTTTCTGAGATCTTTCTGAGCAATAAATACAAAATGTTATATTCAGGCAATGACAATCAAGGAAAAGAACGAGTAGCCATAATATTCAACATAAAATACGAGGCTAATCAAGTATAGTAATGTGGCCAAATATCACAATGGGGAACTGGACGATGAGACTTATTTATGCCCATGGTCCCACAGAAGGTTCTACTAAGGTAGAAGTGGAGGAATTTTTTGCGGCTTTAGAAAAAGCAACTGACACAATGAAAAAGGAAAAGTTGGTCCTTGTTGGGGATCTAAATAGCAGAGTAGGAAATGATTATGAGACATACAAAAATATTTTGGGAAAATTTGGAGAAAAGAGCAAAGCTAATAATAATGGCAAATATCTGTTGGATTTCTGCTCAGGACATGGACTGGTTATTACTAATGCCATGTTCCAACATAAAAATGTGCACAAATTCACATGGAGAGAAGAGGCAAGGAATAAGAAAAGTTTCATTGACTATGTTATTGTTAAGAGTGATATTTTCTCCCTGGTGCAGGATACCAGACTGTACAGAGGATTTGAAATTGGAAGTGATCACTATTTAGTCTTGAGCAGGATAAAATTAAATTTCATATTGAAAATAATAACATGTAAGAAAGTTTTGAAGCGAATAAAAGTTGAGCAGCTCTCAGATGTGATCTGTAGACTAAAATACACAAAGATTATTGAAGAAAAAATGAAAGAGTTTGAGAACAGGAATCACACCTTGAAGATTCAGTGGCAAGCCTTGAAGAAAACCCTGATTGATTCATCTAGAGAGGCATGTGGTGAAGTTGTCTGCAAGGATAGAAAAATTAGAACTCAATGGTGGATACAGGAAGTTAAAGAGGCAGCGAAGGAAAGGAAGAAAGCATATCAAAAGTTCCTGGCAAATAAGTCAGCTTGTGTGCTTAGAGAATACAGAGACAAATGTAAGAAAGCTAAACACTGTGTAAAACTAGCCAAACAAAACATTTACACTTAATTAAATTTAAAAATAATAAAAATATTACTATAGAACATCTCTATACGTATACTGATGCTCTACACTCCCTAAAATTCGAACATTTAATCTCAGTTTTCTTTGATATGGAAAAGCATGTAACAGTGCTTGGTGATTTGGAATATTGAAAGATCTATAGATTGGTCTCATACGGAACCTCTCTCTTTTTATCCAACTGAATGTTCCAAAAAGGTTGGTCGATTGGTAGAGCCTCTGCTACTAGTGGCTCGCAAAAAGTTAAGCAAGTTTGAACGCTGTTAGTTAGTAGTTCGAAGGAGATCGATCATTCAATGCTGTTGGCACACTCTCCCTCGATGAGTTTTTGGATTCCCTGGTGGTGTCACATAATGATAAAATTGAATTTCATATTGAAAAGGAGTGTGAAGAAAGCTTTAAAACAAATCAAGGTTGAGCAGCTTTCAGAAGTGAATTGTAGACTGAAATACACAAACATCATTGAAGAAAAAAATGAAAGAGTTAGAAAAACAAGAACCAAATCTTGGAGATTGAATGGCAAACCCTGAAGAAAACATTGATTGATTGATTCAACCAGAGAGGCACGTGGTGAACTTTCTTCAATGTTGTTTATGCATTTCAGTCTACGAACTGCTAATTTGGTGTTTTGTCTAATTTCTCTCTTATTCCATATAAATTTATTCAGTTAAGCTAACCTACCACACCAGCTTTGCTTATTCTGTTGTCTAGTTTTAGATTTAACATGCCATCTTCACTAAAAACCGTGCTTAAATAGCTGAAATATTTTACTAGTTCTGTAGGATCTTCATTTAGAATGCAGCTGAAATTTTCAATGCTCCTGCCTATTTTCATAGTTTTGGTCTTTGTATTGCTGATTTTCGTGCCAAATTTGTTACAGATGTTATTCAATTTAGTGAATAAATCCTGGAATTTTCCAGTAGACGTGTTCAGGAGTACATCATCATCAATTGTATAAAGCAAAGAGCTAAGTTTGACATCTCGAATTCTTATATCAGGCCTGATACCACTTTCTTTCATAATGTGATCCATATAGATCATGAATAAGAGTGGAGATAATGTACATCCTTGTCTTTCCCCTGATTTTACATCAAACCTGTTTCCTGTATTTCCTTTAATTCTAGCTACTGACTGACAACTTAAATTTAGACTATTTATTGCTCTGTATAATGCTCCATTCATATATAATTGTAGTGTTTTGAAAAGCTTTTCTATGGGCACCTTGTCGTATGCCTTTTCCAGATATACAAAACTTAAGTACAGATCTTTGACATATTCCCACGATTTCTCAACCTTTTGTCTTAGAGTGAAAATCTGATCTTGACAACCTCTATTTGGACTGAACCTAGCTTGCTCTTCTCCAAGTTTCTCTTTCACAATCTTTCTCAACCTCTTTTCAAGTATGCTTGCATAAATCTTACTTGGAACACATAGAGAAATTCCTTTGTAATTCTCGCATTCAGTTTTATCCCCTCTTTTATAGACAGGTACTATGAGAGCTCTACTCCAATCATTGGGAAGTCTATCTTCTGACAAGGCCCTCTGAATTTTGCAGAAACTTTTTTAACTCCATATTTTAGCATTTCTGGTCAAATATCATCTACCCCAGCTGTCTTTCCACATTTCAAGTGATTGATACTGTTTTCTACTTCAAACATTGATATGTACTCCTCTTTACATTCCTCTTGAAAGTTTTTTAGTATGGTTCTGTTACTGCTTGGTTCGTTTAATAGGCTTTCAAAGTAATTACTCCAGACATCTAGCATATCCTTATCTGCAGTTTTCATATCACCTTTATCATCTTTGATTCCTTTTACAATACTTTTTCCTCCATTTTTAAGCTTCTTCAATAGCCTCTAGAACATTTTGCCACCTTCCTGATATTTATTTTTTATATTCTTACCCATGTCTTCCTATTACTTTTGTTTAGCTACTTTTACACACAGCTTAGCTCTATTACATTTTTCTCTGTATTCTTTTAAGGCATGCACTGACTTATTTGCTAGGAACTTTTGGTATGCTTTCTTCTTTTCTAGGACTGTTTTTTTAATTGTTTCCACCCTGGTGTTCTTATTTTTCTATCCTTGCAGATAACTTCACCACATATCTCCCTAGCTGAATCAATCAATGTCTTCTTCAGAGTTTGTCAATGAAATTTCTTCAATAATGCTTCTATAGTCGAGTATGCAAATTACTTGTAAAAGCTGCTCAAGTTTAATTCTTTTTAAAACTTTTTTGCATACTGTTCATTTCAATGTGATATCCATTTTTGTCCTGCTTAGTACTAAGTATGGTCACTTCCAATTTCAAATCCTCTGCACACTCTTGTATCCTGAACGAACATGAAGATATCACTATCAACAATGACATAACATAGTCAATGAGTCTTTTCTTGTTTCTTGTGTCTTCTCTCCATGTGAACTTGTGCACGTCTTTATGTTGAAACATGGTGTTAGTAATGACCTAGTGCGTGTCCTGAGCAGAAGTCCAGTAAATACTTACTATTATTATTAGCTTTGCCCTTTTCTCCAAATTTTCCGAACACATGTTTCTGCAAGCTTGGTTGGATTCATTTCCTACTCTGCTGTTCAAATCTCCAACAAGGAACACCACTTTTTTTCCATTTTCTTTGTCAGCTGCCTGTTCTGATGACTCAAAAAATTCCTTCACTCCTTCCTTGGAAGAACTTTTTGTGGGACCGTAGGTATAAATAAGTTACATTTTCAATATCTCCATTTTGAAGTTTGCCCACATAACTTGAAACTACCTCCCAATCAAGAAGTTTATCCTCATGTTTGATGTTGAATGCTATCGCCTCCTTCCTTTCCTTGATCTTTATTGCCTTAAACTAACATTCTGTATTTATTATTTAAGGAGATCTCACCTATTTTTATCTTCTTTGTCTCAATAATGCTAATGATGTCCACTAGGTACTTTCCAGTTTTTCTTCAAGTTTGATTTTCTTTCCATTAATACTTCTTATATTGATGGTTCATGTCTTCAGTAATTCTGATTTTGGGTTTATTCTTCTTCTTCTAGATGTTGAGTTGGAGCTTGCTCCAGTAGCAAACTTTTCACTGTTCGCCCTGGTTCCCTGAGGAAAACAGCAGGGACCTTGTTTAACCAGGTGATGCCCTAACCAGCATGAAATCTCATTATGTTTTACCATTATATACATTTGTGGTTTAAGCTAGTAGAGAGTACAATTTTATTGGCTAAGTCCCAAATTATCCAGCCCATCCTTGTTCATTCAGTACCCAGTAGATGCCTACAAAAAGGATTTACCATTTGAAAGTGAGGATTGGATATTAAGTCAGAAGCCCCAGTCAATTCTCCACATTCTTGAAAGGTGATGTGGAGATCTCCTCCCAGTTATTGGGCTTTAAACCTTAAGTGAACCATTTGCAATCATGCTAAATTATATTAAAACATTGATTTTGAGCCATGGTTTCAGCTTTGAAATAATGCTTCCTGGCATTATTTTTAAAGTTAAAGTAATATAGCAAGCCAGAAATTGTGCCTTGTCCACAGAATGAACTGCTCTTAACACTAAACATACACACGTAACCACCATAATAAGATTTTTTAATACGTAAATATTTTGTCCTGAGTATCATAGGAGACATTCAGTACAGTTAATTAAAACAATACTAGGAATCACATACAGTTAGGGCGCATGCTTACAATGGAATCCTTCTATGTGTGCAGTAGCGTGTTATTAAATTAAAATATATCTGAAAAAAAAGGGGGGGGAGGGTACATTAAAAAGGGATAACAAATGTAAAATTATTTTACACAGTTTAGGATTACAATTTCCCAGACTTCCGGATAGTAAGAACGTCATTACAATTCAAATTGGGTCTGTGACATAGGGCTTCAGCACTTTCTTTATATAAATGTTCATGTTTATATAAAGATCTATGTAGAAGTTTGGTCTTTTTCTAATGGATCCTATGGTTTGGATTTTCAATTATGTTGTGCGAGGCTAGATTTCAGCGGTTTGATTTTTGGTTTAGAATTAAATGTGAATTTTTTTTTCTTCAAGGTGTTCTAGAAAAAGGTTGACTAAGTTTGGTGATGAGGGAGACCCCCATTGCTGTTCCTTCCTCTTGTTTGTAAATTTTCTCTTTCCAAGTGAAGTATCCACATGTAATAACAAATTTGAATAATTCAGCAATATCGGATGGAAATTTTGAGATAGTAAGTCTATCGTTTCCTTATGGAGAAAATTTTCAAGCAAGAGGAAGGAACAGTAATGGGGTCTCCCTTATCACTAAATTTGGCCAACCTTTTTCTAGATCACCTTGAAGAAAAAATTTTTCCATTTAATCCTAAACCAAAAATCTGGTTACGATATGTCGATGACATCTTTGCTGTCTGGGGTCATTCACAAGAACTACAGTTGTTTCTAGATGAAATCAACCTTCTTCATCCTCGCATCAAATTCACACTAGAAAAAGAATCTCTACAGGGTATCTCCTTACTTGGATGTACACATCCAAAGAAAAGAAAGTAGTTTAATCTCCACTTCTGTTTGTCGCAAGCTGACATTTTCAGGTCGCTACATTCACAATTCTTCGGCTCACCATCACCATAAGGGGCAATCATCTTGATTGTAAGGGAAGTGGTGCTCCCATGTACCCCTAGCTGGATCTATCCTCTTGTTCTTCTACTTTAGGAAGATCCACTCACTTTAATCTTTCCTATAAGGCCTTATCAGCCAACTCTTTTTTTTATTTTATGACCCTTATGCTATTAGAGTACTCGAGGACCATCAGGTCTTTTCATTTCTGGCCTTGCAGCTATGCCCTCTCTATAAACCTTACTATAATTCTACTATAATCTACTCTTTCCCCCTTCAATATACCCTATTCCTCCTATGGGTTTAAATTTGGAAGAAGGCTAGTTCAGAAGCCTTAAGGTAGCAGCCCTACCACTGAACTATTCCATCGTCAGGCTAGTCCCCTGACATGGAGAACATAATTCTACTTGTAAGCTGACAGAAAAAGATAATCTGATTGAATGTATGGAAAAATGACCCTGGAATGGAAAAGGTAAAACAAAAATGGAAACGACAAAATATAATACACATAGCAAACTGGAATGTAAGAGGAATAGAATATAAAGAAATAGAATTAGACCAACTATTAAATGAAAGAAATTTTAAAATAGCAGTAATCACTGAAACAAAAAAGAAATTAAAAGGAACTATGAGAACCGAAAATTTTAATGTGATATACAGTGGAGTTGACAGTGACCAAAGAGCACAACCGGGAGTCATGATTTGGATTCATAACTCCCTTTCAAAACAGTTAAAACATTATAAATTATGTAATGAAAGAATAATAGAAGCTAGAATAAAAATAGATAGAGGCTATTTAACAATAATTGGTTTATATGCCCCAGAAGAAGGAAGAGAACAGAATAATATTGATTTTTATAATCAGCTACAAAACACATATAATACAATAAATAAAAATGATTATATCATTTTAGCAGGAGACTTAAATGCAAGAATTGGAAACATGAAAATTAATAATAATATAAGAATACATGGAGAACGTACTCTAAACAGGAATGGTAAAAAATTGATCGACTTTGTAGTTTATAATAACCTAAAAATAATGAATTCCTTCTGATTCTTTGACGATACTTGTGACATAATGATTAGAAATATATACACGTTTACACAAGAATAATATTTAATTTGCCAAATATTTCGGTCTGAATATTACAGACCATCTTCAGTGGCTACATAGGAATTGTTCGTATTCCACCTTGTTTTTTAAAATATTCCTATGTAGCCACTGAAGATGGTCTGTAATATTTAGACCAAAATATTTGGCAAATTAAATATTATTATTGTGTAAACGTGTATATATATTTCTAATGAATTCCGTCTATAAACATAAAGACATACATAAATATACTTGGGCAGCAAGAGGATGGAAATCAATATTAGATTATTTTATATTAAATGAAAAGACATCAAAATTTTCACTAGATGTTAGAGTTCACAGAGGATATGAAATAAGCAGTGACCACTTCCTTGTTAAAATAAAATTAAGATTACCACCTAAATGGCTACAAGTAACAAGAATGGAAAGAAAATTTAAAACATTTGTTTATAAATGAAATAATAATAAAATGGAATAAAAATTTACATCAAGGTATTAAACTTTCTCCTGCAGTGAACTTAAACACTCTCCTTTTTGCTGACGACCAAATAATAATTACAAATTCTGAAGATAACTTACAGAAAGCTATTTTAGATCTAAATGAGATAGCCAAAGATTATGGCATGATAATATCAACAGAAAAATCAAAAACTATGGCCTTTAAAGGACAAGATCCAGCAAGAACTAAAATAGTAATAGATAACAAGATCTTAGAACAAGTGAATTCATTTAACTACCTAGGATGTATGATCACAAATGAAAAAGATATAAACCTAAAAATTGCAAAATATCTAAAAATAATACGTGTAATTAATTCTATATTTAAACCAAACCTAGTTCAAAAACAAACCAGACTAAAAGTATACAATACATTAGCTCTACCAGTCTTAATGTATGGAAGCGAAATCTGGACAATAAAACAAAAAGAAAAACAAAGATTAATAACAGCAGAAATGAAGTTTATGAGAAAAACTGCAAAGTATACCCTATTTGATCACAAAAGAAACGAAGAAATTATGAAAGAATTAAACCAAGAACCAGTAATAGAAAAAATTTAAAAATATAAACATAAATGGATGGAACACGTTTCAAAGAATGAAAACAGAAAGATTACCAAAACAAGCCATTAGGAAAAAGAAAACCAGGACGGCCTCTTAAACGATTCAACGATGACTTCTAAGGCTGAACAGGCCATGCTAGACCTAAATCCTTGATACGCATGGTGATGATGACCATCCTTCTCAAAAAATTTGGCATCATTAAATCATTAGTAACCAGAGCGCACAGACTCTGCTCCTCTGAAAAATCTTTAAACCAAGAGTTGGAAACAATCAAAAATACAGCCATACAAAATGGATACAAGCCAAACACAATTCAAAAAATCATCAGCCACTTCTCTGCACATCAACCCAGATGAGAACAAGCCTGTAGGATTCCCATACCTTATGTCAAAGGCATTTCTGAGCGTCTTTCAAAAATTATGAGGAAATATAAATTGAATGCTACCTACAAACCAGTCAACTAGATCCACGATTGGTTACCTTCTCCTAAAGACAAACTCTCACTTCTGATGCTACCTGGTGTGTGCGAGGTCCCATGTTCCTGTAAATTGTCCTACTACGGACAGACAGGTAGATCCATTAGCAAATTCATTTCGGAACATCAAGACCACATCCGTATTATCAAACTGCTGAAATCTGGCCTCGCACAACATGGAATTGAAAAACCCAAACCATAGGATCCATTGGAAAAAGACCAAATTTCTACATAGATCTTTATATAAACATGAACGTTTATATAAAGAAAGTGCTGAAGCCCTACGTCACAGACCCAATATCATAGCCAGATTTTTGAACTGTAATGATGTTCTTGCTATCCCTAAAGTCTGGGAAATTGTCATCCTAACCTGTGTAAAATAATTTTATATTTGTTATCTCATTTTAATGTATCCCCCCCTTTTTTTCAGATATATTTTAATTTAGTTCTATAACACGCTAATGCACTCGTAGAAGGATTCCATTGTAAGCATGCACCCTAACTGTGATTCCTAGTATTGCTTGAATTAACTGTAATGAAGATGTCCTATGATACTTAGGACGAAATATTTACTTATTATAAAATCTTATTACTGTGGTTACGTGTGTATGTTTAGTCATGAATGCTCCACAGGTTTCATTATACAACAAAGCTCTTAACTCTGCAAATATAAAATAAATATTTCTGATGTTGTAACTATTGTATGATCTGTCTTCATGATAATATTTTGTTCACTCTTTAGAATTATCTAAACTATGGATGATTAAATTTGTTGTGTGTTGAAGTGCATAATTTTATTTTTGTGTACTGTCATTTTAAGTGTTATATTATGATATATTATACATTACTCTTTTATTTGTTTATTTATTTATTTATATTTATTTTTTTTTTTTTTAAGATCCTGTTTTGAATTTCCTTCTGAGTTGCTTACAGCAGCATCCTCTAGCAACAGTTGCAGCATCAGCTCTTCAGAGTATATGTTCTACTTGTAGAAAGCAAATGGTATCACACTTTAGTGGTTTACTGCACATTGTTCAGGCAATTGATTCCTTCTCCCTATCTAATGAAGCAGCTATTGGACTTTTGAAAGGTAATTGAATAGATTAACGGTAATAAAGATATTGTAGTGTAGTCATGTTAAGCCATTAATCTAAAATATGCATTAGTGACAGCCATCTAATCCTGCAATCCTACCTCCCTCAATGAAAGATGACAGCTTTTGTAACTGTTTTGTGTTGTTTTTCTGTATTTTATTTAAAAACATAATCTTGTTTGTTAATCATTAGTTTATGGGTTCATTATAAGGGTAAAAATTCGTAAATAGTCTTCTATTAAAAAAAAATACAATGAAATATCTTTCCCCTCCTCCCAACAGACAGACACACACACTTATAATATCTTACTCATGTAGGTGGCCCATAGTTCTTTTCAAAAGCTATTGTGGAAATCAAAAACAATTTTTTTTTTATCTTGTGGTTTCTTGTATACTTTTTGGTTCATAAATTTATTGATTAGTTCATTGATGCCATTGGTAATTTCAGGGTTTCCATTACATTACTTATTCTTTCTGAATTCATTATGAATTTATAAAGAATTCTGGATTCATTATGAAGTAAAAATAAAGATATTACCTTGTTATAAAGGTTATCCTCAGGAATACACACATGCATGCACGCTGGATCACCAACTACATTGGTACACATTACAGTATGTTACATATAATTGCTTGGGTCAACCATTAACCCTAGTGGAGAAACCTATGGTGGAGAAAAAAATAAGACAAATAAATTGGTTAGACTGCATTTGCCGATTACTAGTTAAGAGTTTAGCTCCTTATAGTAGTGTTATTGTAAGTTTTGGAAGTAAGTGTTGCCTGAGAGCCATTGGATCATTATGAAATTTAGTTTCTGTGCTTTTCAATGGCTGAGTTATTTCAGTTTAAAAAATTATTTGAGTTCTTTTCTGGAAAAAGAAAATAACACTTTTTCATGCAGCCCTTTCCTCCATAGTGTAGGACATCTCTGGAACTTATTGCTCCAGAGATGTCTCATAGACATTACTGCATGAACACTGTTAAGCCACACTAGGGAACAGTATCCTGCTCTGGGTTACACTAATTCCCAAGATGTTGTGTGTACTAGCATCTGCATCCCATGGGGGGGGGGGAGGGTTCTGCAAGTTAACCAGCAGTATTTGTTGAGTAATTTTTTTTTAAATCAAGGATCTGTCAAGAGTTACTTCATGACACCTTGATGCTCTATTGTATTTTACTGTGCTATTACTAAAATAGACTTTAGGAGCATAGTTTGATTGGCTGTTATTAAATGAAAAGCAACAATTTCAGTTTTTTAGGTTGTAAAAACCACTGTTTAAAGTAGCTGTCAAGTTTTGATATGTCCTCTGTTAATGTATTCTCTGCAGTTTGTGTGATGGACTCTGAGTTGCAATTCCACTGTTAACTGAATACATAAATTTCTGTGAGACATTGGTGGCAATGTCATAAGTGTAGAGATTGAAAAGCAACGGAGCTATTACAAAATCCTTGTGGAAGACCATTTCTTAACTTATGAATTGCTTTTAGCATCATTAGAATATACCTGAATCCATCTATCTGACAGTATATTATTTATGAGATTTGCAATCTTAAGAGAATGGATAACCTCTAGGAATTTCAGAATTAGATCCTCTAGCCATACCATGTCATAAGCTGGTGAAAGATATAAGATAATCTCCATTTTTATGCATTTATAAAAACAGTGTTCAGTATAGGTGGGCAAGGCCAATACCTGATCACAGCAACTTCTGTTAGGCCTAAATCCAACCAGCTCTCTGGATATCTTGCTGTAAATGATCATCTTATTGTACAGTAAACTTTCAAGAAGTTTCAAGCAGATGGGGTCTTTTCCAGGTTTTAAAATAGCTATATAGTTTTATATATATACAGGGTGGTTATGATTAAAGTTCGCATTTTGAAAGGCTGTAACTGGGTAATTACTTTTAGTGGAATGATTTAATATTTAAAACGATGATATGTGTGGCAATGGAATTTTATTTTGTGCAAAAACCAATGCTAGTTCTAAAAATGCCACTAGGGTGATAAATAGCACTGCAATACATGTAAATTTTATATGGTACTCCTGGTATGCAGAGAAACAATGCTACCATACCATTTATGCAAATGTCCCCAATAATATGCTTCAAAAGAAGCTTCTATAAAAGCAAGTAGCTGTCAGTTCATCGCCTTTGAGCAGACAATGTGTTAAAGTACAGTGTCACCATTACCGAAGGATCGTGCACTTTTCATGAAGTTGTTTTACCAAAATAACTGCTGTGCCTTGTTAGCATTGTGAAAGGTGAGAACATTAAAGGGATTAAAAACAGGTCCTATGACTGCAAATGATTTATGCAAAATGATCCAGAAATTTGAAGAAACGGGTTCCTTAGATGTCAAACCTGGCAGAGGATAGAAACCCATTGCCATTGAACAGCAGATAGTGGAGGAAGTAGTCACAGTGTTAGAGGAAGAAAGAATGGTAAATGTCGTAGGAAGCATCAGCACATGCCATATTGCATGGTCCTTAGACAAACCCGTAAGCACAGTTCACAAAGTTGTAAGGCAAATTCTGCACTTCTATCCTTACAAGATTTCCCACGTTCAGAAGTTGCTTAATCCTGACTGGGGTGCACAAGAAACATTTACCCTGTAGTTTCTTGCTCAGACTGAACTGGACAACAGTTGGCCATGGAACATTTTCTGGACTGATGAAGCTCACTTCCATCTGGGCGGTGCTGTAGATGCACAACTTTAGAATGTAGGCAACTGTAAATCCACACATCGTTTGACAGATTCTGTTTCATGTCCTGAAGGTCACCATTTCATGTGGTTTTTACAGTGGAATTCATTATCAGACCTTTCTTTTTTGAGGAGCTTGTTCCTGCTGGTTTCATTACCTGTGCTGCTAATGGCCAGCAATATGCATTTCTCTTAGCAAATCAGGTGATTCCAACACTTGAGCAGCATCAGTGCCTGGATTCAACAGTTTTTATGCAGGATGGTGCCCTTCCCACCCACCCACCCCCACCAAGCAGTTGCTTTAGACACATTTTACTGAGGACAGAATCACCAGCTGCCATTTTCGTACAACATGGCCAGCGCACTCACCAGATCTGAACCCCTGTAACAATCGATTGTGGAGACATTCTCAAAGATATTGTCTATCATGGACATATGGCCAACGTGGATACTTCAAGACCAGCATTACATGCCATATCCACAACGTTTCGAGCGAAACTATGTACTGTGGTTGAGCATGCAATTTTGTGATTTCAGCACGTTGCCAACAATGGAGGACAGCATATCAAACATGTTGTTGTGTAACCACATAACGTGCAATGTTTACCCTATGTTTTGTGATGTTTTGAATTACCCACTATGGTATTGCAGCACTCTGTGCCACCTTAGTGGCAACTTCTAGAACTAGCAGTGGTTTTTGCACAGAATAAAATTCCACTGCTGCACACATCATCATGTTAAATTTTAAACCTTTCTGCTGAGTAGTTACTTTACTTAGTTACAGCCTTTCGAAATGTGAACTTTAATTATAATCACTTGTATGTATTATAGCTATATATGTAGTATAGCTGTGTTATAATTTGGATATCCTACAAATTAAAAATGAATTAAAGTTAAGTTAGTAATAAGGCATTGATGTTAAATCTGGTTTCGGACAAGGATGTACATTATCCCCTATGTTATTCATTATCTATATGGATAACATTATGAAGGAAAGTGGTATTAAACCTGATATCAAAATTTTACTGTCACTCACCTCATTATTGTTTGCATACAGTTATATTTTCATTATTCTTTACATCCACTCTTATATAGAATAGTGATTTCTTCAGGTGCCCGATCCATTCAGATAAAAATCTTTCATTTTTTGTCTCCTCATATCCTTACACTTATCTCTCCTCTCCTTTTTAATGAGCGCCAACATTGATATTATTCTACATTTTGGAAACAATTTGGACTACTTCTGTTGGGTAGCCTGCTCTCAAGCAAGAAATATCCAGATGCAATTTTTCAACAAACAGACAAAATCTAATGGTTGAAGTAACAAAGATAATTTTTACCAAAATCTTCTTCTTGCTCAGTCTCTTCATGTCTGAGGACTTGTGACCCTAGCTACAGTGTCTCTCCATTTATTTCTGCCTTTTGTTGCAGCAATGGCCAACTCCAAAGTATGTCCAGTGATCTTTTTAATCTAGTCCAATCATCTTGGTCTTGGACATCCTCTTTTTCTTTGTCCTTCCACTTTGCTCTGGATGATAAGTTTTTCCATGTTGTCATTTTCATATCTTGAAATGTGACTGAAATATTTGAGAATTCTTTTATTTACAATATCGCATAGCTGCCTCTTGATTTATAGTTTCATTTCTTGTTATACTTTCATTAGACCTTTTGTCCATCCAGGAGACTCTCAACATCCTTCTCCAGCATCACATCTCGAAGCTGTATATCTTGTCCATATCTTTCTTGCTGAGTGTCCAAGATTCAGTACCATAAATGAAAATCGAAAATACCAAACTATTGACCAGTCTTGATTTAGTGGTGCTAGAAATGTTTCTCTCTTTCCATATTTTCTGCAATTGCACCATTGCTGATCTTGCCATGGTAGTTCTTCATTTAATTTCTGATTGACATCTACTCTGGGTGCTTATTAAAGCTCCAAGGTTAATGAATTCATCCACCTTCTCGAAGTCAATGTTGTAGGCGAAATTGTCATTTTCATCTATGGCCATGTATTTTATTTTATCACGATTAATTCTTCAACCATATTTCAGGCTTTCCCATGCAACTCTTTTAATGAGGGACTCCAATTCACCTTTGCTGCTAGCAATAACAACGGTATCATCAGCATACCTAAAATTATTTATCTTTATACCGCCAACTGAGAAGCCGCTACCATGTCCAGTATTTATCAAAATAAACTTTGTCTAAATATATACTCCTAGCCTTTGTTCGCGAAGTAATTTATCTCTTTCTCCTATTTTTTACAAACAACTTAGAAATGGTATAGTAGTATTACCTTGTTCGTTAACTAGCTTTGTATGTACGATATACTACAGTATTGCATATTTCATTCATTTTTACTTAATTTTACTACAATAAGTTAGATTGGAATGCTGCATTAATGTTAGAAAGTAATAGTAGCATGCTACCAATGTTTTATCGACAATTAAACATTCACTGACTGGCTACACTCGACTCTCATTACAACAAACTTGTATAAGTTGCAGGAATAATTTATTATAGTTGTATAGCGAATTTATTTTATCAAAGCATTGTTCCTATGAGGCTTTGATCAGGGCTTTTCAGTTGTTTGTTATAGTGGTGTGTGTGTGTGTGTTATGAGTGTTCTTTGTCATGAAAGCATTACATTATGACTTTCTCAAACTAAATTGTACACAGTGATAATAAATAAATAATATTTATTAGTAAATTCTCGTTTAATCCTTTATCTAAGTGTAAGCAGACAAAGTTTGTGCATGAAGTATCTTCACATTTATCATTTGCCTTAGCATCCCATATGCAAAGCACAGATTCTTTTGAACGTGTGTAATGTTATGCATTATGGAGAGGGTCAGGTTTTGACCTTTATTATAGTAGACTAGTTGCAAAGATATCTCACATGCAAGCTTTGTTTGCTTTCACTTTGATAAAGGATCAGACAAGAATATAATTTCTTATCAAGTTTAATTTAATTTTTAACCAAGTGAAAAAACTTTCGACATCTATCTCTAATCCAGAGAATTTTAATAATGTAGTGATACAACTATTTATTATCTGTATATGGGAGATATATCATCAGACTTTCTCTCTTTTATGGGTTTGGTTCTCACTAATGACATTTGTTAAAGCTTGGTATTAGGTTTGCTTACTCCTGCAGAGTAGAGAGGTTTTACTAATTGGCGAATTTTTTTGCCTGTCACTTGGTGGAACCACTGCTAACCTCATTACTTCCGGTCTGAATCACTCCAGTACATGACAGGTTAACTCAGTGAGATTTAAAGTGATCTTGTAGATCAGAGTTTTTGGAGAGGTATCCCCACACTTAAACATACCTCATTAAAAGTTGACACATATCTGGATAGTAATCCTCCCTTAATGCATAGCATTATACACCAGAAAGGATGTGTCCTTTGCATTATAAAATATTAAGGCAATTGATGTGACGTCATCAGCTTTTATATACAGGTAGATGAGTTGTGAAGATACCTAATGTGCTTGCTTACAGTAGGATAAAGGATTAAACAAGAATATAATTTCTAGGCATTTTAATTTAATTTGTAACCAAGTGAAAAAAAAATTTCTGCAAATAATTAAGAGTAACTAAAATAGTATGTTTTTTAAAATTATATTTTGATATGATAGGCAGCTAGTAGTATTGTAAATTATGTAAATGAGTTATGTAATGCTATTATAATATGTAATACATTCTTTAAGCTTATGTCAGGCATTGAAATTAAGAAGAAATTTTGATTTATATTTTATATTTTCATTTTAGGTACAACATTAATCCTTGGACAAATGCCATCAGACAAAATCACAGAGGGACTAAAAGAGCTCTGCCAAACTCAAGTTGGGCCACTTTCAAATGTGAGTGATGTTTGTGTGAAAATTTTACAGGTGGGGTTAGGATATTGCATAATACCATCATACACACACACACACACACACACACACACACACACACACACACACACACACACACACTTTTAATTATTTAGAATATTTTCTTTATCATTGCTTAATGTTATATAATTAATTAGAAATGCTTTTGTATTGTTGGATAAGTTTGGGATGACTTATGAAGTAAAAATAATAGTCTGTTGTACTTAAAGGCCATTAAGGCTCATGACTAATCCAAATTGGCTCCTATAACCATAATTTTAGGATTAGTTGAATAGTCTTATGCCTAGGTTGGTTTGCCTAATAGTAGTATGAAAAATGAGTTTCCAGGAATGAAAAACTCTGTCACCTTAATATGAGACCAGCTGATTCATCTTCAGTTGAAATACCCTGATAACAGTTCATTGCATCCTTTACATGATTCACACCCAAGTTTTCTCAGCCAAAGAGTTTAGTCCAAACTGACTGAGTTAAGTCAGCTCCTTGACTTATGGATTAATTCAATTTAAAGACATAAAAATTAACTATTAATTTCATTGATATTTTAAATCTTCTACTTTTATCATCATCAGGAACATATATGGAGCATGAATCAATAATTTGATTCATTGGATTAATATCACATCTGATTAATATCACATATCACATCTGATCATTACTATTTAGCCTTCTTGAAAAAACATTAATCCATGGGTAATGGAGGAATTATTTAGTAGCTATTGAGTTTTCTATGAGGAACGAGTTTAATATGTCTAAGCCATGTGGCCAAATAAAGAACACATCACAAATATATCTTGCTCAAATAGAAGGTTTGAGATTGGCAGTATCAAGAGCATGTTTTTCAAAATGCTATATAGAAATATAATATATAATATGTCCTTCTAAGAGATGAAACCAGTATGGATTAAAAAACAAACAAACTAGATAGCAGTAATGTTTGGAGGGGGGGCAGTACATTGGAAGTGTAATAAAGGGAGATATTTGTAAATAGGGAGGTGTCATCAAAACTCACCATGATATTGTTATTATTTAAAACTAAATTGTGGATTAAATATTTAAGATGAGTTGAATTTTTTATACAAGATGAAACGTGGAGATGATTAAACCTGTTGTTTAATTATTTCTCTGTGCTAAATTTCTTTCATTATTTGATTATGTGTGTAAAACTATTATCTAAGCTGAAATACATGTTGACTAATCTTTCTAACTCTTCTTTGCAGCTATTCCATAGCATTTGTATTCCCTCAGAATACAGCAGACCAAATCTATGCAGATTAGTCCGTGTGTGGTCATATCAAGACCTTGTTAATAAAGAAGCAAAATAACTTCCTTATTCTTATATGTCATTGTTTGTTCGTTTCAGCCTCACAGTTATCCTCTGAGTTCTTTTTTCTTTCTTCCTCCTTTCACGAATCTAGGCCAGGTGGCCTATTAAGGAGTTGGCACAGTGTTTCATCAATCTGCCTCTCTTTCTTCAGCCTTTTGGTTTTACTTCATCATCTACCTGGGTAAGAAAGAGAGGCTGATTGTTTCATCAATCTGCCTCTCTTTCTTCAGCCTTTTGGTTTATACTTCATCATTTACCTGAGTATTCTATCATAGGCCATTCATTCTAGATGCTCTTTCCATTTGGTTCTGTATTTTTCTATGGTTTCTCTGATTAGTGATTGGTTTAGCTTTCTCACTGTCTTCATTTCTCTTTTTATCTAGTCTTGTATAACTAGACATCCATATAGCCTTCGGAGAACCGACCAGGGCTTCTGACCTAATGTCCAATCCTCACCTTCTCGTGGTGCGCCCTGTTGGGTATCTCCTGGATACTGAACGAACGAGGATGGGCTGGAAATTTGGGATTTAGCCGACCAAATTGTAATTTTATTGGTTAAACCAAAATAAAAAATGATGGTACAACATGACAAAATTTTATGCCGGCTGGGGCGTTGCCCGGTTAAACAAGGCCACCGTTGTTTTCGCCAGTGAACCAGGGCTAACAGCAAAAAGTCAGCTATTGGAACAAATCTGAAAGCACACCACCAACTCAACATCACCAGAGTTAAAGATCGGTACTATCAACATAAGAAGCCTGAATGGCAAAGAAATGGAGCTAGCTGAGGAATTGGATAAGTACCAGATTGACATAATAGGAGTGACTGAAACAAAAAAAGACAAAAACTGGTGAGATCTTTCTGAACAATAAATACAAAATGTTATATTCGGGCAATGACAATCAAGGAAAAGAAGGAGTAGCCATAGTATTCAACACAAAATACGAGGCTAATCTTCTTGAATGGCAGGCACTCTCAAGTAGAGTAATGTGGGCAAATATGAGAATGGCGAACTAGACAATGAGACTTATTTGTGCCTATGGCCCCACCTAAGGTTCTACTAAGGTAGAAGTGGAGGAATTTTTTCAGGCTTTAGAAAAAGCATCTGACACGATGAAAAAGGAAAAGTTGGTCCTTGTTGGGGATCTAAATAGCAGAGTAGGAAATGATTGTGAGACATACAAAAATATTTTAAGAAAATTTGGAGAAAAGAGCAAGGCTAATAATAATGGCAAATATCTGTTGGATTTCTGCTCAGGACATGGAATGGTTATTATTAACACCATGTTCCAACATAAAAATGTGCACAAATTCACATGGAGAGAAGAAGCAAGGAATAAGAAAAGTCTCATTGACTATGTTATTGTTGATAGCGTTGTTTTCTCCCTGGTGCAGGACACCAGACTGTGCAGAGGATTTGAAATTGGAATTGATCACTATTTAGTCTTGACCAGGATAAAATTGAATTTCATATTGAAAAGAATAACATGTAAGAAAGTTTTAAAGCGAATAAAAGTTGAGCAGCTCTCAGATGTGAACTGTAGACTAAAATACACAAAGATTATTGAAGAAAAAATGAAAGAGATTGAGAACAGGAATCAAACCTTGGAGATTCAGTGGCAAGAGCTGAAGAAAGCCCTGATTGTTTCAGCTAGAGAGGCATGTGGTGAAGTTGTATGCAAAAGATAGAAAAATTAGAACTCCATGGTGGACACAGGAAGTTAAACAGGCAGTGAAGGAAAAGAAGAAAGCATATCAAAAGTTCCTGGCAAATAAGTCAGCTTGTGCTCTTAGAGAATACAGAGACAAATGTAAGAAAGCTAAACAGTGTGTAAAACTAGCTAAAGAAAAGTCATGGGAGCACTTTGGCAAGAACATAGAAAATAAATATCAAGAAGGTGGTAAGATATTCTGGAGGTTGTTGAAGAAGCTTAGGAATGGAGAAAAGAGTGCTGTAAAAGGAATTAGAGATGATAAAGTTGACATGAAAATGGGAGAAAAAGATATCCTTGAAGTATGGAGTAATGACTTCGAAAAACTGCTAAATGAAAGAAGCAGTGTTGACAGCACAGTGATAAAAAAAACACTGACTAGGCATGCAGTCAGGAATATATATCCATACTTGAAGTAGAAAGGGCCATCAAAGGCTTGAAATGTGGAAAGGCAGCTGGAGTAGATGATATTCCACCAGAAATGCTGAAGTATGGTGGTATAAGAGTCTTACAGTGGCTGCACTGCATAGTTCAGAAAGCCTGGACAGAGGAACGAATTCCCGATGATTGGAGTAGAGCTCTCATAGTACCCATATATAAAAAGGGAAATAAAACTGAATGTGAGAATTACTGAGTTATTTCCCTACTGAGTGTTCTTGGCAAAATCTATGCAAGTATACTTGAGAAACGGTTGAGAAGAATTGTGGAAAAAAAGCTTGGTGAAGAACAAGCTGGATTCAGGCCAAACAGAGGCTGTCAGGATCAGATCTTCACTTTACAACAAATAGCATGGGAATATAACAAAGATCTGTATTTAAGTTTTGTCGATTTGGAAAAGGCATATGATAAGGTGCCAGGAGAGAAGCTATTCAATACGCGGCAGTTATATGGTGCCAACGGGGCATTATATCAAGCAATACTTAGTCTTTATTTGAGTTGTAAGTCAGCAGTTAGAATTGAAGGAAGTACAGGAAGATGGTTTAATGTTAAATCTGGTGTGAGACAAGGATGTACATTATCCCCTCTGTTATTCATTATCTATATGGATCACATTATGAAGGAAAGTGGTATTAAACATGATATCAGAATTTGAGATGTTAATGTCAGCTTTTTGCTTTATGCAGACGATGTTATACTTCTAAATAAATCCATTACAAGTCTGCAAGATTCTCTGACTAAATTGAATAACTGTTGTAATAGATATGGTATGAAGGTCAGCAATAAAAAGACAAAGACAATGAAAAGAAGCGGAATCATTGAAAATGTCAACTGTGTTTTGAATGGGAAACCTGTGGAACAAGTAAAACATTTCAGCTACTTAGGCACAATTTTTAGTGAAGATGGTAAATTAAATATAGAAATAGACAACAGAATCAACAAAGCTGGTATGGTAGGAAGTCAATTGAATAAATTCATATGGAATAAGAGAGAAATTAGTCAGAACTCTAAATTAGCTGTATACAAGACAGTGTTCAAATCAGTTTTAACTTATGGATCTGAGAGTTGGGTCAGAAGTAAAACACTTGACCAAAGACTAGAGACCGCAGATATGAGAGTCCTGAGAAAGATTAGAGGCGTGAACAGATGGCATCAATGGCAACATCATATTAAAAACGAGGACATTAGGAAATAACTTGACATTGTTAGCATCCAGGAATGCATTAGCAGAGCTAATCTCAAGTGGTATGGTCACTTAAACAGAATGTGCAGGAAAAGATTAGCAAAACAAGTGTTCTCTTTCAGGTTGGCAGGAAAACGACCCAGAGGAAGACCAAGATATAGGTGGATTGATATGGTACAAAGTGCCTTAGATGATAGAAATATCATCATCATCATTATCATCAAATTCCTGCCATGTACCCTCAAGGGGCGTGCAGAATATGATAGTACTACTTGAAAAAAATTACATCATTACTAACTTCCTATCTACAATTTTCCTCCAAATCAGTATGTTGGTTATCAAGACTCCAACATTATCAGATCTTATATTTCTATCGTCTAAGGCACTTTGTACCGTATCAATCCACCTATATCTTGGTCTTCCTCTCTGTCGTTTTGCTGCCAACCTGTCAGAGAACACTTGTTTTGCTAATCTTTCTTCACCCATTCTGTTTAAGTGACCATACCACCTGAGATTAGCTCTGCTAACTCATTCCTGGATGCTGGCAATGTCAAGTTCTTACCTAATATCCTCGTTTTTAATATGATATTGCCATTGATGCCATCTGTTCACGCCTATAATCTTTCTCAGGACTCTCATATTTGCGGTCTCTAGTCTTTGGTCAAGTGTTTTACTTCTGACCCAGCTCTCAGATCCATAAGTTAAAATTGGTTTGAACACAGTCTTGTATACAGCTAATTTAGTGTTCCGACTAATTTCTCTCTTTCCATATGAATTTATTCAATTGACTTCCCACCATACCAGCTTTGCTGATTCTGTTGTCTATTTCTATATTTAATTTACCATCTTCAGTAAAAATCGTGCCTAAGTAGCTGAAATGTTTTACTTGTTCCACAGGTTCTCCATTCACAACACAGTTGACATTTTCAATGATTCTGCCTATTTTCATTGTCTTTGTCTTTTTATTGCTGACCTTCATACCATATCTATTACAACAGTTATTCAATTTAGTCAGAGAATCTTGCAGACTTGTAGCGGATTTATTTAGAAGTATAACATCATCTGCATAAAGCAAAGAGCTGAAATGAACATCTCCAATTTTGATATCATGTTTAATACCACTTTCCTTCATAATGCATCAGCTCTCATCTTAATTGGTCCAATGCAATTAATTGCAGGATAACTTTGAATCCTTCTGCATAGAGTGGGGGATACAATCTGTTTGTTTTAGGATTTATTAGAAAACAACAATGAAGGTGAATGCTATATTTGATTTGTATATTGAAATACAGTCATATCCCCGAGTTACGCGAATCTGGAGTTATGCAGTTTCATATATGTACGTATTCCCGTCCCGCCTCGCCACTAGTCATATCTTTTTGGTGCTGGCTGCATTCGCCAGTGTCGCACATGCTGTGAACAAGCACTGACATGTTTCGTGCAGTCTCCATTCATACACGATTTTTATAGTCTACAAAACTACTTGCGATCGTTTAATGTTATGTTCTTGATAAAAATTTTATCACATAATAAATAATGTCATCCAAAAGAAACAAGTCCGATTCTTCTACAGCTAGCAAGAAAAGAAAAACATTGACTTTTGAAACAAAACTCGACATTATTAAGGATTTTGAAGGCAGAATGAATATTTGTGAGCTAGCAAAGAAGTTTGATCTATAGGAATCCACAGTATGAACAATCATCAAAGAAAGGTTTACAGATTTTGGAGGACATAGATTCTAATGAGGAACGAATTGTATCCACAAGGCAAGGAATAAAAAAACCATTAGCTTGCTATGAAGAAATTTTGCATGACAAGAAAAAGACATTATGCCGTCAGACGAATCTATTAGATTTTATGAAATCATTGACATCGAAATAACTTTCTATTTTTTTACGTACGAAAAACTACAATTATGATTATATTTCTTAAAAAATATAGGTGTTTTTGTAAACTTTTGGTCCCAATGAACTAATATTTTGTATATTTGTATGCAAAATTATACCCGAGTTATGCAAATTCGACTTACGCGCTTTTTGTTGGTCCCGCCTATCATAACTTCGGGGTATGACTGTACAAGATGAACCCTCATTTATATGACGTAAGAATAGGAAAGAATGTGTGAGTAGAAACATTTTCATTAATGGTAAACGAATTATTAACAATTATCCTTTGTGATATGTGTCCTATAAGTTGCTGGGTAAAGCTAATAGCAGGATCCTACAAAGTCTGAACATGAATAAGTCAATTAAAAAAAAAAAAGCTATGAAGAGAGAGAGAGAGAGAGAGAATATTGCAGGAATAAATATGATTTGATGGAGCAACAAATCATCTCATAAAATTTGTTACATATGTTATGTGTATTTCTCTGGTTTGTATATCTTTTGCTCTGTTTTCCAAGAATTTTATTTTGTTTACTGAGACTCAGTATACATAACATCCAATCAGTATCGGAATAATCCGCACTTTCGGGAATCCTACGTTCATTAGTTTTTTTTTTTTTAGTATCAGTGGTTTCTTCTGTCTTATCAATCTCACATATGCTGGCATTTTCTTGTAGATCAGCAACGTCTTATAATACACAGAATATTCATTTTTATTCAGGAATAGATATTTTTTACTGTATTGTTTACAAAGACTAGAATAAAAATGGTCTCTATACCATTAAAAACCTTTGCAATCTCAACAGATGCTATACTGCACAAGCATAAGAAAAAACAATTAGCATTTTTCTCCTAACATCCACTTTCAAATTTTTAGTTCCAGAAAACTTGTGTAACAGCTGTTTGTAATACAGCCATCGGATACAGGAAAAAACGCTCAACTCATGACAAGTGACAACATTCAATTGGATTAGTTGACACAATAACAAATGCTAGGTGAGCTCAAAATATTAGCTCACCCAGAGTCGCCTTCTCAGTGGTTTAAAAATACTAAAACACTAAGAATTTGACCCGCTGTGCCCTCTTTACATATTTTCGAAGGGCTCAAGAGTGTATGCATTTTGAAAGCACACCCGGGCATGTGATGCAATGTTTACGCGTAGAAAAGTACCCTCTTCATGAAGCATTAGTATATTGTGTTCAATTTTAGAAATTGTGTGATGTCTGCAAATAATTGGGGAATAAATGCAAAAAATAAAATATCGGTGATACTGATATTTTGTGGATGAGCACCGCCCACCTAGCACACCTGGAATATTCGCCCCTGATATATATATATATATATATATATATATAAACTAAGCAGCTGTATTATGTAATATGCATGCATAGGATATCTCCAGATTGTGGTTGGAATATTGGAAATTAAAGTTCTTTTATTTCTTATTACGTGTTCATGTAATTATCTCACAACAGCATAAAAGGTGATAAAATAAACTATCATTTTATTTTAATTTGTAAGCCTTCTGATATTTTGCTGGATTTGAAATGAATATCCTCAAAAGCATTCATAAACTTACCGCATTATAGTGGAAATTATTTCAGTTGGTGGGGGGTGGAACTAAAGATATACCAAAGGTTTTTCAAAATTAGTTTTCAGTTTTAAATAAATATAGCTCTGCTTGTTGAGATTAGGGGTGGGTAGTGCTTCACTGTTACCTCCAAAATTAGCTTCACAAATTTGTAACATCTTCTGTGTTGTTTCCTTCCATCTGATTCTATGTAAACAGATGCCGATGTTAAACTCGAATTACCTCTTTTAGTGATTATTCTTTTTGTTGTTATTCTCTCTATTCTTCCAGATAGGAGTTAGCAGCTCTCTGAAATGATATCTGATTTCAACTATTGTGACTTATTTTAAGATCACCTTCAGCCTTCTCTCAAGGTTACCTTTATCTCTAATTGTGATGATCTGATACTAGGTTTTTAGTTCTTGCTTTTTTTTTCCATTGCAGTTGGAATTGTTTCACTATAGTGCTTTGTGTTTGTGATTCAAAGATGCTGGTTTAAAATCCAGCAAGTATTAACAGATTTAATAAATTCATAGTTCATTTTGCACTAGATGTATTTAAATAATTTTCTCAGCTTATGCATGTAACAAAAAATATAGAATTTTATTCAAAAACCAATATTTTTCTTCCATTACTGTGAACATTATCAGGGGACACAGATCATTAACTACACTCAGTGAATCACAATAATGAGTCATAAGTATCATGCATATATATTAGCTCATGTCTCAGTTGCAGCTGAAGTAAATGATTACACTATTAGAGTTCAAAGGAACAATTATAAAAAGTTGTGTAAATTAAAAAAAAAATCCAAATAATTATTAATTTTAAAAAAATGAATGATTAATAGTGATCACTTCGCAAAATTTGTAGATTGGCATGCAGTCTGATCGGTTGATGTTCAGATGACAGTTTGCAACTTTTTACAGTTGTTCCCTTGAACTCTAATAGTGTAATCATGTACTTCAGCTGCAACTGACTAACTAGTATATGCTTGATTTATGACTCATTGTGATTCATGTTTTGAATGTAGTTAGTGTTTCATCTCAATGATAATCTCCATGTAACGTTGGGTGAAATATATTGTGGTTTTTGAATAAAATTCTGTATTTTTTGTTACATGTGTAAACCATGAAAGTTATTTAAATTTTGTCTTAATATTTCAATATTAATTAATACCAGTAAAACAAATAACATGACTGATGACAACACCTAAACTTTTCTCCACGTTACATATGTGGGTATTTCAATCTGTTAAATTCTTAAATATCATTTCTTTCTTGTCCATGTTCATATGTACCATAAAAAAAATTTCTGCTAATTTTTATTCTTATAAAAGATCTGTACATTATGTGTAACTACATTTAACAGATGCTTATAATTTCAGCTTTTAAGTGATGTAGATAAAGTAAGAGAAGGAAGTAAGAATGATCCAGCAGTTTGGTTGGACAGACTAGCAGCTATTTTCAGGTAATACAAATGATGAGTTTAGATACTTTCATTTTTTTTCCCTAGCTAATTTCAGAAACTCAACTATAGAAGTGATATACACTGTAAATTTTAAAAATGCTAGGCAGAAATTGCTTCATGCATCTTTGAATACATGAGCAGAGCTAGACAAAATAAATAAAATTAAAATGAAGTACTGTACTGAAGTTTTAAAATACTTTGGTCATCTCCATAATTAATACTTAAATCAAGCAAAAGGCAAACAAATGTTTGCACCACTGACAAACTGTGGTTTTAAGGAATCTGTGATAAAGCCCATTTTTGTTTGGTGCAATAATGATTATTATAGTTAACAAGATTTTACATAATTCCCTGTGTCCCAACCAAGTAGAATCAAACAGTCCTTCATTAGTAAATAAGCATGTCCATGAAATAATATTTGTAAGCACTTTTGTATACTAATAGCAGTGACTTAAATCAAATTGGTATCTTTTATAAGTAAAAATAGCATAATTTGATATAGTAAAAGGGACCTATCCTTGTTAAATCTTGGATAGAATATCCTTTCCTTTAGTGTTACATGGTGATCAGCTTTTTTTTAATAACCAGTCTGTTTCATATTAAACCACCTTGGCATTTCAAAAACCTTCTATGGTAATGATATAACTGTAGATACTGTAGGTTGATAACCAACCTTTCTTGTGTGGAATCTTCATTTAAAAAATTAAAAGTATTAAATGATGTGGCAATTTTCATTTGGAATGCTATGCACATTAGTTTAGTGCAGAGGTAGACAAGTTAATATTTGCTATAATATTAGTTAGAATTTCAGTTTAAATAATAATAATAAAGCTGTTTATTTTCTCTCCTTGTAAATATATGAGTCCTGTGCTACTATTACTGAATTACTCATTCCTTTGGAAAGAATTATAGGTTTTTAATAGGCAATTTGAAAATAAAGATTTGTCTTCATTTTAGAAATAGCTTAAATGCAGGTTAATTTCTGAGCTGTATCATAAATACTGTTAATATGAGAGAGTGTGGCAAGGAAGTCTAAGAGTTAACTCTGGAACAGAAATCTTAAGATCAATTGGAGAAATCTCAGCAATAATTTTTTTTTAATATCCAGATTGGTTTTACTTTTTTCTAAAATGCCGAAGATTGTCTTTCTCTTTGTTATTGTCACATTACTTTCAACAAAAGATCATCATTAAATTAAATTTTTCAATTAATCACAAGTCTATACTTGTTACATTTGAAGCAGGTGCCACTATATATTTCAGTGTGGTCATGAAACACTGACTGAATTTTATTTTAAAAATTCAGTAATGAAAGTCCCAAACCAAAGCTCAGTAAAGGAAATTTACTAATGAGCTATCCACAATAACAAACACTTTCTGTCCATAGAGATTTCCTGGAGATATGGAAATAAGATTTTAAAGTGGAATGGGGATAAAAATTTTTTAATTTTTATCAATTTTATATATCATCATCAAATTCCTAATATATATCCACAGATGATGTACTGGATATTATGATAGCACTACATGAAAAGATTGGGCTTCCGTAGCTCAGTCGGTATATACAAAGCCCTTTGGTTAGAAAGATCTGGGTTGATTTCCATCCAAGACCTGAAGAACCTTTATCTGGTCTTTTTCGACTACATGTGAGTTAGCCGTTCTCATGCAGAGGTAGGGGGATGAAAAACTTGGGTTTGTCGTCCTCCAGAACAGGCAAACAGCCCCCCCCCCCCATGAATACACGCATCTACAGACATAGGCCTCACCAGAAGGCATAGGGCTAACCACCTTATCCTCAAGGTGGTCGCAGTTTCGAATCGTAATAAGCCATGCCTAATACGAATGTAACAGGCAACTAGGCTTAATATACGTAAAAGAAGAAGAAGACATGAAAAAGTTATATCATTACTAACTTTCAGACAACAATTTTCCTCCAGATTAATTTATCTGTCAAGACTCCAACATGATCACATCAATCCAACTAAATCTTGGTCTTTTTCCTGCCAAGCTGGCAAATAACACTTGTTTTGCTAACCTTTCCTCACGTGTTCTGCTTAAGTAACCATACCACCTGAGATTAGCTCTACTAACACATTCCTGGATGCTAACAATGACAAGTTCTTTCCTAATATTGTCATTTTAATGTCATATTTATCAAGTGTTTTATTTCTAACTCAGCTCTTAGATCCATTAGTTAAAATTGGTTTGAACACTGTCTTGTATATATCTAGTTTAGTATTTTGACTAATTCTCTCTTATTTCATATGAATTTATTTTGCTGACTTCCTTTCACAGCAGCTTTATTAATTCTCTTGTCTATTTTCATATTTAAGTTACAACTCTACTAAAAATTGTGCCAAGTAAATAAATGTTTTACTTGTTCTATAGATTCTGCATTCAATGTACCATTGCTGTTTTCAATTTCTGGCTATTTCCATTGTCTTTGGCTTTTTATTTTTATTGCTGATTTTTCATACCATATTTATTACAGAACTCATTCAGTTCAGAGAATCCTTCAGACTTGTACTGGATTTATTTAGAAGCATAAAGTAAAGAACTAAGATTATTATCTTCAATTTTGATATTAGGTTTACTACCACTTTCCTGTATAATGGGATGCATGTAGATGATGAATAACAGTGGAGATAATGCACACCCTTGTTGCACACACATCAAAACCATCTTCCTGTACCTCCTTCAATTCTGACTTCTGACTTACAGCACAAATAAGAGACTATGTATTACTCGATATAATGTCCTATTTACATCATTTAACTGTAGCATTCTGAAGAGCATTCCTCTTGGCACCTTGTCATATGACTTTCTAGATCTACAAAACTTAAATCCAGATCTTTGTTGGTCACCTAGGTTTCTTCTTGTTGGGGAGGAGGTTGAGAGGATCCAGAGGCGAGTGATCAAGATGATAGCAGGTCTATGGAATGAACCTTATGAAAACAGGTTGAAGATTTGTGGGTTGCAGAAATTGGTTGATAGGCAGAAAACAGGAGATATGATTGAGACATTCAAATTGCTGAAGGGTTTCTATAGGATTAATTCAGAGGATATTTTTGAGAACAGGACTAGTGGTAGGGAGGATTAGGCGAGTGATCAAGATGATAGCAGGTCTATGGAATGAACCTTATGAAAACAGGTTGAAGATTTGTGGGTTGCAGAAATTGGTTGATAGGCAGAAAACGGGAGATATGATTGAGACGTTCAAATTGCTGAAGGGTTTCTATAGGATTAATTCAGAGGATATTTTTGAGAACAGGACTGGTGGTAGGGAGGATTAGGGGACATCCATGGAAGCTGGGCAAGAGTGTTGTTAGTAAGGGTGTTAGAGCTGGATTTTTTACTTTTAGAGTGGTGAATGAGTGGAATAAGCTGCCAGAGTCTGTTGTGGGTGCTATGACAGTGAATGGGTTCAAGGCAAGGTATGATAGGTACTGTGTGAATGTCGAATAGTTGTGATGGACATGATGTTTAGGGTCTCCCTCGATGAGTCTAAGGACTCCTTGGAGTGGCTTGTAATAATAATTTGTCTTAAATTGAAAATCTGATCATAACTTCTATTTGGTCTTAATCCAAGTCGTTCTTCACCAAGCTTCCCTTCCATAATTTTGTTTAGCTGTTTTTCAGTTATACTTGCATAAACATTACTAGGCACACTCAGTATGAAAATACCTCTGCAATTCTCACATTTAGTTTCCTTTTCCCTTTCTTATAGTATCCACCTGGATACTATTAGAAAGGGAAAAGGAATCTGGAATTCGACTGTGCCTTCTGAATTATGCAGTGCAATCACTGAAAAACTTTTAACCTCTATAGTTGAGCATTTCTGGTCAAATGTAATCTATTCTAGCCATCAAAAACATTTTTATGGATACTATTTTTTTTTAAGTAGAAAAACATTTTTTCTACTTCAAGTACTGATGTGTATTCATGATAGCATTCCTGTTGAGTGTTTTTGACCACTATGCTGATACTTCTTATTTTATGTAAGCAATCTTTCAAAGTAATTATACACACAATTTTATGTATATCAGGTCATCCCAAAAGTAATCTAGTTTTTTATACTGTACTTGTTCAAATATGTCTCAGTTTGTCTAAACATGAATTTTTAAAGATTTATAAGTATGGCTAAGCTGAGGCATCCTCATTCTAAGCTCCATCTTGCAAGAACATTATACATAAGTTATTGTTTAAATAACCCTTTATTACTATGGAGGTCACTGAAGAGCACATTATTCTTTATGAGTGCAAAAAAGGCAACAATGCTGTTAACACTGTAAAAAATGTGCAAGAAGTGTATGGTGATGATGTTTTGAATGTGCAAAAGTGGCAGCAGCAATGGTTTCAAAAATTTCAACAAGGGGACTTTAACTTGAAAGACTCCTCTTGCTCTGGGCACCCAGTCTCTCTCGATAATGATATGCTTGAAAGCTACTATTGCAAGAAATGCCAATGCAACTGTTGAAAATTTAGTGCAGAATTGTGGAGAAGATTTAGCAAAAGATATTAATTCATTGTCATTAACCATCCATCACCATTTGCAAGAACTTGGAATAATGTCCAAACTCAGCAAGTGGGTTCCTCATGAACTGATGAACAACAATCGAATCAAAATTTTGAGTCTGTAGTCACTGGTGATGATAAGTAGATACTAAGCACCAAAGGCAGTGATTCCTTCAGGGGAGCAGGCTAAACCTCAGCCAAAACAAGACCTTCACACTCAGAAGGTTTTGTTAAGCATTTGGTGGGATATGGCTGGTATTATACACTTTGAGCTCTTGTCGCAAAACTAAACAATCACAGCTGAAGTATAGTATGCTGTGAACAATTTGATCAATTGAATGAAAAACTGAAAGAAAAGGGGTGTTCTCTGGTCAGTTGCAAGAGTGAGGTTTTCACCATGATAATGCACTCCTTCATAAGTGCAAGAATCACCTGTACCAAGATTGAGGAACTCAGCTAGGAAAGACTTTCACATCCTCCATATTTTGCACCTTTAGATTACCACTTGTTTTCAAGTTTGCAACATTTCAT
This sequence comes from Typopeltis vanoorti, assembly GCF_054136105.1. Classification (NCBI taxonomy): domain Eukaryota; kingdom Metazoa; phylum Arthropoda; class Arachnida; order Uropygi; family Thelyphonidae; genus Typopeltis; species Typopeltis vanoorti. The sequence goes on from NC_143564.1 coordinate 3,303,849, forward strand.
TAATCAAAAACAATACGATACATTAGAGGCATTGAAATTGAGCCTACTTCTTTGCCTACGAACCTCCTTAATTCTACAGAAATGCCATCAGAAAGCTTTAGCAACATTGGAAGAGTGTTATTGATTCAAATGGAGAATATATACTTGATTAAATTAGCAAAGTGATTTATCTTTTATATATCTTTCAAAACTTAATGCTAAAAACGACTTTACTTTTGGGATGAGCTGATATATACATAAAATATATAAAAATGGTTAATATATCCACTTTTCAGCCATTAGTCTGTAAGTTTCCATTCTACTATGGGTATGGTAGAATTGTGGTTATTACATAGAACCTCGGTTGTCGAACTTAATTCATTCCCGAAGGCTGTTCGGAAACCGAATTGTTCGAAAACTGAAACCATTTTCCCATAAGAATTAATGTAAAATGGATTAATCTGTTCCCGAACCCCAGATGATTGTTTATTTAAACCTTTACAACAGTACTTCATGCATAAGATCATATACAAACAATGAAAATGCATAAAATCTTACATAAAAAGAATAAACACAATAAATAGATAAAATAAAAACGAAAATTTAACTTCACTTTAACTATACATATGGAGGAGAGTTGTGGAAGGAGGTGAGTAAGGGGAGTCCCCTTCCATAAAAACATCAGGTTACTGTCCTTCTGGGTTTTTTTCTCTTTTCTGTCTCTTGCCACCACTCGACTCTGCTTGAGACACATTGGCCCTCTCTCTCACTAAAAAAACTGTCCAGTGACATTTGTTTTTGCCTGCGTTTTAAAATGCTTTTGAAGTGAGACATGGCACTGTCATTGAAATGGTTTATGATGCAATTTGCTACAGCTTTGTGAGGGTGATATCTTGCCACAAAACTTTGCACCTCACCCCATTTCGTACACATTTCTTTGTTCAAAGAACTAGGAACATCCTCAATCCCTTCCTCTGTGTCTGAAGACATTTCCTCTGCCTCTGTCTTTTGCTGCTCCTCCTGAAGGTGTTCCAGTTCCTCCTTGGTGAGCTCATTCCTGTGATCCTCCACTAACTTCTCCACATCAACATTGTCAACTTCCAAGCCCATGCTTTTGCCCAGAGACACAATATCATCGACAAGAGCAACATGCTCAGCCTCAATGTCTCTGTCTGCTACACAGTCTGGCCACAATTTCCTCCAGGCCGAGTTCATTGTCATGTAAGTCACTTGCGGCCAGGCTTTGTCAAGGATACTTAAGCAATGGAGGATGTTGAAGTAATTTTTCCAGAATTCTCTGAGTGTTAATTTCGTGTCAGAGGTCACTTCAAAACACCTTTGAAACAGTGCTTTAGTGTAGAGTTTCTTAAAGTTCAAAATGACCTGCTGGTCCATGGGCCGAATTAGAGAAGTTGTGTTAGGGGGCAGGAACTTCACTGTGATAAAATCAGACTCCTCCACTAACTCGTCCTCCAAGCCTGGAAGGTGAGCAGGAGCATTGTCCATCACCAGAAGGCATCTAATTGGCAAATTTTTTTCTTGAAGGTATTTTCTCACACTTGAGGCAAAAACTTCATGGATCCACTCAATGAACAATTGCCTGATTACCCAAGCCCTACTATTAGCCGTCCACATAACAGGCAATTTACCTTTTTATCATGTTATTTTTCTTAAATACCCTCGGATTCTCAGAGTGGTACACAAGCAATGGCTTGTGTACCACTTGCGTTTTCTCACAGCAAAAGAGTCAGCCTGTCCTTCGTTGGCTTGTGTCCTGGCAATGCTTTTTCCTCCTGAGCGATGTAGGTCCTCTTTGGCATTTTTTTCCAAAATCGGCTGGTTTCATCACAGTTGAACACTTGTTGGGTAAGAAAACCCTCAGCCTTTACATAGTCACTAAATTCTTGCACATATTTCTCAGCAGCTTCTTGGTTCGAACTCGCAGCCTCCCCATGCCTAACCACACTATGTATGCCACTTCTCCTCTTAAATTTCTCAAACCACTCTCTACTAGCTTTGAACACATCAATATCAACACTCGCACCAGGGTTTTTCTTTAACAGGTCATCATGTAATCACCTCGCTTTTTCACAAATTATAGCCTCAGAAACACTATCACCAGCTAACTGTTTCTCGTTTATCCAAATCAGCAACAATTTTTCCACTTCTTCAATCGTCTGCGATCTTTGTTTAGCCAGAACTTTCACTCCTCTTGCAACATCAGCTCTCTTGATCATCTCTTTATTTTTGAATGTTGTACATATCATTGATTTCGCCATACTGAACTGCATAGCAAGATTCGAGACATGAACGCCATTTTCATGTTTGGATATGATTTCTTTTATCATCTCTATCGTGGTTTAAACACCTTTTCTTTTCGCTTTGCTGCTATCACTTCTGCGGCCCCATGGTGGCTTAATTAATAATAATTTATAAAAAAAAACCAAAAAACACAAAGAAAACTCACTGTAGATTCGAGCAGGTGTCTGCACTGAATGAAGGCTGCCCCGTAACTGATGCTTTCCCGCCTTGCAGCTAAGCACACGGAGCACTTGTTTGCCATTTGCCTGTTCGGGAGCTGAAATTCTGTTTGGAAACTGGAGCGTTTTTTGTTTGGGAACCGAATTGTTCGAGGGCAGAGGCGTTCGACAACCGAGGTTCTACTGTAATTACAGTGTCCACTGTAAGACCACTACCCAACTTATTGGAGACATGAAGTGGCTTGAAAAAGTTCCGTGTTTGGTCTCAACAGGATTTCCAATTTATGAGAAAATAAATTTAAAAATACAAAGAATAATATATATATAATTAATAATAATAATAAAAAAATTCCTGCCTACTGATGTTACTGTTGCTAGGTTGAAAACCTACATCATGGATTGGGAGTCTCATTAAAAAAAAAAGTATGAATTGTATATGATAGTTATTACTTTGTGTTACTTTTCCTGTAGAATGCATTTTTCTCCAGCTAATCTCAAGCTCCTTAATTTTTACTCATCTTTTCCATTGTCAGCTTGCTGTTCACACTTCCCATCAAACATTTTCTATTATCAAGTTTCCAAAAAGTTCCTTTTGAAGTAAAGATTTTCATTTTATATTACATCCAAAATTTTTGCTGACTACCCAAGTTTTAGATTTCTTACAAGTGTGGCAAAATAAGAGAAAAAAAGAACTCATTAAAAAAATTTCAGCTTCACTCTCAGCTGATACTAAAGATCACAGGATGCAAAAGAAATAATTAGCAAATCTGTATCTGATTCTGGATAAGTCAAATGCAGAAAACTTGCTTTCTGTAAACTGCAGTGGTCTCTTGTCCAGTGGCAAGAGACAACAGGCCATTAATAACATCACCTAATAACGTATGTTATCAAGAATAAAGTAATATTATTTAGAAAACATGTTAGCAGAATGATTTTTAATTCAAAAATTAACTTTAATGGAATCGTTGTTAAATTGATGGTACATATAGTATTGTGATGTCACAGATGTTTCATTGTTATTCATGCTGTGTAACAATTGTCATAACTTAGTTCTATAATTTTATATTTCAGGATTTTTTTTTTTTTTTTGTATGTCGATCACGGTTGCTTTAGGATAACTTTGATTTTTATTGGGCATGTCATTTTAGAGGTGTTTTAAACTTATGAATATAATTCACAAGTTTAAATTCAATAAACTGCATTTTCGTTTGTTCTCATAATAAAATTCATATGCTCATACCTGACATATTTCCAGTGTTATAAGCCACCACATATGATTTTGGAGTTCTTTTTTTTTTCATCCTTGTTATATTCTTTATGTGAATTTCACTGAATATTTGTTTGTTGTAATACATGCTGAATATTTTGTAAAATTGGCCTCTTGAATGCTTTGAAGTTTTGTGGGTCTTTAAGGCTTTTATGACACCCCATTTCTAGGCAGGTTGATGGTGAGAAGTTGTATGTAAATATCTACCGTTGTTGAACTTTTTCCTGTATGCTGAGAAAGTGAATCTTTTTTTTGTGACAGAGACAAGCACTTCTTCCTGAAAAGGAAGTGTTCTTTTTTCTTCAATTTCTATTGAAACAGCTTTGAGAGCTTAAGCACATGCAGGGCTGCCGAGAGGGAGTGACATCTGAGACTTTTGTCATGGGCAGGGTATTATAAACACAGTATCATTATAACTGTGTTTATAATGCATGGTTTTAATTCTCATAATAATACAACAATGGTAAAGGATTAATGGCATTGCTGTAGTTATAGCAGGTGATAATGTCAGTAGGCATTTGTGCAAGGTTGTTGCATTCGGCTGCACTAGCTAGTGATTGCATTCACGTTAACGTTCTCTGCCAGAACGCTTCGTTCTTGTTAGTATTTTGATAGACGAAGGTGTTGTGATTGTTGAGGCAATAAAAATTTAAAAATTCTCTTTTTATTTAATGGTTGTATTTTGTATGGTATGTAATGTATCGAATTTTGAATTTATTGTACACTTTTTTAAATAAATGCTTAATGTTTTATATGACTTTTTTTATTAAACAAAAGTGATGCACTTTTTTAAGTAGGGCCTGGACCACAGACTTGTCATGGGCCTGAAAATTTCTCTCGGCAGCCCTGAGCACATGAAGTTATTGACACACTATTAAATGTTTCTTTACTTTGTCCACATGAAAAAATACCATTGATATAACATAGCCATATTTCAGGGTTAGTGTGGTATTTTTCGTTTGTCATCTTTGCAAAAGATTCCATATACATATTTGCTAGGTGAAATTGTTCCCACCCATAACTTAACCTTTTCTGTTCACAGTAAATATCTTTGTAAAAGGTGTTATCTACACAATGTGTGAAAAGTCTGTGGTGTCTTGTGGGAATCATTCGTCTGGTAGCAATAATTTCTTCTCTGCACACACATTAGTGAAAAGATTCTTTGAATCTAATAATTTGCTGAATTCTTTTTAAATAAACAATATAGTTAGTCAGTGGGTAGGGTGAGAAGTGCCCTTGCTCCATGCACTGGTATTATTTATCTTGTTGATGAAATTTGTAGAGTTATTGATGCACGAAATTTTTTGGATATGAGGAGTTAGAAATTTTGTTAAGTATTTAGCAAGGCTGTATGTTTGAGTGTCTAGCATCCACGGTTGTTCTGATTCTGTAGGTGTTATCTTTTAGTAGGTCTTTCTGTTATAACTGGAATCTATAATTATAATTGCATTGCCTTTGTCAGCTTCAGTATCTTGTCATTGTTACAAATGCTGTTGAGAAACTAAACATCAGCTTTAGAGATATTACATGTTGGTAGCCTGAATTAATTAAAATAGCTACCCTTCTTATATGTATTATGTCAGCTGGGTTTCAGTTAATGTTACATACCGTTACATAGTTCTCATCGCATTTCTATCATTGTTGGGTTTAATTCTAATAATGTTCCACTTCTTAATTCAGCACTTTCTTTAGGGGAGGGGGAACCACACACTCCCCTTCCCTTCACAATAAAGATTACACTAAATCTATCACCATCCCTTACATTCGGGGCACCTCTGAGAAAATAACCAATATCCTCAAAAAATATGACCTAACTTCTTGTTATAGACCACATAAAAAGTTGGCATCCCTTATCCACTCTATCAAACACCAACCACTTCCCCTAGACCTACCTGGTGTATACCAGGGCCCTTGCAACTGTAAATTGTCCTACTTTGGCCAAATAGGCAGGACAGCAAATATCAGGATTTCAGAACACAAAGATTACATCCAGTTTCACCAATACAGCCACTCTGTGCTTGCAGACCATGCCATAGATACCTGCCATAGAATTCGTTGGAAGAAAACTAAAATAATACACCGCAGCAAGTTCAAGTATGAAAGATTATTCGTGGAATCATCAGCAGCTCTAAAAAATGTTCCAAACCTCAACAAATTTGGGTGCATGAGACTGCCCCAAATTTGGGAGACCTGCATCATGAGAACTTCAGCTCAACGGCCAAGACAACCCAATTATTCTGCTAGGGGGCACCATTAGGACTTTAGGGACAATATTAGTTTCTTGCCTTCTTCCTCATTTGCTTTTCTTAGTGCCTGTGTGCACATTCCATATTTGTATGTTCCTGAAGATGGCAACATGACGTTGCCGAAATATTGAAGGTATTCATTAAAGTTTCTTTTTTATTAATATCTGTTTTATGCCTTGTAAATTCCTTAAGTTAATTACCAGTTATATACAACCAACATATAAGCCTTGCTACAAGAATTACTATCTTTGACCTTATTTTAAATTCTGCACACAGCAGCTGGTGTTGCTGCGCCACTTGATCTGTTGGGATTACCTTACAATTTGTCACTTCCTTAAGATGTTTGCTTCTAGTCAAAATGTAGTCAACTATTGTTACCACTTCTAAATGTTATTAAATGTTCCTACCCTCTTGCAGAAAATTAAGTTCACAATTGCCAGATCAAATGCTACCGCGAAGTCCACAATCCTCTCTCCTTCCTGGTTCATCATTCCCACTCCATGGTTCTGTCTCCCTATTCTGTCTTCCTATGTGTCCGTTCAAGTCCCCTCCAATGCAATCTCATTTTCTTCCAGTTTCCTTATTTCTTCATCTAGCAAGTTGCAGAGCTCATCTTTCTCCTCTGCTGTACAGCCAGCGTGCGGGGCGTATGCACATAAGATGACCACTTGCTCTTCTCCAAGACCCAGTTTCTTTCGCATGATCCTGTCATTCCTCCTACCCACTTCCAGTATTTCTTCCTTCATTCTGCCACACACCACAATTCCGACACCATTTATTCCCTCTTTATTCGCTCCAGAATAGAACAATTTATACCCATCTCCCAGTTCCTTCGCCTTTTCCCCTTCCACCCTGTCTCCTGCACACATAAAATGTCCAACTTTATCTTTCTCATCATGTTTGCCACCTCTCTTCTCTTTCCAGTCCTGCTTCCAACATTCAATGTTCCCACTCGCAATATTCTCTCTACCTGCCGGACTTGCTTCTTTAACCTCATCTGCCCTTGATGTGGTAGCCCTCGTCCACTTCACGCTGTAGGGCAATGTCGTTGTGCATCTCCGAAGGGGTATACCCTAGCCCTTGTATCACTTTCTTTTCGATTCATTTGATCATAGCTAGAGCTGGCAGTGAAGTTTTAGGACCGGATGCCCTTCCTGACGTCAACCCTCGCCATTTATCTGGACTCGGGACAGCACCTATTGGAGCTATCTTGCCCCCTTCAGTGCATAAGATGAAATGACATAGCAAAATAGGAAAGATTCATCCCTAGCCCTCGAATACTCAAACAGTATTGGGGGAAGGAGCAAGAAGAGAAGAAAGAAGTGGAGGGATCAGTCCACAGATAATATAACAGATGTATATTACATCAATTAAGGCATGGCCCAGCATTAAGTACCTCGGGTTTGCCATGCCCGTGCTCACTAAAGTTAGCCCTTGAGGTAAAATGTTTAAAGCAAGATACAGTTTATATATCTCTTGTGTCTAAGACTTCCGAATAGATTTCTGTGCTTTTTTTGTAGTCATTCTTCAAGTAGGATTCTGGTCAGGTCAGTTCAAAAGTTTGCTTCCTTTTGAAATTCTCTCAAGATATTTAAACTCTTGATATGCCAAAGTCTATAGTGCAGTATTTCCATAGCATATGTTATTTTGGTGAAAGTGAAAGATGGGCAACTATATAAATTGAAGTGAGAAATTTCAAATTATTTGCCTCGAAACTGTTATATCCTCTATTTCTATATTTTGTCCCATTTAGCCTTTAAGGTTAGTCTACACTTAACTCGTTGTTTTCTTAAACCTTTCCCCTTTTTAAACAAACAAAATCTTTGGCCGCTCTTAAGTTTAATCACATGTAGGATACTTAATGATTAAGGCTTTGTCTTAGAAGGAGACGCGGCCATTAAACATATCTTCTGAGACAGTCCACCTGATAAGCATTGACAAATTTATTTTTTAACTGCACCAGCCAATACCAAGGATAGATGAGACTCTTATCCAGGATGGCTCTCTCAGAGTGATACACAGTAACTAAACTAGACTAAATTTCTAACTTCTGTTCACCATATTCTTGCATGCAGTCGTGGTCCGCTTTGTTAAATTGTACTCGTGGGTTCTTCCCGCTAAGTTCAATAATAATTTTATGAGTGGCTGTTTGAATTCATATACTAAACTAGATCAGGCAGGTACTAAGAAACATTTATTAATTAAAGAAATGATACATGAAAGTCTTATTTCTAGGTAATCTGAATCAAATTTTAGTAAGATCTCTGGTTCATTACTACTAATGAAATACATGAACAAATTTGCTTGGACCACCTCTATATGTAACCTAACATTAACACAACACAATTAATTCATACAAATTAAATAGAGTCCTTCTAGGCAGACAGTTCTCAAACAAAGATGGGTCTATGCCAAGTTGGAGGCAGTTCCTAAAGTTCCATATAATAAGTCTACTACACAAAATGTTCTTTGGAAAACACACAATTCCTTAACCGTGAATATATAATACAAGAGTCTACATTACCATCTTTGAAATGATACTCGTTCCTTTCTTCTGCCTTGTCTGGGCATCAAGGCTTCTTCTCAGTCTGCTGGTCACCTTCGACAACTGTACGGCCAGATTCTCAGCGGGAAGGGCGATATGGCTCAGGAGCTTAGCCAGAACGGACGGCGTCTACTTCTTTTTTCTGTCGCACGATATAGCATAGCTATCCTAGTCCAAGGAAATAGCTAGCCCTATTCCATACGCTGCAGCAGACAACTCATACCTTCCACGGCCAGCCTGGAACATCTCCGTAGGCGCGGACTGGACCAACGTCCGAGAGGTCAGGAAACAGGAACCAAAAAAGCCTCGAGTGGGGGTTGCTTGACCTTTTTGTTTTCATGCTCTTCCTGGCATTTCTTGTATCTCCAACGTGGTCACGTGGGTTTTCGTCACGGCATCCAGCTCCTTCCACTACGTCGCATGTGCTTTTGGCGTGTATTCTTAGAAAGCGCTCTAGTTTCTCTTTCTCATAATTTCCCCCCCCCCCAGCACATGTAACCCTGGACGGTCAAAAGGTGACCCTTGGGCTTACAGATTTTGCTATCTTATGACACATAAAATGGGGTTCTTAAATTAATTCAATACATCAAATAATTGCTCTATCAGACCCTTATAGGTCTTATAATTTTCTTTCATTTGTTATATAATTTCTTACTCCTATCTTAGTGTTATATACATATATATACATTTTCAGTTTATGGCCAACACACCACATTCTCTCCTATTTTCAAAGAGAGTTGTTCCTGAATAATTAAATGGTAATTCTTTTTCTTGGTTTATTCAAGACGCAACAAAACCTTTATCACTCTCTTAATTACTATTTTCCAGATGCATCTTCCATTTCGTTTGATCCCTAAATAAGTTTGTATCTCTCATCATTTATCATTCCTTGCAGAATAATAAAAGTGAGATACAGAAACTCATTTTTATTGCATCAATAATTCACAAATCTTAGTCTTGGCCTACTGTTTTCATACAGTCATTGTTTCTGAGAAATTGCAATTAAATTTAAGAATTTGTAAAATGATTGCTTTTGAGATAATACCGAATTACTTCACGTGGTGTTTTTATGTTGAACATACAGTAGCAGTAACCTGCTATGTGGGAATGATAGTTTTGGTTCATTGATAGAAATGTTATGAGCTTACATTAAGCTTTACCCATATTTCATTAAAGTATTGCCAAATGGTGTGTGGAGGTGTGAATTTCTTCAGGAAAGCTTGCATTATGAATCAAATTTCAGTGAGTTAGTGCCCTATTCACTTAGTACTAACAAGCATCTTAAGGGAGAAAACTGACAAAGATAGCTGCAAGAATGAATATTAAAATCTCAATATTCATTCTTGCAATCTCAAATTGATGGATAATTTGAATTAATAAATGATATGACCTAGTTTACTTTGGTCATTGGGTTAAACCACCGAGCTTGCCACCTCATCATCATCGAATTCCTGATATATACCCTCAATGGGTGTACAGGATATGATAGTACTACATGGCAATCCATTCATTTTCAGGAGAAACAGGACGCACAATTCCTATCAGACAAAACGAACGTAAACGACACATTAAATATAATAACTATGGTGAAGCTGGCCTTTCTGATCATGCCCTGAACACTTTACATAGAATTGACTGGAAAAGCACCAGTTTGTTTACATTACACCAAAACATGGTATGAATGCACATTTAAGGAAGACTGTGAGATTCTTATCAACCACCCCAATCTGAACAATAATGATGGTCTAAAAATCCAAGCATATCGAAGGCGCATATTCTACCCACGGAACCTTTCTCCCTAAGAGTTAACTATAAACAGGACTGTAGAGATAGAATCCTAATTCTAATATAACAATTGTAATGTTAAAAATAGGACATCATTGTTACTTTGAGAAAACTATCTATAAGAAAGAATGTTTCTCTCATGTTAACTTAAATAGAATTTAGCTTTGATGTAGTTTCTAAATAATTAATTTGTAATTTTATCTGTATTTTTTTTTTTTCTTCACTAGAGTCATGCCAGTAGAATAACCGGTGATCAAAATCATTGTTTCTTTAGCTTACTGTGTGAAACGTAACTCAGCTTATATTGTATATTTGTATATAGGAGTGCTTAAGGGTCAAAGCTGTATAACTGAGAGGAGACCTCCACATAGCCTTTAAAGGAATGCAGAGAACCGACCAGGGCTTCTGACCTAATGTCCAATCCTCACCTTCTCGTGGTGCACCCTGTTGGGTATCTACTTTGATACTGAACGAACGAGGAAGGGCTGGCAATTTGGGATTTAGCCGACCAAATTGTATTCTTATTGGTTAAACCAAAATAAAAAATGATGGTTCAACATGACAAAATTTCATGCCGGCTGGGGCGTCGCCCGGTTAAACAAGGCCCCCGTTGTTTTCGCCAGGGAACCAGGGCGAACAGCGAAAAGTCAGCTACTGGAACAAATCTGAAAACAAACCCCAACTCAACATCACCAGAGTTAAAGATCAGTACTATCAACGTAAGAAGCCTGAATGGCAAAGAAATGGAGCTAGCTGAGGAATTAGATAACTTCCAGATCGACATGATAGGGGTGACTGAAACAAAAAAGACCAAAACTGGTGAGATCTTTCTGAGCAATAAATACAAAATGTTATATTCAGGCAATGACAATCAAGGAAAAGAAGGAGTAGCCATAGTATTCAACACAAAATACGAGGCTAATCTTCTTGAATGGCAGTCAGTCTCAAGTAGAGTAATATGGGCAAATATGAGAATGGGGAACTGGACAATGAGACTTATTTGTGCCTATGGTCCCACAGAAGGTTCTACTAAGGTAGAAGTGGAGGAATTTTTTGACGCTTTAGAAAAAGCAACTGACACAATGAAAAGGGAAAAGTTGGTCCTTGTTGGGGATCTAAATAGCAGAGTAGGAAATGATTATGAGACATACAAAAATATTTTGGGAAAATTTGGAGAAAAGAGCAAAGCTAATAATAATAGCAAATGTCTGTTGGATTTCTGCTCAGGACATGGACTGGTTATTACTAACACCATGTTCCAACATAAAAATGTGCACAAATTCACATGGAGAGAAGAGGCTAGGAATAAGAAAAGTCTCATTGACTATGTTATTGTTGATAGTGTTGATTTTCTCCCTGGTGCAGGACACCAGAGTGTACAGAGGATTTGAAATTGGAAGTGATCACTATTTAGTCTTGAGCAGGATAAAATTGAATTTCATATTGAAAAGAATAACATGTACGAAAGTTTTAAAGCGAATAAAAGTTGAGCAGCTCTCAGATGTGAACCACCCCCCACCCCCCCCCAATCCAGGCTCCGGAACCGGCATAGGCTGACGAATCAGACCTATGGTTGGGTCAGTATTCCTGACTGTAATCCATGTGTGTCCTCGGACCAATTTGCCTTCTTGCAGGATGAAAAACGCCAGATAAACTGGCAGAAAAAACCCTGTTGTCCACGCCCAAGACCGGCTAACTTGGCTATGGCTGAGGAAGATCCTTGAGCTCCTCATGTCGTTTACAGGAATTGAACCTAGGACACTCCTTCCCCAAGTATATGGTTGCGAGGTGCAAAGCCACTAGGCTAACCATGCCGACGACTTTTATTGAGGTCTCATCTGTGGGAGCCAGACCCAGAAGTGGGGATACTAAGCAATGGAGAAGTCATATTTACCTATACTAGTTGCCAAAAGGTGTACCACCTTATTATTAAATTACTCTGGATTTAGAGAAAGATGTTGGAAGTTTTTTCCCACTTGGTTAGACTCTAATAAATTTAGTTTAATCCTTTATCCAAGTGACTCAGTCCTGAAGATACTTCAGGACTGAGTCACTTGGATAAAGGATTAAATTTATTATAGTCTAACCAAGTTGGAAAAAAATACATAATGCATTGTTGAAACATTACTGTCAACTGCATAGTTGGTACTATAATTATGGTTGGCCAGGCCAGATCTCTCTTTTCTTTTATTTTCACATCTGCAATATGTTCCTATTTTCTCACCCCAAATTCACAGGTTGTCTGTCTTATGTAGGCTAAACCACAAAAACATGGAATTCAATATACCCCATGGTATTTGTAGGAAGGTGTGTTCTCTTAGACAGGCTTGTTGAAAAGTAATGGTGATAACACACTTCCCTGGGGGAAAAGTCACTAAACTCAACTGCATATTTTTAGACATCATGTACTACCTCTCGTTTTACCTTATTTGCAAATGAAATAAATATTTTATTAAGCTGCTTACATTTCATTGTCTAATAGACAAGCTTTGGTGTTGAACATTGTTCATAACTTATTTTAATGATATTAACAACACCAAACAAACTATTATATAAAACAATGTTTATTATCTGGCTTATATTTCGCTGGATTTCAAACCATTATCTTCAGCGTATAAAGTAGCATGTTATAGTTTACTTGTGACAATGAGTGAGTGAGTAAACAATTCAAATTATAACAGAAGAAAGATATCAAGTCCTAATTTGGTGCCCCTTATATAAATCATAATAGGATCATTTAGCAGAAATATTTTCGCATGGTATTATTTCTTTTTTTTTTTTTTTTTTTTTTTTTCTATCTTTAATATATAACTTTTATATCACCATATCATTTTTTGGTTGAATGTTATGAAACTCAGTTGACATTTCACGTTTTGGAGTGCTTTTTCTATTTCAAGTATTGATATATATTATCAGTGGCCAGATTGGTTTGAAAACACTTCTCATCTGATCACTGAAGTTGAGTAAAGTAAACCTGAGCCCAGTTAGTACTTGGGAGGGTGACCACCTGGGAACCCTAGGTGCTGCTGGCCTGGTTAGCCTAGTGAATACCATATCTGCTCTCCAGCCAAAACAGACAGTTTTATTTTTACAGACAGTTTGTGACTGTCTGTAAAAATAAAATAAAATAAATAAATACTAGTGGTGGTGGTGGTGGGCAGTAGGTGGCATTGGTGTAGATTAGGGATGTCAACTAATGTTTGCATAAGGTCTACATTGTCCATACAGATATACCTGCGATCTACCTTTTTCAAAATTGGAGTATAAGGTATAAGATTTCTAATTTATGTTTAGACAAAGAAAAAATTATCGTAATATTATTTATTATTATTACAATATATTATTATAATTATCGTAATATTAATTAGTTATAACGCTTAAAAGAATATTGCAGTTTTTTAACCTCACTGATTAAAATAAACATTTCATTTTGAACTTCCTGATGAATCAGCATTACTTATTCCACATGGCAACGAGTTCACAATGTTTGCGTAATTTGGTGTTTGGCAAGAATATGGCTCACTCTTAATGATGCAGTTGTTGCTGTCTCTGAGTTCAATATTATTTTAATGAAACATAACTGCTGTGATGACAAACTTTTCTTCAATTCTTGAATTTTGACTTTTCATAAATCACTGTTACGTAGATATGCCATTTCATAGCTTCTGTGCACCTATTTAAAGTGTCGTTCCAAGTTCCCTTTTTTCAGCAGAGAAACACTTCCATGGCAAATCAAACAACACCATTTGACTTTGATCCTAATATCTCCAGGATCTGACTTTTCCCTGTTCGGCCTGTAATCCTGGTGTAAAAGGCCATGTAATCAGTTTATCTAGGAAATGTCTATCATCATCAAATCCCTGAAATGTTCATCTGAAATAGGATCAATAATTGCCCCACTTAGAACTAGGTTCGTTGGAATCCGTGCAGCTGCTGCTCAATCCCTTCACAGTGCACCCTGAAACCCACAGAACAAGTTTCTTTTCCTCCTCCATCCCTACAACTGCTGTACTGTGGAACTCTCCCTGTTGTGTTCCCCAAGGAATACAGCATGCAGTCATTTAAATCAAATGTGAACAAGTTCCTCCTTTCCCAATCCACTACTCATACATGGTACTAATATAGTATGGGTTGATCCACCAACCTCTCATGTATGGGCTCAACATTAAAAAAAAAAAAAAATACCCTCGGGATATTATGATAGTATGACATGAAAAGTTTACCCCATTATTAACTTCCTATTTACAATTTTCTTCCAAATTACTCTGTTATCCATCAGGACTCTGGTACTGTCAGATCTTGTATTTTGGTCTTCTCAGGCATTTCAATACCTAGAAATCCACTGAGATCTGGTTCTTCCTCTAGATCTTTTTCCTGCTAACCTGGCAACAAATACCTCTTTTGCTTACTCTTCCTCTCCTGCACTGTTCAGTGACCATATCACCAAGATTAGCTCTGCTCACACATTCTTGAATGCTAACAGTGTCAATTTCCTTTCTACCATCTTAATTTTTGCATGATACTGCTATTGATATTATCTATTCATTCCACTAATCTTTCTCAGAATCATATCTGTGGTCTCCAGTCTTTGATCGAGTTATGATTATCTGAACAACCTTGTGTATATCTCTCACCGAGTAAACCTATGTAGCCATTCCCACACAAGAGTCACCTGGCATTTTAAGAACACCGATTGGATGACCTTCTTGACTTCTATGCTTCTTTCTCTTGCTTGCATTTTGGCCTTCAACCGTCAAACCCAAGAATATGCACTGAAAGTATCGTTGAAGTAATTCTCACCAGTCTTGGAAGCCTGTATTCTCCATTCCATGTTAAATTCCCATAAATCCCCTAAGTAAGCCATGGTTTGCTAAAAGATGGGCCAATGCTGTACAAATTGAAGACCTAAGCATAATTATCAAGAATGCCACCTTCCCTCACTGCATATGAAAGCTCAAAACAGATGGAAGAAAATTATCAACATATCAAAAACTGATTTCCAAAGAGCCAAAAGCAAGAAACCTGTATTATGTCCAAATGACAGTTGTGCCTTTTGGTTTCTTTTTGTCCAACAACTACTCCCAATGCTGATGACTCTATTGTTTGGGTCCCCAAGAGAAAAAGCCAATCTTCTAGCATCATACTTCTCTTCAAAAGCATGCATAAATGACTTCAGTGAATGCTCACCAACCATTCCAAACACCTTTCATAGTGGATATTGAGCATTAACTCAATACATACTATGACCTTTCATCAGAAAGTGATCAGAAAAATCCTGTCTAAATTAGACACCAAAAAGTCTCCTGGTTTTGACTGTATCCCTCCTGTTCTGAAGTATTCCAGAGTTGTGCTCCAGAGTTGATTCCTGTTTGGTATTACGTTTTATTTGTTCTTTTATTCCTCTAGTATCTGCCCTACACCCTGGAAACTAACTCATGTACTCATTTAAAACTAACCCATTCCTAAGAAGGTTGATAAATCTTTACAACCAGACTACTACCGAACCTCTCTCTCACACCTCAGTCCTCTGCAGATTAATGGAGAGAACCATCAGCACCAAACTTCTATGCTACCTTGAAGATACTCAACTAATAAATGAAAGCCAGTATGGATTCTACCAGTGCTGATCAACAGGGAATCTGCTAGCCTGTGTCATCCACCTCGATATGGTGGATGACACAGACACTCTTCCATAGTACTATAGAAGAGTTTTCAGAAACCAAAGTGGTTGCACTTTATATCTCTAGTGCTATCTATGTAGATCCCATCATTTGGTCTGTCCCATGATTTCTACAGCTGAAGATTGCAAGTTTTTCACTGGATGTACATTGCATGTAATGATGGATGGTTCTCTGTCATCTAAATATGAAACTGATGCTAGGGTCGCACAAGATTCTGTTTCTCACCCATCCACCCTCTTCCTTCTGTATATAGCCAAACTGGTTGGCTGAGTGGATAGCATATCCACTCTTCAGCCAAGAGGCTGTGGGTTCGAATCCTGCCAAGGGCATGGATGTTTGTGATTGTCCTACTAACCAATTATCATATGTACTTCTGTGACCTGCGTCCTTGTGCAGTATGACCTTTAATGTCCTTGCAGCATAAAAAATCAAAAAAAAAAAAAGAAAATTTTATATATATATAATGGCCTGCTCCAGTTGACCACCAATCCAATACACAGTTTCACTAATGACAGCTCACTACACTTCTCCTCACTTAGCACACCTTGCATCACAACTTATGGAACGAGAACCTCTGCAGCCATAAATTCTGATCTCCTTACCATTCTTCAGTGGACCTTGAAAAACCTTGTTAGTTTCATTGCAAGCAAAAAAACACACTTTTACCTCATTTCCCACAAAAAGAACCATAATCTCCCAGCTTTACCTTTCCACAACCAGATCTCTAGGCATGATTTAATTTTCTCTCCTTGTATCATCCTGACATCAAGCCTATTTTGTCATAAGTACATTACTGCCTTTGATTCCTTGGCATCTCAAAAATGAGGACCCCTATTTTACTCAAGGCATTTCTCTACCTCCGAACAGCTGTTAACCTTGTACAAATTACAAATCTGCTTTCACATTTGGGGCAGTCGATCCTAGAGGTCTCTAAAAATAGTCAGTACAGTATAGAAGAGAACAATCAGACTGATGAATGACTCATAATGTGACCATCTCACACCAACTGCTTTTGCACAGGCATTGAGTATCTGTTGCAGTCATCTTTTATCAATATTTTCATGACAAATGTTTGTCAGAACTATCATCAATAATTCTGACTATTTTTAACAAATCCATTTAAATGGTGCAGCTGCCACCAATCATGCTTTCACAGTCCAACTCATAACCCATAGAACAAGTTTCTCCTCATTCTCTTTCATTTCTGCTGCTATACTCTAGAACAGCCACCCTCCTATATGTTACTCAAGGAATACAGTGTACTGGCCTTCAAATCCAATAATAATATCCGTATCCATTGGATAATAATATCCAATAATAATAATCAAATCCATATTAATGATATTGGGATTAGTTTAACTAGTGATATGCAGCTGATCAAGGCCTCATATGGATTATTGTGTGCAGATTTGGTCACTGGGTTTTTATGGGAATGAGGATATGTTGGAAATGGTCCAGAGAAGATTCACAAAGGTTATCAGTGGTATTTGGAATATGAAGACAGATTAAAAGAATGTAAATTGCAATGCCTCGTGAATAGGAGGATGTGATTTAGACATATAAGCCAGTCAGGGGTTGTTATCAGGTTGACATGGAAGAGATTTTTCATAGAATGAGAGGGGGGAGGGCATAGAACAAGAGACCATCGCTGGAAACTGTATGAAGAGGGTGTGAGCAGAGGAATGAGGAGAAGTTTCTTTGCGTGGAGATTGGTTGGTGAGTGGAATGCATTGCCTTAGTGTGTTGTGAATGTAGAGACACACTGAATCATTTTAAGGCACGGTTGGATGAGCATTGTTTGCAATAGTATGCACTTCCCATGATGAGTTTCTGACTCCATGGAGGTCGGATGTTAATAGTAATAATAAAGTTTTACTCTTTACTCATATCCCTTCCCATACATAGTACTAACGTACTGTAGGTTGACCAACCAGCCTCTGGTCTAACATAAAAAATAAATAAATAATAATAAAGTGTTTTCTTTCTAACCATGATTCTGAGATTCAAAATTTAAAATTGGTTTGAACGTAGTCCTGTATATAGCTAGCCTAATGTTTTGACTAATACTCTCTTACTCTGTATAAATTTATTCAGTTAACTTCCTACCACATTAGCTTTACTAATTCTGTTGTCCATTTTTGGATTTAATTTCCCGTCCTCTCTGAAATAGAAATGTTTTCAGTGTTTCTGCTTATTACATAATTCTTGGCATTTTATTGCTTATTTTATACCAAAATTATTACAGCAGTTATTAAATTAAATTAAACAAAACTCATACATTAGTTAATCCTTCAGACTTGTGTTAGATTTCTTTGAGAATGTAACATCATCTGCAGAAAGCAGAGAGCCGAGTTGAATATTTCCAATATTGATATCATGCATTATGCATGTGGCACTACCTTACCCCCAGTCCTGAAGATATTTTCAGGCACACACTTTGTTTGCTTACACTTGGATAAAGGATTGAACTAAATTTATTATGCAACTTTCCTTCATAATGTGATCCATATCGATGAGGAATAATGGTGGAGATGATGTGAACCTTTGCCTCATACATGATTTTATATTAAATCTCCTTCAATTTGAACTGCTGACTGACAGCTCAAATGTAGACTATGTATTATGTCCCATTTACACCATATAACTAGCAATTTGAACAGCTTTTCTCTTGGCACCTTGTTATAAGCCTTTTCCATATATTTACATATTTCTCAGCTATTTGCCTTAAAGTGAATATCTGATCCTTCCAATCTGAATGTAGCCTGAACCCAGCTGCTGCTTTTCTTGGTTGCTCTTCCACAGTTTTCTTAGCTTTTCCTCAAAGTATCTTTCATTAAATTTTACCTTAAACACTATAGTGAAATTTCTCTTTAATTCTTGCATTCATTTTAATTTCTCTTTTTAATAGATAGGTAATATGAGCTCTATTCCAATCATCTGGAATTGAAACCTGTAATTAGGCCACCTGATATAGCGAGTGTAAAACATTTACACCTCCATATTTGAGCATTTCTGTTTAGATATCTTTTACTCCATCTGCATTCCCACATTTCAGGTTTTTGATCTCATGTATTGATCTGTACTCCTGATTACATTCCTCTGAGGTATTTTCTGTCTGCTTGTTTCTTTTATCAGTCTTTCAAAGTATGTACTCCAGGTATCCAGAATATTTTCAGTTTTCATGTCATCTTTATCATCTTTAATTCCTTTTACATTACTCTTTCCTCCATTTTTAGATTTTTTCAATAGTCTGCAGAATGTTTTGTCACCTTCCTGATATTTATTTTCTGTTTTCTTATCAAAATCTTTCTGAAACTTTTATGTAGCTAGTTTAACACAATAATTTTTCTTATATTTTTCTCTGTATATGCTCTCAGAGTACATGCTTGACTTACTTGCAAGAACTTTTGATATGCTTCTCTCTTTTTTTTTTTTGAGTGCTCCTTTAACTTCCTGAGTCTGGTTTTGCATGTTTTTCTAGCTGAATCAGTCAATGTTTTCTTCAGGTCTGCAAATGAATCTCCAATGTTTGGTTCTTGTTTTCAAACTTGAATCTATAGTTTACTTGTGAAAGCTACTCAACTTTAATCCTTTTTAAAATGTTCATATATATTCATATATGAATATAATGTTCATATATAATTATTTTCAATGTATTATTCTACTGAAAACTAAATGGTAGTCACTTCCTATTTCAAATCAACTATACTCTTGTCATGAACTAGCATGAAGACATTGCTATCAACAACAGCATGGTCATATATAAGACTTTTCTTTTGTATTCTTTCCATGTGAATTTTTGAACAACTTTATGTTCTAATATTATGTTTATAATTATTAGTGCATGTCCTGGACAGAAATATAACAGTTACTTGCCATTATTATTAGCTTTGCTCTTTTTGCCAAATTTTCTAGAATACACCTATATATGTCTGATAATCCACCCTGGTTGGTGATGTGGTTAGCATACCTGATTGAAGATCAGGTATGCTAACCACATGGTAAGTGTCTTGAAACAGTTCCATGCTTAGTCTCTAGAGCAGGATTTCTGGACTGTAAAAAAAAAAAATAATAATAATAAATAAATATAAAAACTTCAAAAAAAAAAAATATATATATATATACAGGGTGTTCGGGATAAATTTGACAGTTTCGTAAGGAAAAAGAAAATCTTCTTTGTATCTATTAAATTTAATGAATTGACAAAAAAACATTACAGGCAGAGTTAATTACAATACTATCAACAAGGTTTACTCAAAATAACCACCATTAGCATCGATCACAGCTTCAATTCTGCTTCGGAACCTCGAACAAGCTGATGCTACAGTCTCCCTGGGAAGGGCCGCAAAAACTGTTTTAATTTTATCCATTAACTGGGCTTTTGTATTACTGGAAGTGCGATTGGTGTCTTTTTCAACTGCGCCCCATACAAAATAATCCATGGGGTTAAGGTCTGGGGAGTTTGGAGGCCAAACATTTGGACTGGTGAAGTCGTAGAAATTTTCAGACAACCATTTTTGACTTTTCCCAGAGGTGTGGCAAGGGGCCGAATCCTGCTGCCATACATACGGCCTACCATTGGCTACCCTTGTTATCCAGGGCTTGACTACAGTTAGCAACTCCACGAACAAAGCCCGAATTCCAATGCCAGGGTTCTTCAACACCTGTTCCTGCAGATTTGCGAGGAATTCTGCTGTACGAACGCAATCAGATCGTCTGCTAGGGATCTTTCTTCTTGCTACATCCTCGTAGTCACCATTGCAAGTCTCTAGTTCATGCCTGATTGTTTTTACTGTATTCAGGGAGCATTGGGCAGCAGTCGTAATATCCTTATTTTGATGGCGGGCACGAATCATCATGATACAAGTTATTCTCTTCCATGATTCAGGTGGGTTCCAGCTATCCATCCTTTCTGACATCTTGTATATGAATGAAGAAGGGTCCAAACTTTTAAATGAAAAGAAGTGTGTGTTAATACATGTAACTTACGGAAAAATATAATTAATTATAAATATGTCAAATTTATCCCGAACACCCTGTATATACAGGAATACCTCGATTATCGCGGTTATTGTTGCCACGAAAAATACTGCAATAATCGAATCCGCGATAATCAGGATAAATAATGTGTGTAAATTGGGTGATCGTTGCCAAGGCTTTTTCAACTCTATTAATTAAATTTTATATATGAAATAAAAAATGGAGGTTCATTTAGAAAACAAGATTATTCTTTGATCTTTATTTATATATAAGGAGTACATACAATTATTCTTTCTTGGATAAAAATTGGTGTAGAGTTGTCTGGTGGAATTTTTTCTTTCTTTTTTCTTCGTATAGAACTCAGTAGCAACAGATGGAATTTTCAATTTCTTGACGAACTTTCACTCGAGATTAGGATTGCCGTTCAAGATTTATTTTTCTTTAAAATTTTCAACAATTCTAAACATTTCATCCATTTCTTTGAGGGTAAATTCCTTCGGTGCCACGTCAATTTGTTCGTCATTATCATCGATTTGAGCATCGTAAGCATGTTCTCTCTCGAGGTTAATTAGGTCTTCATCATCTAGCTCCTTATCATGTGACTGAAGCAGGTCCTGAACATCACTGTTTTCAATTTCTTTTAGTCCTAGATCGAAGCCAAGCTTAGTTATGTCATTGATAACACTGGTTACTTCATTTTCAAATCCTTTAAAATCATTTGCCACGCCGCTCTCAGGTTGCTAGACGTTATTCTCAATGCAATTTTTGATATTGAATGCCTTCCAGAATTCTGTCAAAGTCATAGCTTCATCTCCTGTAGTCTTTTCTATTGCTTGTGAAAAAGTTCTTTGTAGGTAATATGCCTTAAAAGATGCGATTACACCTTGATCCATTGACTGAATGGTGGAAGTGGTATTAGGTGGTAAATAAATAACTTTTACGTTTTCGTGCAAATCATTCAGTGCTGTTGGATGACTAGGTGCATTATCTAATATCAACAAGATTTTAAAATCAAGATTTAATGATTTGCAGTACCTTTCAGCTTCAGGACAAAAACAGTTTTTAAACCAATCCTCAAAAATAGTTTTTGTCATCCAAGCTTTTCTATTGACTCTCCAATGAACAGGAAGAAAAATTTTATCTAAACTTCTAAGCGGGCGAGGATTTTGTGAACAATAAATAAAGAGAGGCTTCATCTTGTAATCTCCAGAAGCATTGCCACATAGTAAAAGTGTTACACGCTCCTTCGAAACTTTGTAGCCAGGCTGTGATTTTTCATTTTTTGTTAAATATGTTTTAGTGGACATTTTTTTCCATAATAAGCCTGTTTCATCAGTATTAAATATCTGATCATCGGTATAATTTCCTTCTTCAATGATCTGTTACAATTCACCAGGAAAACTAGCTGCCGCTTTTTCATCGGCACTTGCAATTTCACCTTGTACACGAACACTATGAATGCTCGATCGCTTTTTGAACCGATCAAACCACCCTGAACTTGCAGAGAAAGTTTCTTCCACTACTGATGCCAAATCATTTTCGCTTTCTAATTGTTTTATTTTTAAAGTTTCAAACAAATTCAATGCTTTTGTTTTTATAGTCATTTGACTAAGAGGTTACAATATTCTATCCACACTGGCAATAGCGTTTCCATTTCAATCATAAGATGGCTTCTGTTTATCGTAGCTGTAGACTTGATATCATCCTTGTTTCTTTTAGCATTCATTGTAGGGGTAAATAAGAAGAGAAATAAATATCCACATGTACTTCAGGCAAAGGCGGACAGCTACTGGTCAGTGGTGAGCAAGCATTGTCAGGTAAAAACAAAGCACTACAAGAGAGCGATACCTGGAGAGTGGCGACTCGAACTGGTTGCATATGTAGTGAGCTACATCTTGCAGCCGCAATAATTCAAATTTGGAGGGCAGTAATTGGAATTTTGATATCAAATTATAAGCCGCGATAAATCTAGAATCGTGATAATTGAGATATTCCTGTATATATAATAAGAATAAAAAATCCTTAGCCCAGCCATGGTACCAATGTATCATAGGTTTGCAGAAAAACCTATCAAGAGGTGAGAGATACATAAAAGAAAAAAATAATACTAATTTTCCTACTCTGCCATTCACCTCATGATTTTGATAATCTCCAACAGGAACCAACTTTTTGTATCAACTGCTTCCTCTAATGGCTCAAAAAATTCCTCCACTTCTTTCTTAGTAGATCCTTCTGTGAAACCATAGGCACCAATGTCTCATTTTCTAATTTCCCATTTTTGATGTTTGTCCATAGCACTCTACTTGATATTGCCTACCATTCAAGAAAATTATCTTCGAATTTAGTGTTGGTAACTATAGGTACTCCTTCTTTTCCCTGATCACTATTGCCTGAATGCATGTTTATATGCTATAATTTTATATGTTTCTTAGAAGAATCTCACCTGATTTTATCTTCGTTGTTTTGACAGCTCTTATTATGTCGACCTGGTCTCCAGTTCTTCTAACACCTTTGTTGATGCATCTTATATTGATGATGTTGAGTTGGAGTTTGTTCCAGTAGCTTACTTTTGATTCTTTCTGGTTCCCTACTGAAAATTGCGTGAGCCTTGTTTAACTAGGCAATACCTTTAGGTGTTGCATAATTATTTTATTGCACCCAATAAGAATACACTTATTGGGTTCTTTCCAGCCCATCCTCATTTGTTCATTAGCCAAGAAGATGCCTACTAGTAGGGTGCACCACAAGAAGGTGAGGATTGGACAATAAGTCAGAAGCCTTGGTCAGTTCACATTTCTTAAAAGGCTATGTTTATCTGACTTTGATCCTTAAGCAATTCCACATGCACACACACACACACACATACATATATATATATATAGAGAGAGAGAGTTGAAAGGTTTTTTAACTTGGTTATAGGTTATACTATAAATTAAAGATGTCAAGAAATTATTTTCTTGGTTTAATCCTTTATCCAAGTGCATGCAAACAAAGTTTGCATGTAAAGTCACTTCACAACTGGAATACTTGGATAGTGGTTAATGACTTCACATCAATTGACTTAGTATCCTATAATGCAATGTACATATCCTTACAGACATGTATAATTCTATGCATTATAGGAAGGGTCACTACCCCAGACCGGTTTCGACCTTTATTGAGATTTATCAATGTCTAATCCAGAGTATTTTAGTAAGAAGGTGTGACATTGGGTTTACTTGCTTCCTGGGGAGTAGAGAAGCATGCTGAGGCTTGTGTCCTGGAGTGATTCAGGTCAATAGTAATGAGTTTAGTAGTGATCCTTTAGAATCACTCAGTGAGATTTAGAGTGATTTTGTAGATCACTCAGAGTTTTTGGAGAGGTATCCCCTATGCTTAAACATACCTCAATAAAGGTTGCATCTATGTGGTGGCCCTTCCCATAATGCATATAATTATAAACGTCCATAAGGATATGTGCATTGCATTATGGAATACTAAGGCAATTAATGTGAAGTCTATCCGCTATATACAAGTAGCTCAGTTTTGAAGTGACTTCACTCGCAAAGTTTGTTTGCATGCTCTTGGATAAAGGATTAAACCAAGAATATAATTTCTTGGCATTTTTAATTTATATATGGAATTACTTATGTCTCTGAAATAAAATAATATTAACTTAGAAATTAAGCTAGAAACACACATCTGTTTGAGTGCATATGAAAATACCCTGTTTTTCCATCATTTGAAAAAATAAAGTTTGTTGACTGCCACTCTGCTGACAAGAATGAGAGGTATATTGTTAGTAATGCATCTATGTACTGTTTAATGCATGGTAGTCGTTCAGAAATTATATTAAAATTATCATTTTAATTATAGAATTTAACAGTAATGATATTGTTTTATTTATTTATTTTCATTATAGGCATACCACAGCTACTACCAGCAATGGGGAAATCCATCCCTGTCAACCAGTAATTGAAGAACTGTGGCCTGTTTTATCTCAGACATGTAATAAATATCAAGCTGATGTTAGAATTATTGAACGATGCTGTCGCTGTATAAGATTTGCTGTAAGGTGTGTTGGTAAACATTCAGCATCCCTTTTGGAACCATTGGTTACGCAGGTTTGTATTTGTTCTAATACAAAATACATTTAGTGTTGTTCTAATACCTATGTTATATAAAGAATAACTCCAAAACCATACACCAAATACCAACTAGGGTTTATGAAATATATATTCTTTCAAGCAGGAAGAACTTGGTGATGGAATATAGGCAACTAAATACCGAAGCTCCATCTCCACATCACCTCATTCGATTTTCGTTGAAGTATTAGTCCAAATAGCCAATTAAATCTCTCTCTAATTGTCTCTATTTTTGTCAATTCTGTGTATATTCTCAAAAAAAAAAAAAAAAAAATTGTGTATACAGTAGACTCTCGACTATCCGGCCTAATGTGGTGGAAGGGCAGGCCGAATAACACAAAAGCTGGATAGGCCAGAGTTCTAGCCCTACCTTTTCACACAGATGTGAAAAGGTGGGCCTAAGATGAAAGAGTCAAAACTTACAGTTTTAGTTTTTGAAAAAGTCCTTGATAGAAGACTGCTTCACCCTTTTAGCCCTCTTCTATGACGCAATGTCTCTCCACTTCCGCAAGCAGATGATATCAGCTGGCGTCGCTTCCTCCTGCTCACTAATGTACTGCAGCACTGCCTCAATCGTCTTGAACCCTTTTGAATGTGGGATTAGATTTTTCCTGTCATCTAAGGATGCCTCCTCCTCTTCTTCTTCCTCCTGTGTCACCATTTGCACAATATTGTTGTCAGTTATTTCATCAACTTCGTCGTTTGACATCCATTCTGTAATGTCCTCTGCATTGACATCGCCACAGCTCGGTACATTTTTGAGCAATGAAACAAGTTTATCGTTTTCATCTTCCACTTTGGTTTCACACACGGGTTCAAGGTTGAAATGTCCACTTTCATGGTCCAAAAGAATTTTCCAAGACTTTACAAGTGATATGTTTCAAATCTCTTTACTAACAATTTACTAACGTAACCAGGAACAGTGGCAAACGTATTCCGCACTTGTGGACATCCGGTACAAACTGGCAAAGTGGGGAAATCCGCACTTTGCATGTCTCAGCTTGTGTTATGCATATGGCACGTAGAAAGATTGTAGCAGACGCCCGCTTGCTGATGCATTCTTGAAAACAGACTCATTAATTGAAAATGCACTAATCGAATATAATAACCTATGGGAAAATGTATGATTCGTTCCTCAAATTTCTTTTTTGACTCTTAATTTTTTTTATAAAAGAATTAGGGTATGTCTTAGGGTCTATCTAAAGGAAAACCATTAAGCTGAAAGACAATTAAACATATTCAGAATATAAATTTATTATTCTACTTCTTAACAAAGAATTGAGCTAACGTAGTTTGGCGGGCATTTTGTTTCTTTTTTTCATACAACCGACGGTATGGCTCTATTGCCTCTTCTACTCTTCTGCAAATTTTACTGCTTCTCTCTTCATCAGGGTCGGCCTCTAAGCATTGCTGCTTAAAAACTTCGATTGTGCAAAAAATATTTTCAAATTGTTTCTATGAAATCTCTTTTGGCTGACTATCAGTGGTTAAATTTCCTTCATATTCTTCGGGATCTTCCCACTGTGCATCTAAATTTAGCAGGTCGGAATCACTCAATTCTTCAGCATGAAATTTAATTAACTCTTAGATGTTATCATTGAAGGGGGGGGAAGAAATGAAGGACGTACGAATTGGGTGCCAACATGCGAAATCACATGCTTTATAGATAAAACTTCCCAACTGTTATACAAGCAAAATAGTTACCACTTTAAAAACTACAATGATCATAAAAGAGAAGTTAATTTTCTGACGTGTAATAATAAACAACTCATCCCAGAAGACAGATTGATTACCCTATTATCGGAATGGATTCTCCTTTTTGTGATATGTGCAGAAGTGTCGAAGGGTCTCAAATCTGTGGGCGTACTATAGCAAACGACATAAATTTTGGTGGCAAAAATTTGGAACATAGTGTACATGGAAGTAGTGTAGTATGCCATTAAAAATAACTTTGTAAAATGTTTTAAATCGGTAACTAAATTATTTCATTCTGGTGAGTGATTTTTTAAAATAGTTAGCCATAAACATGCATAGATGGAAAATTTTTAAAATCTGTAACATTTATTTTTAAGATGTACAGGGTGTTCGGGATAAATTTGACATATTTATAATTAATTATATTTTTCCGTAAGTTACATGTATTAACACACACTTCTCTTCATTTAAAAGTTTGGACCCTTCTTCATTCATATACAAGATGTCAGAAAGGATGGATAGCTGGAACCCACCTGAATCATGGAAGAGAATAACTTGTATCATGATGATTCGTGCCCGCCATCAAAATAAGGATATTACGACTGCTGCCCAATGCTCCCTGAATACAGTAAAAACAATCAGGCATGAACTAGAGACTTGCAATGGTGACTACGAGGATGTAGCAAGAAGAAAGATCCCTAGCAGACGATCTGATTGCGTTCGTACAGCAGAATTCCTCGCAAATCTGCAGGAACAGGTGTTGAAGAACCCTGGCATTGGAATTCGGGCTTTGTTCGTGGAGTTGCTAACTGTAGTCAAGCCCTGGATAACAAGGGTAGCCAATGGTAGGCCGTATGTATGGCAGCAGGATTCGGCCCCTTGCCACACCTCTGGGAAAAGTCAAAAATGGTTGTCTGAAAATTTCTACGACTTCACCAGTCCAAATGTTTGGCCTCCAAACTCCCCAGACCTTAACCCCATGGATTATTTTGTATGGGGCGCAGTTGAAAAAGACACCAATCGCACTTCCAGTAATACAAAAGCCCAGTTAATGGATAAAATTAAAACAGTTTTTGCGGCCCTTCCCAGGGAGACTGTAGCATCAGCTTGTTCGAGGTTCCGAAGCAGAATTGAAGCTGTGATCGATGCTAATGGTGGTTATTTTGAGTAAATCTTGTTGATAGTATTGTAATTAACTGTGCCTGTAATGTTTTTTTGTCAATTCATTAAATTTAATAGATACAAAGAAGATTTTCTTTTTCCTTACGAAACTGTCAAATTTATCCCGAACACCCTGTATATAGGCGCACTAATCTAATTTTGGTATCAAAAAATGACGCATTAATCGAATAATTACTGTATATATACACACGCACATACCATTAATGAGACTAACTATTCACATTTATTTGAATTAGACAAGAAAAATAGTTCATTTTAATACGAAATGTTCACTATAATGAATTTCGTAAAATAAAATATTGACCACTCCCACTCTTGGCATATAATAAATACATAAGAAGGTATTGATATTCAGTTGGTTAACTATAGCTTTTTGACCCTATTGCACAACCAGCTTTTGCTGGTTTATTGGGATCGTCTATTCCCCCCTTCCCCATTAATTTGTCTTTAATTCCTTCCCATGTATTAAAGAATTTCTTGTATTGGCAGCAGGCAGTACTGAATCATTTTAAACTTTGAATGTACTCCTGTCCATTCTGCTTCTCTCCTTTCTTATATTAAATCCATTTTATTATTATTGCATGTTAAGTATCTTCACAATTAGGCTACTTGTATATGGAGGCTAATGACTTCAAATTAATTGCCTTAGTATCTCATAATGCAAAGTATATCCTTTTGGGTGTGCATAATGCTATACATTATGAAAAAGGCCACTATCCAGACCAGTTTTGACCTTTATTGAGGTCTCATCAGTGGGAACCATACTCAGAATAGATACCAAAGCTAAAGTAATGCAGAAGTCATATATTTTTTGTATACAAGTAGTGAAAAGGTGTAACACCTTTCATAACATTATACGTATGTGAAAGGATGTATATATTAAGGCAATTAATGTGAAGTCATTAGCCTCTATATACAAGTTTGTGCGTGAAGATACTTCATGCACAAACATTGTTTGTTTACACTTGGATAAAGGTTTAACTAGAATATAATTTGTCATCTTTAATTTAATTTATAATCAAGTGAAAAAGCTTTCGTCAACTAGCTCTAATCCATTATTGTTTGCTTATGTACTTTTTCATATTATTGTTTTGTATGCTTCATATGTGAGTCTGCATGATTAGCCTAGTGGCTTTGTGCTTCGCAACGATATGCCTGGGGAATGAGTGTCCTAGGTTCGATTCCCGTTGAAGACGTGAGGAACTTGAGGATCTTCCTCAAGCATAGCCAAGTTAGCCGGTCTTGGTCTTGGGCAGTAGGGTTTTTTCCGCCAGTTTATCTGGCGTTTTTCATCCCGCAAGCAGGCAAACCAGCCCCGTGAACATATGCTTCTACAGTCAAAAATATATCCTTCCCCAGCGGCAGACTAGGTGACAGGTCGGTTGGGAGTGGTACTAACAAGTAGTCGCATCTAAGTAACACGTGGACCCTGCATAGGAAGCGGGAATAACACGTAGTGAAAGAAGATGCTTCGTATGTGGCTCTTGTCATTCCTTTGCGTTCCATTGTCAGTGTACAATTTCCTTTGTATTCTGTTTTCTGCTTTACTGACCTTGGGTACAATTTGTTTCCAACATATTTGAGCGGCCAATCTTGGGTCACTCATATATGTTGTGGCCTAAGATTGGCATTGGTTAAACTTGGTCAGAGTCAGATGCAGTAACTGAAATTAAATGTAAGAAGTATAGTATTTTTAGGAGGGACAGAAGAGATTGGGGTTGGGGGGGGGGGTTTACTACTAATAATATTAGATGATTTGATTTGGTGAGGATAGAAACTCAAGAAAGCAATAATAATAATAATAATAATGTCCCACATGGCATTAAGTTTGAGGGTATCTGGCATGAAGTGGTGGCTGACATGATGAAATATATAGTGAGATAACTTGCCAAACAATTAATGTCTTATGTTAATTAATATGATGATGTATTGTACACCTGGTAGTTTAGTTGCTAGGGATGATGAAATATATCACCAAATTAACCCTGATGAGCACTGAACGAGTAATCATTATGGGTGACAAATTATCCACAATTTTTTGGATAATTAATTGGATAATAGAGAAAACTCATAAGAATAAAAGAGAATTTGTTGAGCTGTTTTGAGACAACTTTCTCAGGCAGCATGTGAAAGAGGGAACTAGAGGTCAAAGAGCATCAGATTTTAATCATAGTGTCAGAAACAGTCACATTCAGAATGTAACTGTTTTTGCCATCATGATCATGCAGTACTGACCTGAGAAGTAGCAAACAATATTTGGCTATTCCAATTAGGACAGACTGTGCTGAACAACAAAGCTAGAAATTATGACAGACTTACTGGCTTACCATTATACCTAAATATTTGACAACTGCTGAAAATAACTGGATATTTGAGTGCAATGAATATTTGTTAAGTTTTGATTGGAAAGACCAGATGAAAACCATTTTTTTTTAGTTGTAATTTGGACACCTGAAATACAAATACAAACTGACACAGAATGGCCAATTTTCCTTCTAAATTTTTTTCTTGCATTTCTGCCATAACTTAGGAGAATACTTTGGTCCCATGTTATCAGTTACTGAATGGGAAGGATATTAGCTGCGCATCGGAAGTTTTGAAATGATGTTTAAATGAAGTATCTTAATGTGTTCCCAGAGTTCTAATAGCAGATAGAGAAATTAAGTAGATGTTCAACCTTATTAAGCAAGAGATCCATAAGAAGAAGAAGACGTAGAAGAAATATCCTGAGAATAAGGATGAGAGGAGTTATGAAATTCACAAAGCACAAGCCCAGAAAAGTTACAAATGTTGTATAGAAAGCTAAGTTGGAGTATTAAAAGAAATTATGCAGGGTACTAATGTACTGTAGGTTGATTATCCAACTTTTTTCATGTATTGGCTCAACATAAAGTAAAAGAAAGTATCAGTATGGAAGATGATGAAAACTTTGCTGAATATTATCGTTATGTTGCAAGTAAAAGAAAGAATAGATGTGGTAGAATAACTTTATGGAATGCAGATGGAACCAGATTCATTTGTTCAAGTAATGTTTGCTCACTTTGCTAAAATATATCAAACTGGTGTATATAACATGGTGCATAATGCTATCATTACATTAGATGAAGAGAGAAATACATGTCAAGGTTAATAATTCAATAGAGGCAGATGGTTTAACTTAATCACCAGTACTATCATTATCCTTTGCACCTCTTTTTTGGGGGGGGATAAACAATAGGATTTTGATGATGATGCTGTACTATTATTATAACGGTGTCTCCATCGAGTCAAAAGACCCATCGCAGGAGACCCTACAGTGACACACTAACCATTATTTACACAATACCTATCATACTTCTCCTTAAATTCATTCACAGACGAAGCATTCACAACCACCTCTGGCAACGCATTCCACCCCTTTACAACCCTCCAAGCACAAAATCTAGTCCTGACACCCTTGTTAACCACACACCTTTAATCATTTATATGCTTCTATCATATGTCCTCTCCTACGTCTATCAGCTATTTTTGAAGCCTACAGATCTTCAATCTATCCTCGTAGGGAACATCCCACAGACCTGCAACAATCTTTATAACTCGCCTCTGAATCCTCTCCACCATTTCTTCATCACCAAGAAATCCAGGTGACCAGATCTGTGCGCAGTAGTCCAAATGCGGTCTTATTAATGCCTTATAAAGTGGAACAATAACATCCTTATCCCTGCTTATTAGTGTGTTCTTCAACAACACCATGTAATTTGATGTGATGTTTTGTCAATCTTTGCAATATGCCCTTTAAAATTAAGTTCTCTGTCCACAATAACTCCCAAGTCCCTTGCCTCGTCAACTTCTTGCAGTTCAGTTCCATTAATATAGTAAACAGCATGTGATCTCATCCTCCCGAAGTGCATCACCTTACACTTAGCCACATTAAATTGACAGCCATTTACCTTAGTCCATACTGTCAGCTTATTTAAGTCATCCTGCAAGATATTTACATCATCTGAATTGACTATCGCTCTTCCTAATTTTGCATCATCAGCAAACAAGTGTATATTTTCTTTCAAAGTAGTCCCAATATCATTGATGCACAAATTAAACAATTGAGGACCAAGCACTGAGCCTTGAGATACACCACTAGTCACTTGCCTTCTCCTGGACTCAGCTTCTCCCTAAACCACTCTTTGATATCTATCCACCAGCCATCCTCTAATCCAAATCACCAGATTCGGATCCATACCCATTTGCTCTAATTTATGCAACAGAGTTCCGTATGGAATCTTGTCAAATACCTTTGAAAAGTCCAGCAGTATCACTGAGTAAGGATTTCCTTTATCCAACTCTACTGTTACTTTATTATAGAACGTAAGCAAGTTACTGAGGCAAGACCTACCCTTCACAAAACCACGTTGCCTCTTATAAAGTATCATATTGCTGTCCACCCTGTCCTGAATTCTAATTTTTACCAATTTCTCCAAAACCTTAACCACCACTACAGATATATTGATTGGTCTGTAATTTGCAACCTCAGTCTTAGAGCCTCCCTTGTGCAGTGGAATTATTTTCCCCTCTTTCCACTCTATTGGTACTTTACCAGAACTGAGGCTTAAATTAAACAGCCTGGTTAGAGGCGGTGCTAATTCTCTTGCACATTCTCGTAACACATGGGCCGATATACCATCTAACCCAATGGCAGTGTTAGCATTAAGGTTCTTAATATATTAAGCACCTCTATTTCGTCTATCTCTAGACTCTCATCAGTCAATGACACATTTGACACTGCACTATCACAACCAAGTTGGTACATTTTTGCAAAATGATCACTAAGCAACTCAACTATTTGATTTGCTTCTGTAATTTCCCTACCACCTACAATTTTAAAGTAATCTTTCCATAGTTATTCTTCCTTTTACTTGCTACATAGATAAAGAACTCCTTAGGGTTTCTTTTGGATTCATCAGCTAGCTTCCTCTCATAATTAGCTTTGGCTTTCCTTACCATACAGGTTACTCTCTTTGCCTGTACTTTGTACTGCTCATGGAAATGCTCATCACCTTTTTCTTTATACTTCCTCCACAACCTTTTCTTTATCTGCAACTCCTGCTTAATAATATTATTCATCCGTCTTACTCCTACTTGATTTCTCCTTCTAACTCTGGGAATATAGTCTGATACAGCTTTCTTTAAATACTCCTTGACAATCTCCCACACACCATCAACATCTCTCCCCTTCAAATTCTCATGCCATAGCACTGCTGACAGCTGACTTCTCAGCTTGTCATAATCACCAGCCTTGTAATTCCACATATACCTCTTCTTAACAGAATATTCAGCACATCTTACAATCTCCCAGGTCAAGACCACATGATCGCTTTCACCAAATGGAGACAGTGTAATTAAATTACTTATTGATATGTTCTCTGATGTTATGACCAGATCTAACACTCTAGAATCTTTTTTCCTTTCCATTACATGCTGTCTCGGGTAGTTATCTCTTAACTGTATAAACTCCATTTCCTTTGTTCTTTGTGACCATTCCTTCTCCCAATCTATGACCCCAAAGTTAAAATTCCCCATAATAATTACTCAACCTTCACTCATCGTGCTAATTTGCCAATACATGCTATCTACATTCTCCCTTATATCCCTTGTATTATAGCAACAACCGATTACATATTTCGTCTTGTTGATCTCTATCTCACACCAAACAGCCTCAAATGAACTGCCCTCTACATACCTGTCACCTTGAGGCACTTCTACCTTTTTTGGCTTTAATGCTTCGTCTATCATTAGTACCCCCCCCCCATTCTGTCATCTTTGTCCTGCCTGAAAATACTGTACCCCTTACATTCAATCCCTATAACTATATCATTCTTAGTTAACCAAGTCTCACTAATTCCTATAATTTTTGGCCAAGTTGTACTAAGTAATGACAAAAATTCTTCGCACTTATTCCGAATACTTCAAGCATTAGTATACGTAAACTGCAATACTCCCTTACTCCTATAATCTCCCTGTGTGTGAATTAGCCCACTCTGTATACTGTTAAATTTCTGCGAACAATTAATCCCAAATTCACAGCAATTAATGACCTTAGTACTATTTACAGCTGACTCTATCACCTGCCTCCCTAACAAATCCCATTTTCCCCTGTTTTTGACCATTTACTCTATCCTTTATCAATAAATGTTCTACCAAATGCCCAATCCATTTAAGTGCAAACCATCTCTCTTAAAATATTCCTTCCTTTTGTCAAACCCATCCCAGACATTCATAAAATGAATATTCAGTTTGATTTCTTTGCAAAAGCTTTTACACAATCTTGACATCATTCCATTTACTATAATTGCTCTTCTGTTTAATTCATCACTATCAGATCTTGGTAGAACACTCATGATCTTTTCACTCGCTCTTTGCATTCATTGCTATCATTAAATCCTTCAAATCCTGTCTCACAGAAAATCTTTCGCTGCCTAGATCATCTGTCCCTATAACTGCAATAATCTCACTCGCTCTATCTTTCTGCAATTTCACAGCCTCAGTTATATCCTTAATCTTTGACCCTGGATTACTCTACCATCCTTCACACCCTTAATTATAGAATCTCCATACAGCACAATATCTTTTCTGCTCCTTTTTAACTTGACATCCTTTACCTCACTGATGCTTGTTTTTGTCCCTGATCTTCTCCCACATTCTTTTGTATATCGCTCAGCAATCTCTGTGTATATATTTCTGCACTATTTATTCCATGCACACACTCACTTAATCTGTTACTAAATAATATGTCATTCCTTGTCATTCTTAATCCCCCCCCCCATACTTTCTATTCCCTAAAAAACATTAGAACATATTGAAATGCTGAAAGATAGACTATTTAATTTGGTCAGATCAATATTATAAAATATACTACAGTCATTTAAAAATGTCAGTTCCTTTGTCTCAGACTTGCACAACACAGTTTACTTCGCATGCTTCTATCAGTTACACTGGGATATGGCTGTATAAAAAAGGAATGTTTACTGTGAGACTGATAGCACCTAACTGTGAAGTCTTGATGATCACTTAACTTGGGACATTAGACAAACCAGATGTATCATCATATATTACACTAAAACTTCGGTGTTTATGAGTCGATTAATACAGGCAAAACATTAGATACATTGGAAGATTGATACATTAGAAGATGTGAAATAGACTGCATAATCTTTCATTTCTACCTTGACATCAGATTCAAGAGGTGATACCATAGACACACAAGATGATAAAGATGTTAAGTAATCTGGATTGACATCCCTAGCAACTACAGAAGAAATGGTTGACTCAGATGACATATCAAAACTAGAAAATAAAGGATTGATGTCATCACTACCCAAGATTTTGATTGGCTTGTGAGAATTAACTGTAGCATCAGAAACTGAATTGGACAATACACTGGTATGCACACATTCATCTGAATTGATGAAAGGATTGTTGTCATCACTACCCAAGATTTTGATTTGCAGTTGAGAATTAGCTGAAGAATCAGAAACTGAAAGGGACAACACACTGGTATGTACACATTCACCTGACAGTTGGCCTTCAGCAACCAGATCAAGGCCGCTTGAATGTTGATTTAGATGACCATACTCATTTGGCAAGTCTGACTCCTTATCCATTAATGATACCAAGTCATCTATAACACTGTCACTTGAGTTCTCAAATGTTGTTTTCAAATATTTACTCAGTTTTATTTTACTAAGTGGGATAGAAATCAGAGTTTCAAGATTTTTAACCTCTGACAACGACTGCCTTACATTACCTATATCAGACATTTTGGCCATTTGACTCTTTGTAACGTTCAGAAGAACAGAATACAGATAACTCTCATTATACATGAGCATTGTATTCTCACTGCATATATCGAAAACACATAAAACGGGAAGCTTATAACATGGGATAATAGAAGTTGCATTCCAGGGTGAGTGATATTCTGGTCTTTCAAGATTAATTTAATGAAAATGAACCTATTTTTCATACATATTAAGGCATAAGAGTGCAAATAAAATATTCATAACTACATCTTCTTTAGCTGGCATGCTGAAGTTGGTGACTCATGAGTGGCTTGAAGGCTACTTTTTCAAGACTTCTCAATTGAAACTTGACTGGCAGTTTTCAACTTCTGATTGTAAACTCTGGTGTGTATCCTCCTCCTGCTATCTTTGCTTTTTGAAATTCTTCAGTATCAACATGATCTGCAGCTGCAACCTCATCAGTCATTTTGAGATTGTGGAACACATAGTAACTCTTACACTATTGAACCATCCCCAATTGCAGCAAAAGGAGTTGGTTACTTGAATGTCAACATTATGTTTACCTCTCTCAAACTGTTTCAGAACTTTCAGCTTTACCTCTAAATAATAGGATTTCTTAGGTCTTTTCTTCACTTGGTCTTTATTCACATTCTTCTTTTCACTCGTAGTTTCTTTCGCTTTTCTTTTGCCAGGCATCTTGCTCAGAGGGTGCAGAAGTTATTTACAGATAAAGACAAATATTGCATACAACAATAAGGAAGTAGGGACACAAAATGGATACTGAGCCACTGAACACAAAAGACGTGGGTAGGAAACAAGGTGCATGCATGGAAGCTCCCACACCTTGGATAGAATACAGTGATATCCCTGTGTTTCGCTGTTTTCTTGTTTAACAAGAGTTGCCTGTATAGTAGGTGCTTGCTATAGTAATCTATTGGCACAAGAGAAATGGTTTGTTATAGTGGAAGAGTTGAAGTAGTGAGCAGAAAATACCCCAAAAAATAGCACCATTCAGTGGTATCACTATACCTTCTTTGCTTTATATTGTACCAAGCTTTAGTGGGCTTCATGGCATGGTATACTCCACCACTACCACTTTGCCATGCATTGTAGAGGTTCAGTTATAGATATTCGGCAGTAGGGTAATACTCGAGGCTTTGGATAACTAAGCTATATTCTTTTATTGTCTAATAATTTCATAGTTTGTACAGCAATCCCTTAATTACCCAACTAGAATGGGAACACAATTTGCTGGTTGGAGAACTGAAGGTACAAATTATATTCAAAATACTAGAAGTCTCTTCTAGTATAGAAATACTTCTATTAACTAAATAACTTTAATTAATAATTCCAATATTTCGGTAATGTTACATTACCATCGTCAGGGAATGTAAAAATTAAAGAAATGTGCATGCAGGCACTAACAGTGAGCGAAAATGGCTGAAGAAAACAACTGAAGTCAGTCCTAGAGTCCTTTAAGCCTCTAGTCAGTGCTAGTGCCACCTAGTGGGCCAAATTGGGTATTAATCTTGGCTGTTCGGGCTGATGTTCTAAGAATGCAAGCTTCCCATATTTGGGGTGGTCTCATGCATCCAAATTTATTGAGGTTTGGGGAGTTTTTTAAAGCTGAGACTGATTCTAAGAATAATCTCTCATATTTAAACTTGCTGCAGTGTAGTAAGGAAGCTTTCTTCCAACGTATTTTTTCTCCTTGCTATTATATAGGTCTACTTACCTCCTTATAGAATATGATCCTACCAGCTCCCAAATCAGAACACTCCATAGGCTCCTTAAGAAGGTTACTTCTTGGGCTGTGGAAATTACTAATAAACTAAAACCTTTTAACTCTAGACCCCACAGAATATACGGACTTCCAAAAATCCATAAACATAATGTGCCATTATGTCCCATTGTGGACGGCAGCAATTCCCCCACATACAAACTAGCCAAAGTGCTCACACAATATACTGGCAACACACCTTCACACATTAAAAATTCAGCCCACTTTAAAGCCAGTATAGAAAACCTCTCACTCCAACATACTGACATAATGGTCAATTTTGATGTCTCCTCCTTATTCACCAAATTTCCACTCAAAGATACTTTGGACCTCATCCAAGGCAAATTTCATCCCGATATCTCAGCCCTATTTCAGTTGACCATGAACTCAGGCTATTTCGTTTGGCAAGGAAAATTCTACAAACAAATAGAAGGGACTGCCATGGGTTCTCCACTCTCCCCACCTCTGGCCAACTTCTTTATGGGGGCCTTCGAAGAAAAAGCCTTAAACTCGGCCCCACTTAAACCTATTGTTTGGCTACGCTATGTAGATGATGTGTTCGCTATTTGGCCGCATGGCCTAGACACACTCGAAAACTTCCTTTCACACCTAAACAATCATCACCCCAGGATCCAGCTTACCTTAGAAAAAGAAAACAATAACAATCTCCCTTTCCTAGATATTCTGATTACACACCAGCCTAATAGATCCCTGGCTTTCTCAGTTTACAGAAAACCTACACATAGGTAGATACATTCACCAGCATTCACACCATCCCCCCTCCCAACAATATGGGATTATAAAAACCCTATATAACAGGGCAAAATTAATCAGTTCAGATAACAATGCCCTTACTACTGAACTTATTCATATTCTTAACACCTTTGTAGCCAATGGATACAACCCCCATAAAATCCAAAAAATATTAAAACCAGTTAACCCCCCCCCCCCCAACAACAAGGACTACTCTAAATCTGTCACTATTCCTTATATTCGTGGTATTTCTGAAAAGTTAACAAAAATCTTAAAAAAATATGACTTGACAACTTGTTACAAACCATATCAAAAATTGGCATCTCTTATCCGCTCTCCCAAGGATCAGCCACTTCCTCTAGACCTACCTGGAGTTTACCAGGTCCCTTGTAGTTGTAAACTGTCTTACTATGGCCAAACAGGCAGGACTGCTAATATCAAGATATCTGAACATAAGAATTATATCCATTTCCACCGTTATAGCCACTCAGGACTTGCTGACCATGCCTTGGACACCTGCCATAAAATACGTTGGAAGAAAGCTTCCTTACTACACCGCAGCAAGTTTAAATATGAGAGATTATTCTTAGAATCAGTCTCAGCCTTAAAAAAACTCCCCAAACCTCAATAAATATGGATGCATGAGATTACCTCAAATACGGGAGGCTTGCATTCTTTGAACATCAGCCAAACAGTCAAGATTAATACCCATTTTGGCCCACTAGATGGGGCTGTTTTCTTCAGCCATTTTTGCTCACTGTTAGTGCCTGCATGCACATTTCATTAATTTTTATATTCCCTGAAGATGGTAATGTAACATTACTGAAATATTGGAAGTATTAATTAAAGTTATTTAGTTAATATAATAATGTACGTTGTTCTTTCCTTAAAATTAACAGTTATGTATCATCAACATATAAGCGTACCTACAAGAATATAGAAATACTATACCAGAAGTCTCTTGACTCATGAATCTGTTTCAAGGGTTAGTTAATTGAAGGTTCATTTCTTTTGAAGGTCAGATAATTGAGAGATCACTGTCATATTATTTCAATTAAAAATATATATATATTAACTCAGGGACATTACTCTTTTCTTTTGGACATTTGTACTGACAGAACATAAATCTGATCTATATTTTAAATCAGCTTTAAGTCATGGATAAAATAATAAATTGTTGTTAGCTGTAGCATCAAGCAAAGGTGATGGTGTGTATTGGGGGGGGGGGGGGTCTCCGAAAATTTTTTTAATTTACTAATCCTAAACAGAAAAGGCATCATAGTTATTATTTAATTTTAGTAAAATGAGTTTTGTATTGTATCTTACAGATTATATACATTGGTTAAAATTTTATTATAATTCAAAATACTTATCGAATACGTGTTCTTTGTTATTTTATACATCTATGTGTGTGTACATCATCATGTCAAGAATTTGATGATGATGTGTGTTTCATTTAAGTGTAATGAAACAGTCATATGTAAACAGATGTTTTTATTACACTCGGCCATTCCAAGTCAGTTCATATCAAGTGGTTAAATGAAAAGATCACTACCAGTATCCAGCAGACTTTCATTCTGTTGCTGAAGTTATTTTCATTTTTACTTTTAAATTTGAATCACATTTTACATTATCATAACTTGATAATGTAAAAGTTATTTATAATTTTAATTTTTATTAATTTATAATTGTAATATTTTCACTTTAGTTTCAAAATGAAAAGAAATCAATCCAAAGTTTAGAAACACTTTAAGAAAAGTATAAATGAAGAAGCAACTCAGTACAATTATTGTCCAAAGCAAATTTCATGTAAGGGATCAAAAGCTAGTGAACTAATGCTAGTAGAACGTACAAGAATCACACTTTAAAAGAAGTGCCAAGGGAAATACAAAACCTTTAAGTAGGTGAAAGAGAATTAAGGCTGATCAGTCAATTTTAAACTTTTGTAAAAGAAAGTTAAGTGGAATTGTATCTAGATTGGCTGCCAAAGATGGAATCCTAATTTTAACAACTGCCAGTAATATCTTTTATACATGAATCAGAGTTGAATTATATATTACCTAAGAACCAATCTGATATCTTAAAGTTAATTTTGACTTCTGTGAACATAAATGAGAGTAAATTTCAAAAATTAATAGAAGTGGATCACTGTTTTAGTCTTACTTTCAGTGTGGGCAGTATTGGAAATAAAAGGTATTTCAGTATTGTTGTTCCTTCAGATGATGCAAAAAATTTTTTAACTTATTAGTTCCTATACCAGGAAAAATGTCCTGCCAAGAGACAGTTTCCTATAAAGATGACTCCTGCATAGGCATATCCACCCCTGATTCTGTCCTCACAGATGATAATGATATAATTTACAATCCTCACTATGATATCATAATATCTCCTGCAGCCTCATGCTGATTTCTCCCAAGTCTCTGCCAAAATTTTATCATCCAGTAACCATATGGTTACGTTACACTTAAAGATTATGAACTGCCATGACATAAAACATTTCCTTCACCAATATAATTATGTTTTATTATTTTTCATTCTTGTGCCTCCGTAGCTCAGTCTATAATGGGTTTTTTTTTACCTGGAACTGATATTCAAGAATTTGGAATAATTTTGATGAAACATTGT
The DNA here is from genome assembly GCF_054136105.1 of Typopeltis vanoorti. Lineage (NCBI taxonomy): Eukaryota > Metazoa > Arthropoda > Arachnida > Uropygi > Thelyphonidae > Typopeltis > Typopeltis vanoorti. Next base: position 3,344,743 of record NC_143564.1, read on the forward strand.
GGCTATGAAGACAGATGGAGCAAGCAAATATAATAAATAATAATTCCCATGACTTAGATTAAAATATCTTGAGTCCCAAGAACAGAACATAACAGTGACCCAGAAAGACTGAGATGATGTGTGTGGGGTGGTGGGGGTATTTGAAGTAACACTGCATACAGAATTTTGACTCCTACAGTTTATAGTGCATACTGCTAATTGGTAAAAAGGGTAATAAATTTGAAATTCATCTACCACCTAATGAGATGTCCATGTCCACAGTGAGATTTAGACCCACAGATTGTTGCATAAAGAGTAGGTACACTAACCACTCAGCCAACAAGGCTAGTAGATTTGAAACTGCATTTCAGTTGGGAAAATGTTACTATTAAAGAAACAAACACATGGAAAATGTTATTCTATGTGATAGCTCCTGAACTTGAGCAGTGAGTTTTGTAATTAGTGATGGATGGGGGGGAGGGGTGATGATCAGCTTCCTAATTGGTGACCTCAGTTACACAGGGGAGGAGAAAGGCTTGCCAGTTTGTATGCTCCTTAACTGGTGACATCAATCATATATGGAGGGAGAAAAAGATTAAGGAAAAAAAGAAGACATCTGTTACTATGTTTCTTGAATACCTGAAAATTATTTTTATAGAAGACACCAAGGATGGCTGCTCAAATTAACAGGAATAACAAGAACAACAAAAAAGTTGGTCTCCACTAGGTTTAAAAATGGACAAGAGCAGTAGGTGTTCATTTTCTTAAGTTTTAGAAGAATGATGATGCCATTTCATCAGAAAATTTTCCATAAGGCAGAAGTAGAATGTCTGTGAGAGATTCACTAAAGTGAACCTATGAAAAAGAGAGAAGATCATTGTTTAATCAGATAGCTCTTTTCTTAATACATATAGTATTCTCATGCAGGTTTTGGGAGCACTATCCCAAATATGTGTGCATTATTCAAAGGTTGTGTGGATTTATACTGTAACTGCTTTGGAGGCTAAGAGACTGGTGTTAGTCAGAGAATCTGTCTTTGGTAACATTGAAGTTTGCAAGATTATCCTTTCCCACTGAAGAATAGTGAGGAGATTAGAGTTTAACGTATAGGTTGTGAATCCTCAAATGATTGTGCATTCACAAGGTTTGTCAAATGAAGAAGAATGGTATGTACTACACATACTGGCCACTGAATTAGAAACTTTTATGCAGCATATCTACAACATCCTTATGTGTGTTGCCATGTGTTCAAGGCAACTATTTAACAATGTTGCTGGTCAGTAATCATCAATAGGTGATCACAATAGGATAAACAAAGGATCTTTTGGAGTTCAGTAAAGGGCTTATACTGGAGCTATGCTTTTTAAAACAGCTGAGCTGACTGTTTTCTCAAAAGGTAAGATATCCCAGGTTTAATCACTGGAAAAATAACCCACATTGCTTGTCTGAGAGGAATAACTGTAGTCCTAAGACAGTCTGTTGGGAATGAGATTGCCATTTGCTGAGAAGACTTGTACAGACAAACAGAACTTTCCGTGTTCAGCTATTCACCAGAGCATTTAATGAAGGCTGTTCCTGACCCATATCTCACTGAACTATGTGCAGGGAATTGAAGAGAATCAGTATTAGCAATTGCATGCCTATATGGAAACCGCTGATTTCTGTGAAGACCCAGAAAATTCATCCACAGTGGTGTCAGGAACAACCTGACTGGTCACTGGAAAAAGTCATAGTCTGACAAGTCACAGTACACCTTGTTCTGCCCCGTGGTAGGCAGAGAGTTTGGAGGGTGCCCTATGAAGCAATTAACTCAGCTTGCCTTCTAAATACAAGTCAAAGTTATGGAGGTGGTGTCATAGTGTGGGACATGTTCTGTTTGTATGGAATGGGTCCCCTGATATTGTCGGAAGGTTGGGTGTCTTCCAAGGAATGTATGAACATTGTTGCCGTTCAAGTCTATCATGCAGTGTTGTCCAAGGAATGGATGAACATTGTTGCTGATCAAGTCTGTCCCACAATGTTGACTTTTTATCCAGCAGGTGTGACTGTTGTTTTATGGATGACAGTGCTACTGTCCTTCACGCTGAACCACTGCTGAACAATTCGTGTGAAGGACAGTAACACGTCATCCATAAAACAACAGTCAACTGCTGGGTAAAAAGTCAACACTGTGGGATAGACTTGATCGGCAACAACGTTCATACATTCCTTGGAAGACACCCAACCTTTCGACAATATCAGGGGACCCATTCAGTCATCTTCTGTGGAAACGACAAAGCCCAAATCTGAATCCCATTGAGAATGTATGGGATATCTTATAAAAGCAGATCCAGAAGTAATGTCCACTTTTGTCAAGCAAATCTGAGTCAGTTAAAGGACTGTCTGGTGATTGCCTGGTATGCTGTAGATGTAATCCAACACCTTGTACAATTATGCCAAACCACATATATAATGTAATTCGGTCTAAAGGAGGTCCAGCACAGTATTAGATAAAAGTTTCTAATTCATTGGCTGATATGTATATCATCATCCAAGATCATCCAAGCTATGGATATGATTTGGAGTTGTGAGAGAATCATTTATGTATTGGAGGAAGAGAGTGGATGAAAGTACAGAAACTGGGATACTCGAGTATTGGTGGGAAAATCTGAAAAGAGAAAGTAATCTACTAATTTGTAGTGAACAACCACAAAGGAAGTTGGCAACCCAGGTGCAGGGTAGAAGGTAGACCATAATATGGTGGTTTGAGCAGACCCTTGTGTTAGACCTAGTCATGTGACATGGAAATAAGTTTCTTCAAACCTTTTCATGCTTTATTTTCTTAGAAGAGATATTTTGTTAGAAATGCATTATTAAAATGTTTGTTTTTGGTTTTGTTAAAAATAAATAAAAACTTTTGACATGCTTTTCCATTTTTATTACTTATGACTACTAAATAAATCGAGTATAAATCTGTAGGATTCTCTAACTAAATCGAATAACTGTTGTAATAAATTTGGTGTGAAAATTGGCAATAAAGAAACAGACTAAAAATCATCAGGAACATTAAAAACATCAACTGCATCCTGAATGGAGAACATTATAGAATAAATATTTATATAATAAATATAAATAAAAATTAGTGCCTCCGTAGTGCAATTGGAAGAACGAAGGTACGTTGTGCCCTTCGATTAGAAAAGGCCTAAGTTCGATTCTCGTCATGACGGGAGGAATCTTTATATGGACTTTTTCAATTGAAGGTGAGTTAGCCGATCTCATACGGAAGTAGCAGGATTTTTTCTCCCGGAAACTCGAGTTTTTCATCCCGCATACAGACAAATTGGCCCTTTAGAACACACACAATTTACAGACAAAAATACTAGCTATGGTTGTGTTTGTGGCCAGTTGATGTAGGTGATTGGTAGTAGAGGGTCGGTGCAGTAGTGGAGACAGAGTGTTGTATAGTAGGTATCTTCCCGCGATGAGTCTTTGGACTCCTTGGAGGTGTCACGAATAATAATAATAATTATAGAATAAATAAAATATTTCTGCTATTTAAGCACAATTTTAGTGAAGATGCCAAATTAAATATGGAAATAAACAACAGAATTAATATGGTAGTGAGTTAACTGAATAAATGTATATGGAATATGCATTTAATCTCAGTGACATATTTTCTTACATAAACGAGTTGAATTTAAAACTTCAAGGTCGAGATACAGCAATATTTAATGCTTGGAACAAGATTGAATCATTCAAAAAGAAACTCAAACTCTGGCTGTATGTGATTGCAGAAAGAAATAATGAAATGTTTCAGTCGTACTCAGATTATATTATGGAAGCAGATGATTTCTATTCACGGAATTCAGTTTCAGATATCATTGCCACCCACTTTAAGATGTTGTTGTCATTTGAAAAGTATTATCCTGAACATGAGGATCCCCGAAGGCAAAATATGTGGATTGTTAACCCCTTTGTTGAACACAAAGGGGTTCACAATCACATGGGAAGACAGCCCTTTCCCATGAAGAAACCCTTCAACTTATTGAATTATCGTTAGACAAAGGACTGGAAAGTACTTTTAATTCTATGAGTAATTCAAAATTCTGGATAAGAATGAAATAGCAATGAGATTTCTTTGTTTTTCCACCACATATCTTTGTAAAACTGCATTTACTAACATGACTGCTTAAAGTGAAACAGAGGAACCACCTGCAACTTGTCTCCGTTTTTCTAATACTTCAATTCATCCCAGAATTAATAAGCTACCGGACAGAAAACTGCAACAAAAGTCTCACTAGCCTAACTAAAACTTTCAGTAGCTAGTAATTGCTATGTTTTTAAATTCAAAATATTAATTAGTGTTGGAACTAGTGTTTAGAAATAAGAAGTAGTGTTTAGATTCGTACATTTTTATTTATTAAATTACACACTTTGTGTATATAAATATTTCACATGTGTATGTGATAATAAGTGTTTCGCCGACAAGTTGACATACTTCTGCAGCTTCCCCTGCTCAGCTGACTCTATAGTGAGTTACAATGCATAAATATTTTTCTTTTCTTTTTTTTTTTTTTAAACCAACATTATTAAAATCAATTTAATAATACAATAATCAATTTTACTCAGAATAATGTTATAAATTTTTGGTGATCAGAATGGCATATGTCAATAAAAATCAATACAAATTAATTTAATGATGTTGGCCTGGGGAAGCTACAATTATGCTACAAGATTTTATTAGTCCAGTGATTGATGACTAATTTAAAAACGTGCCACACCATATACATAAGTGTACTAATGCTCTTTATGATTATGCCTTAATTAATCATTAATACTTATATTAGTTTAATATATGAACTTTAAAAAAATTGGAAAGGTATTAATGAGTAAATTTGTTGTGACTGGGCCCTCGTCTTACAAAAAAAGAATTTACCAGTTCGCAATCCCAGAAAGGTTGAGAACCACTGACAACCACACCACTTGCCATCCTGCTTTATTGTGCTAGAATCTGAGGAAAAAGACCTGGAGGAAGACCAAGATCTAGGTAGATTGATACAAAACAGAAATTCTTGGAAAACCAAAATATATAAAGTCTGCCAACATTGGAGTCATGACAGATAACAGATTCAACTTTCATATATTGGGTTAGCAAATAAGTTAATTCGGTTTTTCAGAGTGGAATGAAACACATTTATTTAACATATATAATACGTACTAGTCAGTTATATATTGACCCTCTTTATCAATGACCTCTTGCCATCTGTCCACCAACTTCATTATGCTGTGTTCATAAAACTCCTGAGGTTTACTGGAAAAAAACTGATCCAGGTGTCTTTTGACAGCCTCCTCATTAATGAAGGTTTTTCCCGTTCAGAGAATTCTGCAACGATCAGAATAAGTGGTAATTGGAAGGTGCCAGGTCAAGTGAATACGGAGGATGTGGCAAAACATCCCAGCCAAGACGTAACAATTTACCCCAGGTTGTTACCGATGTGTAGGGTCTGGCGTTGTCGTGGTGAAAGACAACTCCTTTCCGATTTGCCAATTCAGGGCGTTTTGTGCTAATTGCACAGGCCAGTCGTGTTAGCTGTGAACAATGGACAGTTGAATCAATCGTTCTGCCTGACGGTAACAGCTCGTAGTGGACAACACCTTTATAATTCCACCACACAGCAAGAATGATCTTCTTTGGGTGCAATCCTGCTTTCGAGGTTGTTTGCAGCGGTTCGCTCTTGTGCCCCCATAATCTTTTATGCACCACATTATCGTACATGACCCATTTTTCATCTCCCATAATCATCTGCTTCAAAAGTGGGTCGTTTTCTTGGCGATGTTGCAGCGAATCACAGATGGATATGCAAGCAGTCATATTGGCCTCAGTCAATTTATGCAGCACCCAAATATTGAGTTTTGAAACATATCCCAGCTTGTGCAAATGGTTTTCAACACTTGTATGGGATATGTTCAGTACTGCAGCAATCTCCTACATTGTTTGTGACGGTTTTTTGTCAACGATATCCTTCACAACACTCGAATTAACCTCGGTTGGCCGACTGGCGCGAGGCACATCACTGACGTCGAAATCTCCAGAACGAAATTTGGCAAACCACTTTTGGCATATGCATTCTGTTAAGGCACCATTCCCATATACGCTGCATATTTTTTTATGGGCCTCCGCAGCTCGTTTGCCTTTTTTGAAATAAAAAAGCAAAATGTGCCGGTAATGTACGTTATTTCCTTCCATTTCTAAAAATATGTTACACACACGCAACTGAAGTAGGCCAAACGAACTGCGCAATAGCATTGCACGGTAGTGCAACAATAGCGACAGGTGAAGCGGCGTAAACTTGTACTAACGCATAAACCGAACGAACTTATTTGCCAACCCAATAGTATCATAATGTCTTGTACATCCTCTGAAGGTACACATCAAAAATTTGATGACAGGATATCTGCTCTAATGCTAGAGGAATGTTTAACTTAACTGGCTAGTCTCTTGACATTTTTGTGTAATTTGAGTCTCAGTTTAAGACGGATCCTACAGGAATGAAAAGAGTATATAATAGTCCCATTGTTCAAGGGTGGTGAAGAAACTGATGTACTAGGTCCAACACAAAAAAAAAAAAAATGAGACTGTGCCTGTATTTTTTTTTTTTTGACAAATTGAGAAAATCAACTACTATCTCCTTCAAAATAGAAAATAGTTCCCTTCTGAGTTGACACAGCTGCATATGATGATGCCAATGTTCAAAGCAGCTCTGCAGATCATTTTCTGAAAGGCTGTTGAGAATCTCCATCGTTTTTCCTTTCACATCTTCTGCCAACAAAAAATGGGTTCTTTTGAGCACCAACTTGATCTTTGGGAAGAGGTAGAAGTCACAGCAAGACAGGTCTGGCAAATAGGGATGGGTGCTGAAGCACAGTAATGTTGTGATTAGCTTAAAACTGTTTCACAGACAAAGTGTGGTGGTCTGGCGCATTGTCTTAGTGCAAAATCCAACCATTTCTCCACAATTCAGGTCATTTTCTTCTCACATGTTCACGTAGTTTCGTCAAGACTTCAAGATAATACTGCTGATTCACCATCTGGCTGCTAGGGATCCACTCTGCCATCACAATACCCTGGATATTGAAGAAAACAATCAACATGGACTTAGAACAACTCATGCATGCTTTTTTTGGTCTTGGAGATGTTGCTGACTTCCACTGCATTGATTGTCGCTTTGTTTCCAGATCATAAGTAAATATCCAAGTTTCATCACAAATAATTACCAAATTCAACAAATCTGGTTCATCCTTAATGCGTTGCAAAAGGGCCAAACACAGTTCCTTGTGACGTTCTTTTTGTTCTTTTGACAACATTTTTGAAAGCATTTTTGCACAAACCTTTTTCACGTTCAATTCTTCCATTAAAATGCGTCGAACACTTTCCCTGTCCAAATGAACTTCCTCAGCAATAGCTCAAACACCCAACCTTCTGTCTTTTCGAATCACATCTTGCCCTTTTTCAATATTGTGTCTCTAGAAAAATTAAAAATCAGGCCAAATTACCTTTTTTGTTGTTGTTGTTGACACCTGCAAAGTGTTCTTTTGTCTTATTTCAAAATTGATGCGTGACTTTTTTTACATAAGTCACACTAGGTGACTATACAAAGTAAACATCATATAATCAAAGTAGGTTTGAGCCACTCTGATGTTCTGGAAACTGAAGTCCTGTAGTGAATGTCAGGATTTTGTTGTGGAGCACGATTAGTGAATAGCAATTTATATATTCAAAGATTTTCAAAGAGCCAAAAGTAAGAAATCTGCATCATGCCCATATGGCAGTCATGCCTTTTGGTTTCTTGCCAAAGCAATTGACCATAATTTTTGTTCAATGCTGTTCCCTAGATGGCTCTGTTGTTTATTCACCCAGAGAAAAAGCCAATAGCCTGTCATCATACTTCTCAAATGCATGCATAAATGACTTTGGTGAATGTCCCTCAACCATTTCAAACACCTGACACTCAATGCCTATGATCTTTCATCAGAAAGTGGTTAGAAAAATCCTGTCCAAATTAGACACCAAAAAGTCCCCTCATCTAGACAGTATTCTTCCAGTTCTGAAGAATTGTGCTCCATAGTCGACTGCCATTTTTATCACTTTTTTGCTCTTTTATTCCACTAGTATCTACTCTACACCCCGGAAACTAGTTCATGTACAACCCATTCCTAAGAAGGGTGATAAATCCTTGCCATCAAACTACCACCCAGTCTCTCTCTCTCTCACCTTAATCCTCTCCAAAGTAATGGAAAGAACCATCAACACTGAACTCCTACACTACCTTCAAGATAATGAAGTAAAAAGCAAAAGCTCACCTCTTAGTCTTGCTGCTCCATCTTTTGTATAGAAGAACATGGAAAATTGCCTCCTTTCATCTTATGCCAAAAAGAGATCAGAAGCATCTTCATTAGTCTTGATCATGCATACTTAAATCTGCTAGTTCAGATAGTAAAAAGTCATTATACCCAATAAAAGGTTACTGTACCTAAAGTTTCCTAGTGTAGATGATATTGCCTTCCTACTTGAGTTCAAAATTTTTACTCTAGAATTAACATAGCGGGTGCTTAAGGGTCAAAGCTATATAACTGAGAGGAGACCTCCACATAGCCTTTAAAGGAATGCGGAGAACCGACCAGGGCTTCTGACCTAATGTCCAATCCTCACCTTCTCATGGTGCACCCTGTTGGGTATCTGCTCGGATACTGAACGAACGAGGATGGGCTGCCAATTTGGGATTTAGCCGACCAAATTGTATTCTTATTGGTTAAGCCAGTATAAATAATGATGGTACAACATGACAAAATTTCATACCGGCTGGGGCATCGCTCGGTTAAAAATGCCCCACCCGTTGTTTTCGCCAGGAAACCAGGGCGAACAACGAAAAGTCAGCTACTGGAACAAATCTGAAAGCACACTCCAACTCAACATCACTAGAGTTAAAGATCGGTACTATCAACATAAGAACCCTGAATGGCAAAGAAATGGAGCTAGCTGAGGAATTAGATAAGTACCGGATCGACATAATAGGGATGACTGAAACAGAAAAGACAAAAACTGGTGAGATCTTTCTGAGCAATAAATACAAAATGTTATATTCAGGTAATGACAATCAAGGAAAAGAAGGAGTAGCCATAGTATTCAACACAAAATACGAGGCTAATCTTCTTGAATAGCAGCCAGTCTCAAGTAGAGTAATGTGGGCAAATATAAGAATGGGGAACTGGACAATGAGATTTATTTGTGCCTATGGTCCCACAGAAGGTTCTACTAAGGTAGAAGTGGAGGAATTTTTTGCGGCTTTAGAAAAAGCAACTGACACAATGAAAAAGGAAAAGTTGGTCCTTGTTGGGGATCTAAATAGCAGAGTAGGAAATGATTATGAGACATACAAAAATATTTTGGGAAAATTTGGAGAAAAGAGCAAAGCTAATAACGATGGCAAATATCTGTTGGATTTCTTCTCAGGACATGGACTGGTTATTACTAACACCATGTTCCAACATAAAAATGTGCACAAATTCACATGGAGAGAAGAGGCAAGGAATAAGAAAAGTCTCATTGACTGTGTTATTATGTTATATAGTGATGTTTTCTCCCTGGTGCAGGACACCAGAGTGTACAGAGGATTTGAAATTGGAAGTGATCACTATTTAGTCTTGAGCAGGATAAAATTTAATTTCACATTGAAAAGAATAATATGTTTTAAAGCAAATAACTTTTATTCGCTTTAAAACTTTCTTACAAGTTTTAAACTGAATAAAAGTTGAGCAGCTCATAGATGTGAACTGTAGACTAAAATACACAAAGATTATTGAAGAAAATATGAAAGAGTTTCAGAACAGGAATCCAACCTTGGAGATTCAGTGGCAAGCCTTGAAGAAAGTCCTGGTTGATTCAGCTAGAGAGGCATGTGGTGAAGTTGTCTGCAAGAATAGAAAAATTAGAACTCCATGTAGGACACAGGCATTGAAGGAAAAGTAGAAAACATATCAAAATTTCCTTGCAAATAAGTCAGCTTGTGCTCTTAGAGAATACAGAAACAAATGCAAGAATGCTAAACACTGTGTAAAACTAGCTAAACAAAAGTCATGGGAGGACTTTGGCAAGAATATAGAAAATAAATATCAAGACGGTGGCAAAATATTCTGGAGATTGTTGAAGAAGCTTAGAAATGGAGGAAAGAGTGCTGTAAAAGGAGTTAGATATGATAAAGGTGATATGAAAACGGGAGAAAAAAGATATCCTTGAAGTATGGAGTAATTACTTTGAAAAACTGCTCAATGAAACAAGCAGTGATGACAGCACTGTGATAAAAAACACTGACCAGGCATGCAGTCAGGAATACATATCCATACTTGAAGTTGAAAAAGCCATCAAAGGCTTGAAATGTGGAAAGGCAGCAGGAGTAGATGATATTTGACCAGAAATGCTGAAGTATGGTGGTATAAAAGTGTTACGGTGGCTGCACTGCATAGTTCAGAAAGCCTGGACAGAGGGACGAATTCCCGATGATTGGAGTAGAGCCCTCATAGTACCAATATATAAAACGGAAAATAAAACTGAATGTGAGAATTACAGAGGTATTTCCCTACTGAGTGTTCCTGGCAAGATCTATTCAAGTATACTTGAGAAACGGTTGAGAAGAATTGTGGAAATAAAGCTTGGTGAAGAACAAGCTGCATTCAGGCCAAATAGAGGCTGTCAGAATCAGATCTTCCTTTACAACAAATAGTGGAGAAAGCATAGGAATATAACAAAGATCTGTATTTAAGTTTTGTTGATTTGGAAAAGGTATATGACAAGGTGCCAAGAGAGAAGCTATTCAATACGCAGCAGTTATATGGTGCCAATGGGGCATTATATCAAGCAATACTTAGTCTTTATTTGAGTTGTAAGTCAGCAGTTAGAATTGAAGGAAGTACAGGAAGATGGTTTAATGTTAAATCTGGTGTGAGACAATGATGTACATTATCCCCTCTGTTATTCATTATCTATATGGATCACATTATGAAGGAAAGCGGTATTAAACATGATATCAACATTTGAGATGCTAATGTCAGCTCTTTGCTTTATGTGGAAGATGTTATACTTCTAAATTAATCCGCTACAAGTCTGCAAGATTCTCTGACTAAATTGAATAATTGTTGTAATAGATATGGTATGAAGGTCAGCAATAAAAAGACAAAGACAATGAAAATAGGCAGATTCATTGAAAATGTCAACTGTGCTGTGAATGGAGATCCTGTGGAACAAGTAAAACATTTCAGCTACTTGGGCATGATTTTTAGTGAAGATGGTAAATTAAATTTGGAAATAGACGACAGAATCAACAAAGCTGGTATGGTAAGAAGTCAATTGAATAAATTATATGGAATAAGAGAGAAATTAGTCTGAACACTAAATTAGCTGTATACAAGACAGTATTCAAACCAATTTTAACTTATGGATCTGAGTGTAGGATCAGAAGTAAAACACTTGACCAAAGACTAGAGACCGCAGATATGAGAGTTCTGAGAAAGATTAGGGGAGTGAACATATGGCATCAATGGCAATATCATATTAAAAAAGAGGATATTAGGAAAGAACTTGACATTGTCAGCATCCAGGAATGCGTTAGCAGATCTAATCTCAGGTGGTATGGTCACTTAAACAGAATGGGCAAGGAAAGATTAGCAAAGCAAGTGTTCTCTGCCAGGTTGGCAGGAAAACGACCCAGAGGAAGACCAAGATATAGGTGGATTGATACGGTACAAAGTGCCTTAGACGATAGAAATATTAAATCTGATAATTTGGGAGTCTTGACAAGTAACAGACTGATTTGGAGGAAAATTGTAGATAGGAAGTTAGTAATGATGTAATTTTTTTCATCTAGTACTATCATATCCTGTACACCCCTTGAGGTACATGGCAGGGTTTTGATGATGAGAATTAACATAATTTCTGTTGCTATTCAGGCCATAATACTGATCTGGTACATGCTCACTTGCATGAAACGAAGTTTATTCCTGGCCCATCTCGATATAGATAAGAGAAATATTGGCCATCAAATTATTATCACATTGCCCTTATTTCATTCCTTTTGATAACTATGGAGGAGGTCACCAAGAACCACCTTTCTCACTCTATGGAGGCTCACCAATTAATTAATGATTACCAGTGTTGATTCTGTCATTCTTATTCCACTGCAGATCTCCTATATGGCCTTATCTATCTTTGGATACAAGCCATGGAAAAAGTTTGAGGAAAGTCAAGTGGTAACCCTTGTCATTTTTAACATATGAAGTCTTCCTTAGCAAGCTTCCATCTTATGCTCTGTCTTCTTTGCAATGGGTCACCAGTTTTTTTTGGGTGTTTTTCTGGTCGTTCAGTGCATATAATAGTGGTTAGTTTCCTCTTTTCAAATTTTTCTATCAATGCCTGAGCACCCCAGGTTCTATGCTTTTCCTGCTGTTCAATAATGACCTTTCCTTACTAGCCTCATATCTTATCCATGATTTTGCTGATGAGAAAACATACATTCATCTTCATTCAGAAAATCTTGATAATTCAAGCTACATGATCTTCCATAATCATTTTTAAATATTGATCGGCTCATTTTCAAATGGGGTGTAAATGATTAGTGAATCTCAATGTTATCATTACACAGTACTGTCTTATTTCTTAGACGAAAGATTGTACTCTTTCTCCTGTCTACTTTTGATAATACTCCAATCTCTTGTTTTCTCTTCTTAGGTTGACTGTTTAATATTTCCATAGCAAGTTTGTCAGCAAAGCTCAGTGCCATCCTCAGATCCAGGCAAGACGGACATCTCCTCAAGGCCCTATGCTGTAAAGGGCCTCGCATATCACAAACATAAAAAAAAAGCTATTAAATAAGAGGTAAAAAATAAAACATTCAGAATCAACTAATGAAAAACTAAATGTTATGGAACTACTCATCCAAACATTGCTGCTAATGAACAGAACACCCAGGCATGTGCAACAATAACTCAATCATTGATATTTTATCAGTTTAAAGAAACCATAGCTTTGCATATATTTTTCAATTTTGTTGTCATGAAAGAATGTTTGTCAAGGTAGTAGGATACAACATATATTATTTAAATTTGTTAGCTTGATTTATAACTTTTTAATATTTAGACATATGGTATGTGGCCTTCCATTTGTACTCTTGCCCCTGGCCCCACAAATGTTAGAGAAGGGTCTTGCCAAGCTCACTCACATTTGGAGGAAATCATGCAATCATTGTTAACATTTCCAGGGAACTTGATCAGATCTGACATAAATGGCCACTTACTGATCTACCATTTTATCACCTGCCTTCAGTACTGTGCAGTTGAATTGCCAGTTTGCATTCTGATTGTTCACTGTATAGCATGGTAAATAGTTTCCTCTATCAGTGCTGGGGTACCCTGGCTGTGTATTTGCTAACACTCTCCTATCCTTAGTTTTGTTGATGATGCAGTTCCTTTTGTCTTATTCATGCAACAAACCATACAGTAGTACTGAAGTGATTCAAGTTTCAAGATCTTATATTACCAGTCTTAAGTAGCGATCATCTGACATTCTCCAACGAAGTGAAAATAATCTTATGAATGTCAATAATATCAAAACACAGCCTTGTTGTATTTCTCATAAGAAAGATTTCATTTCATTTTCTCTTTACTTTGCTGGCCTGGTTGGCCGAGTGGTTAGCATATCTGCTCCCCGGCCAAGAGGCTTCAGGTTCAAATCCCACCAACGACATGGATGTTTGTGATTGTCCTACTGATCACTTACCATATGTCCTGCTGTGACCTGTGTTCTGGCACATTATGACCTTTGATGTCTTTGCACTATAAAATTCCAATAAAAAAATCCTTTACTTTTGATACAAATGCAAAGGTGTTTGACAGGATAGCACATGGAATTCTAATCCGTAAACTACAACATATGGGAATGGATATAGGGTTGGTGAGATGGATAGGTGGGTGGTTGATGGAGAGATATCAAAGAGTAGTTTATTCAGGAGTAGAGTCCAAAAGACGGCCTGTGACTAGTGGTGTGCCGCAGGGTTCTGTGCTTGGCCACTGCTGTTTAATCAGTTCATTAACGATATAGGGAAGGATCTAAGTGAAACAGTTCATTTGTTTGCTGATGATGCAAAGTTGGATAGGGCGATAGTGAATGCAGAAGATGTCAAAATCTTGCAGGATGACTTGGATAGATTGGAGTTCTGGGCTAAGGAGAATGGATGTCAATTTAATGTGACAAAATGTAAGGTTATGCATTTTGGGGTGATAAGATTAGCAGCAGTATACCACATTGGTGTAACTGTACTCCAGGAGATTGATGAGGCCAGGAACTTGGGAGTGTTGGTGGATAGGGAGATGAAGTTTAGGGGGCACATTGCAAAAGTAGCTAAATCAGCTCATCAACTCACTTGGTTGTTGAAAAATACCTTGACGAGCAGAGACAAGCAAGTTATTGTGCCTCTGTACCGAGCCTTGATAAGACCTCATCTCGACTACTGTGACCAGATTTGGTCACCTCGGTTCCTTCTTGATGGGGAGGAGGTGGAGAGGATCCAGAGGCGAGTGACTAAGATAATAGCAGGTCTATCATCATCATCATCATCATCAAATTCCTGCCATGTACCCTCAAGGGGTGTACAGGATATGACAGTACTACATGAAAAAATTACATCATTACTAACTTCCTATCTACAATTTTCCTCCAAATCAGTCTGTTACTTGTCAAGACTCCAACATTATCAGATCTTATATTTCTATCGTCTAAGGCACTTTGTACCGTATCAATCCACCTATATCTTGGTCTTCCTCTGGGTCGTTTTCCTGCCAACCTGGCAGAGAACACTTGTTTTGCTAATCTTTCCAATCCCATTCTATTTAAGTGACCATACCATCTGAGATTAGCTCTGCTAACACATTCCTGGATGCTGACAATGTCAAGTTCTTTCCTAATATCCTCATTTTTAATATGATATTGCCATTGATGCCATCTGTTCACGCCTCTAATCTTTCTCAGGACTCTCATATCTGCGGTCTCTAGTCTTTGGTCAAGTGTTTTACTTCTGACCCAGCTCTCAGATCCATAAGTTAAAATTGGTTTGAACACAGTCTTGTATACAGCTAATTTAGTGTTCCGACTAATTTCTTTCTTATTCCATATGAATTTATTCAATTGACTTCCCACGATACAAGCTTTGCTGATTCTGTTGTCTATTTCTATATTTAGTTTACCATCTTCACTAAAAATTGTGCCTAAGTAGCTGAAATGTTTTACTTGTTCCACAGGTTCTCCATTCACAACACAGTTGACATTTTCAATGATTCTGCCTATTTTCATTGTCATTGTCTTTTTATTGCTGACCTTCATACCATATCTATTACAACAGCTATTCAATTTAGTCAGAGAATCTTGCAGACTTGTAGCGGATTTATTTAGAAGTATAACATCATCTGCATAAAGCAAAGAGCTGACATTAACATCTCCAATTTTGATATCAGGTTTAATACCACATTCCTTCATAATGTGATCCATATAGATAATGAATAACAGAGGGGACAATGTACATCCTTGTCTCACACCAGATTTAACATTAAACCATCTTCCTGTACTTCCTTCAATTCTAACTGCTGACTCACAACTCAGATAAAGACTAAGTATTGCTTGATATAATGTCCCACTGACACCATATAACTGCAGCGTATTGAATAGCTTCTCTCTTGGCACCTTGTCATATGCCTTTTCCAAATCGACAAAACTTAAATACAGATCTTTGTTATATTCCCATGCTTTCTCGACTATTTGTCGTAAAGTGAAGATCTGATCCTGGCAGCCTCTATTTGGCCTGAATCCAGCTTGTTCTTCACCAAGCTTTTCTTCCACAATTCTTCTCAACCGTTTCTCAAGTATACTTGCATAGATCTTGCCAGGAACACTCAGTAGGGAAATACCTCTGTAATTCTCACATTCAGTTTTATTTCCCTTTTTATATATGGGTACTATGAGAGCTCTACTCCAATCATCGGGAATTCGTCCCTCTGTCCAGGCTTTCTGAACTATGCAGTGCAGCCACTGTAAGACTCTTATACCACCATACTTCAGCATTTCTGGTCGAATATCATCTACTCCTGCTGCCTTTCCACATTTCAAGCCTTTGATGGCTTTTTCTACTTCAAGTATGGATATGTATTCCTGACTGCATGCCTGGTCAGTGTTTTTTATCACTGTGCTGTCATCACTGCTTGTTTCATTTAGCAGTTTTTCAAAGTAATTACTCCATACTTCAAGGATATCTTTTTCTCCTGTTTTCATTTCACCTTTATCATCTCTAATTCCTTTTACAGCACTCTTTCCTCCATTCCTAAGCTTCTTCAACAACCTCCAGAATATTTTGCCACCTTCTTGATATTTATTTTCTATATTCTTGCCAAAGTCCTCCCATGACTTTTGTTTAGCTAGTTTTACACACTGTTTAGCTTTCTTACTTTTGTCTCTGTATTCTGTAAGAGTAAAAGCTGACTTATTTGCCAGGAACTTTTGATATGCTTTCTTCTTTTCCTTCACTGCCTCTTTAACTTCCTGTGTCCACCAGGGAGTTCTGATTTTTTTATCTTTGCACACAACCTCACCACATGCCTCTCTGGCAGAATCAATCAATGTTTCCTTCAGAGTTTGCCACTGAATCTCCAAGGTTTGATTCCTGTTCTCAAACTCTTTCATTTTCTTTTCAATAATATTTCTGTATTTTAGTCTACAGTTTACATCTGAGAGCTGCTCAACTTTTATTCGCTTTAAAACTTTCTTACATGTTATTCTTTTCAATATGAAATTCAATTTTATCCTGCTCAAGACTAAATAGTGATCACTTCCAATTTCAAATCCTCTGTACACTCTGGTGTCCTGCACCAGGGAGAAAACATCACTATCAACAATAACATAGTCAATGAGACTTTTCTTATTCCTAGCCTCTTCTCTCCATGTGAATTTGTGCACATTTTTATGTTGGAACATGGTGTTAGTAATAACCAGTCCATGTCCTGAGCAGAAATCCAACAGATATTTGCCATTATTATTAGCTTTGCTCTTTTCTCCAAATTTTCCCAAAATATTTTTGTATGTCTCACAATCATTTCCTACTCTACTATTTAGATCCCCAACAAGGACCAACTTTTCCTTTTTCATTGTGTCAGTTGCTTTTTCTAAAGCCTCAAAAAATTCTTCCACTTCTACCTTAGTAGAACCTTCTGTGGGACCATAGGCACAAATAAGTCTCATTGTCCAGTTCCCCATTCTCATATTTGCCCACATTACTCTACTTGAGACTGACTGCCATTCAAGAAGATTAGCCTCGTATTTTGTGTTGAATACTATGGCTACTCCTTCTTTTCCTTGATTGTTATTGCCTGAATATAACATTTTGTATTTATTGCTCAGAAAGATCTCACCAGTTTTGGTCTTTTTTGTTTCAGTCACCCCTATTATGTCGATCTGGTACTTATCTAATTCCTCAGCTAGCTCCATTTCTTTGCCATTCAGGCTTCTTACGTTGATAGTACCGATCTTCAACTCTGGTGATGTTGAGTTGGGGTTTGTTTTCAGATTTGTTCCAGTAGCTGACTTTTCGCTGTTCACCCTGGTTCCCTGGCGAAAACAACGGGGGCCTTGTTTAACCGGGCGACGCCCCAGCCGGCATGAAATTTTGTCATGTTGTACCATCATTTTTTATTTTGGTTTAACCAATAACAATACAATTTGGTCGGCTAAATCCCAAATTGCCAGCCCATCCTCGTTCGTTCAGTATCAAAGTAGATACCCAACAGGGTGCACCACGAGAAGGTGAGGATTGGACATTAGGTCAGAAGCCCTGGTCGGTTCTCCGCATTCCTTTAAAGGCTATGTGGAGGTCTCCTCTCAGTTATACAGCTATGGTCTATGGAATGAACCATATGAGAACAGGTTGAAGATTTGTGGGTTGCAGAAACTAGTTGATAGGCGGAAAATGGGAGATATGATTGAGACATTCAAATTGCTGAAGGGATTCTATAGGATTAATTCAGAGGATATTTTTGAGATCAGGACTGGTGGTGGGAGAACTAGGGGACACCTATGGAAGCTGGGCGAGAGTGTGGTTAGCAGGGGTGTTAGAGCTGGGTTCTTTACTTTTAGAGTGGTAAATGAGTGGAATAAGCTGCCAGAGTCTGTTGTGGGTGCTATGACAGTGAGCAAGTTCAAGGCAAGGTATGATAGATACCGTGTGAATGTCTTATAGTTGTGTGGAGATGATGTTTAGGGCCTCCCTCGATGAGTCTAAGGACTCCCTGGAGTCGCCTGAAATAATAATAATAATACTATTTGGATCTTCATTCATGATCAGATTCTTACCTGTGGTTGGCCTACACCTGTTGCCTTTTCCTGCACAAACATGTTATGCCCATAGAATCCTTAGCCTCCAGAAATTCTAATATTATTCAAAACACTGTTTCTCACCTGTACAATTCCTGACATTTTAAAAATTGTTAAATGTTTGGGATAGTGCACCCAAAAATCTCCCTTAGAATGCCTGTTACTTGCAGATTCCCTCTAATCATTTCCACATGAATGCTCTGTTTCTGTGTTATGTCTTCTTCCATATGTATTTTCATGAGTGCCGTTACACCCAACTATGCTCCACTATGTTGAACATTTAAGTCCAGTCTTTCATGCTTACATGGTGATAAGAATACATTATGAAAATTATGGTTACAAATATTGTGTTAGAGTGAAACCTTAGTTTAATATAAACCAAAATATACACTCAACGTTTCAACCTTCAAATAAGGTCATCTACAGGAGTATACGTATATATACAAAGAAACAAGCAGCATTACAATCTTCATGGTATGCTAAAGTTACTGATCAACCATTAAAACTATTTGCCTGACCTCTGGTGCAAAAAAAAACTCGCTACATCAGAGCTAGAGTCCTGTTATTATTATTATCTATTAGGTTACAAAGTTAAATTAAGCTGGAAAGTAACATGTTCATATAGAAAATAATAGATAAATAAATAAACAGAAAATAAAATTACTTACATAAGTATACATATAAATTGCAACTGGTATGGATAGTGGCCAATAAAAAATGAAAAATTGCTTAGAGTCCTAAAGTCAGGTGTTGGAAGTTTATTTTCCACTTGGTTAGACTATAATAAATTTAGTTTAATCCTTTATCCAAGTGTAAGCAAACAAAGTTTGCACCTGAAGTATCTTCAGAACTGAGGCAACTCATGGTAAAGGTGGACCAAGCTCTCATCACCCCTTGTCTCACTATCTCCCATAATGCATAGCACATCTCCTTGCAGACATGTATAATGCTATACATTAAGGGAAGGGCTGCTACCCAGGCCGGTTTCGACCATTATTGAGGTCTCGTCAGTGGGAGTCAGACCCAGAAGTGGTGATACTAAGGCAGAAGCAATGGAGAAGTCATATTTACCTATACGAGTTGCCAAAAGGTGTACACCTTATTATTAAATTACTTTGGATTTAGAGAAAGATGTTGGAAGTTTTTTCCCACTTGGTTAGACTATAATAAATTTAGTTTAATCCTTTATCCAAGTATAAGCAAATAAAGTTTGCGCCTGAAGTATCGTATAGGTAAATATGACTTCTCTATTGCTTCTGCCTTAGTATCACCACTTCTTGGTCTGGCTCTCCATTATACATGTCTGCAAGGAGATGTGCTATGCATTATGGGAGATACTGAGACAAGGGGGTGATGAGAGCTTGATCCATCTTTACCACGAGTTGCCTCAGTCCTGAAGATACTTCAGGTGCAAACTTTGTTTGCTTACACTTGGATAAAGGATTTTTAAGCCCCCATTGTTATTAAGTTAGGGTGGTTAATCAAAATTTCACTGCTTTTTTAAATTTTCATTCATATCGAGCTTTTGTATGATTCAAAGAACAAGTTCTTTTCCAATCAAAACAATGTAGGGTATTAAGAGCGTGATCTGAGAGGCCTGCTTCGCCAAAATTATTATATTTAATGCGTCGTTTGTGTTCTTTTTTACGGATAGGGATTGTACGTCTAGTTTCCCCATATAAGGTAAGTTACAGGTGCAACAGATGCAATAAACTCCAGTGTGTGCCAATGGGGGAAGAGGACCCTTAGAGGTGTTGAATATGTTTTTTAATTTTAAAGGGGGTTTAAAAGTGACATTAAGATCATAATGATGTAGGGTTTCTATTAATTTTTTCTGATAACCCTTTAATGTATGGAGTGTTATGGTTTTACTGTAATCTATATTACTTTTGATGAAGTTTTATGAAGAATTTTATTATTAATATTTTTGCTATATCTGTTATTTATAAATGTATTGCTAATAAATTTTAATTCTTGTTTAAGAGCGTGTTCATTAGAGCAAGGGTGTTGATGACGCCAAATTTTTGCGATGGGTGGTGATATGAGTTAGCATGTATATATTGGCTGATGTGTGTAGGCTTATGGTAAACAGTGAAGGATAAACTGCCTGAGGGAAGACATGTGACTAGTGTTTCCAGGAATGGGAGCAAGTTCTGATATTTTCAATTTCAATAGTAAATTGTATGGACTCATGTTGTTTGTTTAGGTGCTAGGGAATGTGCTTAATGTTTGGTGGCCATGTAGCCAGATAATAACGAAAACATCGTCAACATATCTAAGCCAAACTGTAGGTTTTAGAGTAAAGGAATCATGAACACGGTGCTCAAAAGCTTCCATATAAAAATTAGCAATTGGGAGGATAGTGATCCTGATAGGTTAGATTTGTATTGTAAAATTTTATTTTTATATTTATATTTTACTTAATGTGTTACTACTGAGCTATTTGTAGTAGTTTTATTTAATTTATATCGTAGTTGTTGGAGCCAGTTCAAACTGTCTACAGACTTCAATTTCTAATTTCTAATTCATGCACAAAACTCGCAATTATTCTTAATCCTTTAGTCTATAACCTTTGTTTTACTCCCCCCCCCCCCTCAAGGCCGGAAGTATGGTATTTCATGTGCTTGAAGTGTAGACTTAGGAAAAGCATCTGGCTGGAACCAATTCCTTAATCTACCTTGCTGTATTTCACTTGTGTTGATCCTTAAAAAATTTTTTTTTTCAACTGCGCCATTAAGGATCATGTAAAAGAATTGTTTTTCTTTCCCTTACATATAAGATGAACATTCAGCTAAGCACAAAAATAGCTCTCAATTTCTCTCGATCTCAAGCAATTCCTATTAATTATCAGTCTTGCATTAATCTTGCCAGTTCATTACACAGTCCTAGATCCTAAAGGCTTACGGGTACTTTCTGCTTCTTCCCTGCTAAACGTTTGATCAGGCACACTAGGTTACAGCTGCGATAATTCAGCACACAAGTAGATCATCAGGAAATCTCATGGTGGAATATCTTGAAAAGGCCGTCTCTGCTATTAGCGAACTTCCCATCTTTGTCGGAACTGCTGCTCACAGGAACGTGACCCCCCACACACACTCTTGTAAAAGGCTTGGCACAGGAACAAAACTTCGAAGCAAGAGCCCTTTTGACTGTTAACTTCTGTGGCTGGATGGATCTCAATCCCTTGGATTAAAATTGCACCTGTAATCTACCATATATAGGGGAAACGGTGCACAATTCCTATCACACAAAAGGAACATAAATGACACATTAAATATAATAACTATGGTGAAGCTGGCCTTTCTGATCATGCCCTGAACACTTTACATAGAAGTGACTGGAAAAGCACCAGTTGTTTACATCACACCAAAACATGGTATGAACGCAAATTTAAGGAAAGGAAGCCTGTGAGATTCTTATCAACCACCCTAATCTGAACAATAATGATGGTCTGAAAATCCCAAGCATATAGAAGGCACATATTCTACCCACAGAACCTTTCTCCCTAAGAGTTAACTATAAACTGTAGATAATCCAGAATCCTAATTCTGATATAACAGTTGTAATGTTAAAAACAGGACATCATTGTTACTGTAAGAAAACTATCTATAAGAAAGAATGTTTCTCTCATGTTATCTTAAATAGAATTTAGCTTTGATAAATAATTAATTTGTAATTTTATCTGTATTTTTTTTTCTTCACTCGAGGTCATGCCAGTAGAATAACCAGTGGTCAAATCATTGTTTCTGTAACTTACTGTGTGAAATGTAACTCAGCTTGTCCTTGTATATTTGTATATACTCCAGATGATGACCTTAATATGAAGGTCGAAACGTCGGGAAATTAAAATAGTTATTTATAACACGGTTGTAAAGTCCATAATTTTAAAATGAATGCTGATCACCATGCAACACTAAAAGAAAGGATAATTTCCTAGTTGATGTTCAAGTAGAACAAGAGTTGGTTTTGTCTTTTTCTTTATATCAGCTCTTCTCTGTAATTAAGTGAAAAATTCCTCCATTTCTTCTTTAGTAGAATCTTCTGTGGTACTATAGGTACAAATAAGTCTCATTGTCTAATTCTGCATTTTGAAATGTCCTCACATCACTATTTGAAATATGCTCACATCAACTTTCATTTAAGAAATTAATCGTGTAATTCTTATATAGAATCATCTCCCAGTTTTTGTCTTATCCATCTCTGCATTTTCTACTATCTTCAACTCTCTTCATTGATGCTTATGCTGATAATATTTATTTGCAATTCTGTTTAATTAAGGTTCCCTGTTGTCATTACATCTGATTTGTAATAATCCAAATGGGTGCTGAATAAGTTATTGTGGGTTAACTCAGTAAAGTGAAGATTGGATATCAGATCATAAGTCTCGTTTGATTCTCTGCATTCCTGATGGGCTACATGGAGGCCTCTTATTAAGAGTTGAAGTTGTCTAACTTTGATTCTTAAGCAGTCCCAATTCATCTCCTAAAAAAAAGAAATACTAACCACAATATTACTCATTCTGCCGATTTACAACTAATAACGAATTGTGAAATACCTAATATATTATTTTTTTAACTAATATTGATAATCACAGACTTAAGTTAGAAATCATAACAAATTTTAAGAGCTTATAGTAGATATCCATTTCACTTACTAGGTGTTTTGTAACATTCTTATTGTAATGGAATAGAAATTAGATTATTTTTTCTCAGTCGTTATTTTTCCTTTATGTATCCCTCCAAAGAAAAACCTACAAAAGTCAGATTTTGGTGACCTAAGAATGCCTGTTGTGTTATCTATTTTCTAAATCTATCTGATTCATTGGACGTCAGGTCCAACTGCTCATTCCTGATGATTTTCACTTGTGATCCTGGAAGACCTATCCTTGTAGTGTCAAAGGATTGTATGATTTTTGCAACATGTTAAGTCTCAGTGTAGCTGTTACCATGAATTCCACAAGTAACTGCCAACCCAATTACAGATCCAAAGCCAGGTCATACTGCACAGTCGGTTAAGGAATGTAGTTTTCTTGTGGATTTTCACTTCCTCAGATTCAGCGTTTTTGTTGCACCTTTAACAGAGAATGTTGCTATCTATTTGCAATAACATTTCAGGTAAATATGTTCTGGTGAATTTATCATTTGCTCGTATCTTCTGTAGCACTGAATCTTAAAAGCTCAAAGCCACAGTCACTTGTGCAAAACATGTAAGGTACAGTGAAACATGAAATTACATTTGGCCAAAAAAAAATTGATTTACATTGATTTTCCCATATATCTCTTCATATTTCTTTATTCCTCAAGTCAGTAAGCAGGATATCTGATCTGCAAATTTCACCCCAGGTTACTTAAATTCTGAATCTGTCAGCAAAAATCCTATGAGTTTGTCAGTATTAGTTTACTACATGCATCATGTTGTTTTTAGTAGTAATTCTGTAAGATACTTTGTATTTAAACATTAAACCAGAAATTTGTCATTTTCAGAGCGTATCCATTTTGCATTAGGAAGGATCCCCCAGTTTGTAGATATCAACTACAGTCATTCTTTTAATTTTTTGGTGAAGCAATAGTGTTTATAATATTTTTTATACAATTACTTTTATATATGTTTCCTTTACTTTTTTTATTTTCATAATAATTTTATGTTGATTATGTCACCTTATAGATGGTACAGCTTTATCAAGTTCATCAACATTCCTGTTTTTTATACCTTGGGAGTATTCTTGTTGATGAATATGGAACTGAACCAGGTTGTGTTCAAGGACTTCTGGATATGCTGCAAGTAAGTACAACACTCATTTTATGGATAAATTTCATACCACCACGTTTCTTTACTTACAAGAGATTGTGAACCTTGATTTGTTTGAATATCTTAAAATACAAAGCAGAGAGTAAGACTTCTTTTCCCTAACCTTATGCATTATCAAATGCCAAAGGTTGTTAGTAATTCTTATTCCTGCCTAGTACTTTTAGTCATTTCTGACGTGACGTGTCCAGTAGATAATGTATCTGCTCTCCAGCCAAGCCTATGAATTCACATCATCACGAGCATGAGTGAGTGTTTAAAAATTTTTAGAAAAAAATATGTGTCAGGCATGCTAGAAAATGAATGACAGTTTTTACTCTAATACTTCATTATTTGTTATAAAGACATTATCAGTTTTTTTTTAACCACTGAGTGGTAAAAAAAAAAAAAAAAAAAAAAAAAAAAAACTTAAAAGTGAATTATGCTATCATGCACATTTACTGCTCAATTCTGGAATGAGCAATTATAATTATCCAATACAAGGATGATAGCTATTATATATACGTTCGAGAGCTGCCGCTAGAGGGATTCATGGTCTGTAGTGTTTGTTGAGAGCTCCTGATAAGATAAATGTTATTTTAAGTTATCATTGACAATTTTGCTTGAATGTTATGTAGTTTTGTTTGCTTTGCGTATCTTAGTGTGTCTGTTTGTGCGTTTTTGGTGTTTCAATTATTAATTTGATAAAATATGATAGAAGCGAGCACATGGCTCCTGTAAAAAGGAAAATGGCGGCTAGTAATAATGGTTCGCTATCTTTGTTAAATAACTGTAATATAAAGGAGTTTATTCAGTGTACTATCTGTGAAATGTACGCTTTGGGGAGAGCGGTTGGAGTATGGTTAGATGATGATAATGGAGTGAATGTGTGTAGAAAATGTAAGGAAAATGAGGAATTAAAGTGTATTTCAGGTCGTGAGTGCGATAGTTTTGTCAAATTTCAGAATGAAGATAATAGCGATATAATAAGAAATTGCAAGGTTGTACCAGAGAACAACTGTGAGGGCGTGAATGTAGAAAGGGTGAATGATGGTATTAATACAGAGGAAATTAATGGTTTAACAGTTAATAAAAAAGATGAGATAGATGCAATGAGTGAGATCACGTTGTTGAGCGGAGCAATACATAGGGCAAAAGGGCAGCTAAAGCGTATGCACAAATGTCTACCGAGTGTACCAGCCAATAATAAAAAGTATGATAGGAAAAATAAGAGTATGTTTGTGAACGTAAACAAAATGAAGGAGCGAGTGTTATATGGAGATTCGCTAGTACGAGGTGTGTTAGTAGAGAATTTGACAAAATCGTACCAACCTGATGCGACCATCAAGGACGTAAGTAAGTCTATTAGAGAGCAAAAGGAAAGGATGAAAGAAATGATAGTTGTGGCAGGTACGAATGATTTGAAAGGAGATAAAATGGAAATGATAGAGGACCTAAATGAATGAGGTAGCAAAAGAAAAGAGCGAGAGAGTTAGGATGATCAGTCCTTTGCCGCGGTACGACAGTGAAGTGTTTAGAAGGAGGGATAATTGCAAATGACTTTATGCGTGGGTTATGCATGAAGAGTGGTGTGGAATTTGTGGACGTGTGGAGTGAGTTCGATGGGCGAAAGGATCTATATAAGATGGATGGTTTGCATTTGAATGGATTCGGTGTAAGGGGACTTGAAAAAGTGTTGTTGAATGAAGTGGATGTGCAGAATCAGGGAAACTAGATTTATTGGGGGGGGGGAGTAGATATGCAGACCTTAGGGAGGCATTTGAGTGTATGAATGAGTATAATGTGCCCGAGTGAATAAGGACAACAAATCAGAATGGGATAGTTAGTATAAGGCATCAAGATAGGGATGGGGCTAATGGGGGTCTGCACTTCATGTACACTAATGCTAGGAATATTAGGAACAAGAAGGAAGAATTTTTGGCCTTGGTTGGCACTTCCAGACCACAGGTTATTGGCATTAGTGAAACATGGCTGACTGTAGATGATATAGCTAGTGGGATTGAATGTGATGGGTATAGTGTGTTCAGGAATGACAGGGAGAATAAAATGGGGGAGGAGTATTATTGATGATAGCTGATGAGCTGCAGCCAAGCAGAATAGAAGTTGAATTGCAGGATAGAGAAAAGAGCACATTTGAGGCCATTTGGTGTGAGATTGTGGCTAGCAGAACAAAATATACAATTGGGTGTTGCTATAGACCAGGTGATGGAAAAGATGGTGGAGATAATATGCACAAGCAAATAGAAGAAATGGGTGGAAGGAGGGTAATTATTATGGGAGATTTCAACTATGGTGGCATTGATGGGAGTGAGGAGAGGACACACGGGAGGAAGGAATTGGATTTTATGCGGTTATTAAGGGATAACTATCTGCTATAGTTATCCCTTGTCTTAATTGTAAATTCCACACCTTTAGCCACCTCCCAAGTCAAGACCCTATGACCTAGTAATTGCATCTGAGGATTTGGCTGTAACTAATATGACCACATTGCCACCAATTGGTGAGAGTGATCATAGGGTCTTGACTTGGGAGGTGGCTAAAGGTGTGGAATTATCGAGCTGGAAAGTATGACAAGCTTAGGAGTTTGATTGGTTCAGTGCCATGGCATGTACAACTGCAAGGACTAGAAGTTGATAGTGCATGGGAGGCAGTTAAGAAGCGTTTGCATGAAGCAATGGCTGACTGTATACCTAGAGTCCGAATAACAAATCAACTAGGGGTTAAATGGATGAATAACACCATTAAGCTTGAGCTGCAAAAAAAGAAACAACTATGGAGGGAATTTAAGAAGAAAGGTGACCGGCAGGCACATGAACGATATAAGGCGCAAGCCAGAAGAGTAACGAGTGTAGTAAGAAAAGCAACAAAGGATTACGAAAGAACATTGGCCATGCAGGCTAAAGAGAATCCTAAACAGTTTTTTTGATATGTTGCAAGTAAAAGAAAAAATGTATATGGCAGAATGATTTTAAAGAATGCTGATGGTAGGGAGGTAACTGAATCAGTTGATATAGCTGAGTTACTGAGCAAGCACTTTGCAAGAATATATCATCCAGGTGGCGACATTGCAGAAATGAATGAAACATTAGATTATACGGGAATTGTGGTAAATGAAGTGGAGGTAAGTAGTCTGTTGCAAAACCTCAATGTCAATACATCTGTGGGATTGGATGGTATACCAGCTCGTGTCATACGTGAAGCAGCTAAAGAATTCTCGGTACCCTTGACCATTTTGTTTAATTTGAGTCTCGGGTCTGGGTTAGTCCCGAGGGGGTGGAAGGAGGGGAAAATAGTTCCACTGCATAAAGGAGGTTCCAAGACTGCTGTTGTAAATTACTGACCGATTAGCATATCAGGAATCGTTATCAAGGTCTTGGAGAAATTAGTCAAGAAAAGAATACAGGATTGGATAGATGAAAATGGGATATTGTATGGGGGACAACATGGTTTTGTGAAGGGTAGATCATGCCTCAGTAACTTGCTCACGTTTTATAACACATTGACGGCTGAACTGGATGAGGGTAATGGGTTTACAGTGATTCTACTGGACCTTGCCAAGGCCTTTGACAGGATACCACATGGAACTCTAATCAGTAAACTGGAGCAGATGGGGATGGATATAGATGGTTGATGGAGAGATACCATCTCTCCATCTCCAAGAGTGGTTTATTCAGGAGTTGAGTCCAAAAGACGACTTGTGACTAGTGGTGTGCCGCAGGGTTCTGTTCTTGGACCACTACTTTTCAATTTGTTCATCAATGATATAGGAAAGGATTTGAGAGGAAGTGTTCACTTGTTTGCTGATGATGCAAAGTTGGGTAGAGCAATTGTGAGTGCACAGGATGTCAAAATTTTGCAGGATGATTTGGATAGTTTGGAGGACTCGGCTAGGGAAAATGGATGTCAATTTAATGTGGCAAAGTGTAAGGTTATGCATTTTGGGGTGAAAAGATTAGCAGCAGTATATCACATTGGTGGAACCGTACTCCAGGAGATTGATGAAGCCAGGGATTTGGGGGTGTTGGTGGATAGGGATTTGAAGTTTAGGAGGCACATTGCAAAAGTGGCTAAATCAGCTCATCAAATCACTTGGCTTCTGAAAATTACTTTAACAAGCAGAGATAAACAAGTTATTGTTCCTGTGTATCGAGCCTTGATAAGACCCATCTAGACTACTGTGCCCAGATATGGGTGCCAGGGTTTCTTCCTGATGGGGAGGAGGTGGAGAGGATCCAGAGACGAGTGACCAAGATGATAGCAAGTTTGTGGAATGAACCTTATGAGAACAGGTTGAAGATTTGTGGGTTGCAGAAATTGGTCGATAGGCGGAAAAGGGGTGATGTGATTGAGACATTTATATTACTGAAGGGTTTCTATAAGATTAATCCAGAAGATATTTTCGATAACAGGTGGGAGGACTAGGGGTCATACGTGGAAGCTGGGC
Organism: Typopeltis vanoorti; assembly: GCF_054136105.1. Lineage (NCBI taxonomy): Eukaryota > Metazoa > Arthropoda > Arachnida > Uropygi > Thelyphonidae > Typopeltis > Typopeltis vanoorti. The sequence continues at coordinate 3,373,407 of NC_143564.1, forward strand.
AAGAATGTCGTTAGCAGGGGTGTTAGAGTTTGGTTTTTTACTTGGAGAGTGGTGAATGAGTGGAATAAGCTGCCAGAGTCTGTTGTGGGTGCCTTGACCGTGCATGAATTCAAGGCGAGGTATGATAGATACTGTGTGAATGTCGAATAGTTGTTCTTGACATGATGTTAGGGCCTCCTTCGATGAGTCTGTCGACTCCTTGGAGTTGCCCATAATAATAATACAGTTGACTCTTGAACAACGTGGGGATTAAGGCACTGTCCCCCTTGCGCAGCCAATGCCAAATCCATGTATAACTTTTGACTGCCCCCAAAAAACTTAACTACTAATAGCCTTCTGTTGACCGGAAGCCTTGCTGATAACATAAACAGTCGATTAACGTATAATTTATATGTTACTTGGGGAGGGGGGGTGAAAAGTTCTGATAAAACACCTAGAACAAAAATGACTGGTTTGTGCAACAAGGGAAAGACTGTTTTCTTAGAGGATTACAAATGATGCAGCAACGTTGTAACAAGTGTATAACACTTTGTGGGGAATATGTAGATGATGTGTAAGCTATATGGTTCTGCCTCAATCATTTCCTTCATGATGATTATCACAACTTTTCAGCACACCCTCATATATGTATTATATACTGTATTTTTACAATAAAGTAAGCTAGAGAAAAGAAAATGTTATTAAGAAAATCATAAGGAAGAATAAATACACTTACTGCACTCTACTGTATTTGTCGATACCATAAGTTTAAATCGTCTGTCTGTCAGTACCTACATCAATATTGTCTTACATGATACGAAACACTGTAGATGTTATACAGTATTTTGTATTACTAACATTGGACATCAAAAATGAAAAGTAATGTGGAAATGAAATTCATATTTATTTACAGGTATAATTCATGCATTGATAATGAAAAAGTACTTTTTCATTATTGTTTTCATTTTTCATTTGTGGTAGCGTAGTGTAATTGATATGATTGCTTCACAGTATCCTATCCTATACACTAATGAATGAATCATTATAAAAATTTTATTTACACTAATTAATTAAATTTAACTAATTAATAACAGTTAATTTTATGCAGTTATGATTTAATACTGCATCTTTATGTTGTTTACATTTCTCTTGACTGCGAATGGCACCATGTACAGTGTGTAAGTGTTTGTGTGCATAAGTTTTGATAAATTTTAACTTTTTATAATAAATTTGTATATATTTTATCCATTCATGACACCTTTTTCTTAATTTTTTTGATATTTCTAGGCTATGTGGCTTGTTTGTGTTTTTTCAAATTGTCGCAAATCTGCAAAAATTTTCCCATATATTTATTGAAAAAAATCAGTGTAATGTGGACCTGTGCAGTTCAAAACTGTGTTTTCAATGGTCAACAATGTTGAAATTATTTCTACTTGGGTGCATTATAAGAAAAATGCAAATCAATTTGTCACTTGGTTGGCTCATTGGTTAGCCTATTGACTTTCTAACCAATAGGCTGTAGGTTTGAATTCCACCTTTCAAACGTCTATTTGTGGGAGTTGAATTTAACTACTCAATCTGAGATCTCTCTATCTCCTGTTTATTAGAGACCTGAACTGACTTGAAAATATTCTATATTTCATCTCTAAAACTGGGTTTCTAGATTATATAAAACAAGTAAATATAAAATAAAATAAAAAATAAACTTAGCCCCCTTACTCATTGTACTATAGGCTTACAACCTTTCATGGATGGAAGGAACATAAAAAAATTACTCCTCACAGGATATATTTAAAAAACAGATATGGCTATGTTAAGAGCTAAACAAATTATTAGGCCAAGAAGCCCCAATAGCTTAGTCAGTTTGGACGCCCATTGTTTGGAAAGACCTGGGTTTGAATCCCATTTATAAAGGTTCTTCACATTCTAAATGGGATTCAAACCCAGTTCACTAGTTCTTTTTATGATAGTACTACATGAACAAGTTACATCATATTACTAACTTCCTGTCAACACTCCAGTATTATCAGATCTTATATTTCTGTCTTCTAATGCACTTCTTATAGTATCAGTCCACACCAGATCTTAGTCTTCCTCTGGGTCTTTTTCATGCCATCAGGACAAAGAGTACTTATTTTGCTAACCTTTCCTCGCCTGTTCTGTTTAAGTGACTACATCACCTGAGGTTAACTCTACTCACACATTCCTGAATGCTAACAGTGTCAAGTTCTTTCCTAATATCCTCATTTTTAATATGATGCTGCCATTGATACTATCTGTTCATTCCCCTAATCTTTTCAGAACTCTCATATCTGTGGTCTCAAATCTTTGATTAATTGTTTAAAACTACTCGTAGAAAAAAAGAACAGAATTTAATTTAGAAACTCATCTTTTGTTTATAGATTGCAAAAAATCATTTGACAAATTAAAAAAATATATACTGTTTGATATATTACAAAGAATAAATATACCTAATATTTTAATACATGCAATATTATTATTATGTGACACCCTTCAGGAAGTCCAAAGACTCATCGAGGGAGGGCTCCTATTATACAACTCTCCGTCTCCATCACTCAATCCACCAACTACAACGAACTGCGACCACCTTCATTATCTACACCAATACCATCTACCACTGACCACCACCACTAGTATTTTCGCAGACAATCACAAACATCCATGCCCATGGCAGGATTCGAACCCGCAGCCTTTTTAGCTGGAGAGCGGATACACTAACCACTCAGCCAACCTGGCCAGCAATATTGAAACAGTATTGAATATATACAAAGATAATGAAATAAAAATAAATGGAAAAATGTCTGAAAAACAATCTATAAATCCAAGGAACAAGACAAGAATGCCCTCTGTCTCCAATATTTAATATTTATATTAATGAAATATTATTACTAAATAACTTAAGGAATTTGCAACGTATACTGGAATATAAATTAAAATAAACTTTAATATATACTTCCTATATTTCGGCAACATCACATTGCCATCTTCATGGGAACATAAGATTAAGACAAGTGTACGCAGGCACTAAAAACAGCAAATGAGGTCGAAGCGAGGAAACTACTGTTTTTCCTGAAGTCCTGATGGTGCCCCTTAGCGGGCTATGCTAGGTATTCTTGGCCGTTGGGTTGAAGTCCTCATGATGTACGTCTCCCAATTTGGGGCAGTCTCATGCATCCAAATTTGTTGAGGTTTGGCATGTTTCTTAGGGCTGAGGCTGATTCTATGAATAGTCTTACAAATTTATACTTGATTCGGTGTATTACTGTGGCTTAGTGCACGTGTCTTAATCTTATGTTCCCATGAAGATGGCAATGTGACGTTGCCGAAACATAGGAAGTATATATTAAAGTTTATTTTAATTTATATTCCAGTATACGTTGTGAATTCCTTGAGTTATTTAGTAATCATGCACAACCAACATATAAGCCTTTCTACAAGAATTAATGAAATTAATGCAGTGGAACACCTTAAGCAATCCAGGTATAGAAATTTCCTGGAATAAAAAAATAAATATGCTATTATTTGCAGATGATTAGGTAATAATATCAGATAAGGAAGACAATTTACAAAGAGCAATATATAATTTAAACATTAGAGTAGAACAGTTTGGAATGAAAATATCCATAGATAAAACGAAAACAATGGCATATTGTGGACAAACTCCAGTCAGAAGTAAAATAGTTATTAATAATAAAATAATAGAACAGATAAATACTTTCAGTTACCTTGGGTGTGAAATATCATATGAAGCAGAAAAAGACATAAAATTAAAAACTTCAAACTTTTTACAGATTATAGGCCTGATAAATGGAACACTCAATCCAAATATAGTACAAAAAGAAACATGCTTGAAAATATACAATACTTTAGCAGTGCCCACATTATATTATATGGCAACGAAATTTGGACAATAAACAAACAAGATAAACAAAGAATAAAAACAAGTGAGATGAGATTCATGAGAAGAACTGCGAAATACACATCATTAGACCAAAAAAGGAATAAAGATATTTTCAAAGAACTAAAAACGAAATCAATAGAAGAAAAACTGAACAATTATAAACAAAAATGAATAGAATATGTAAACTCAATGGCCAGCACCCAATATCCTAAACAAATAATGAAATATAAACCATTTGGAAAGAAAAGGCAGGGTAGACTTCAAAAAAGTAGTGAGACTAGAATGGACCAATATGGTCTGTACCCATAATTAGCATTATGAGGATGATTATAATCATTTATTGTGACAACCCACTAGGTGGCATCTAGCACCATGGCTCAGCTCTGTAAATAGGATTAACGCTTGTTTTCACCTTGTAATCATGCTGATGCGCTGATGATGACCAGTTAGTTTCTGGTTGAAATATTTGCAATAAAAAAATTACTACATTCTTGTGAATACATGTGTATAATAATTGAAATAATGGCACAAGTTCCATTAAAAATGCATCTAAATGTGGAAACTGCTGTTTCACTCCATTAAGCCTTAACACGTGGATTACGTTCAATTGAAAAATCCCATATAAAGATTCCTCTCGTCACGACAATAATCAAACTCATGTTTCTTCCAGTTGTAGGGCGTAATGTACTGTCATTCTTCCAACACCACACTACAGATGCTTTTAGCAAGTTTCCATTGCTGCACCTATGCAGGACACCAGTTGGGACTGTAAAATCTTGCTTTTCATACCCAGTCTTTGCTTACCTTCTAGTGTGCATGCATGTCAGTAGTCATATAGATGTTTCTAGTATGAAAGACAGAGAGAAATTTTTCAAGTCAGTCAAGGGCATCTGACAAAAGGAAAACTGGTTATTTTTAGTGATCTAAGCAGGATCAGAAAACGGATTCTACATGAAATATTGTGAGAAAATTAGTGAAAAGAGGAAAACTTGGATAACCAATGTAAAAAACTGACTATTTATTGAAATAAAAATATTGCCAGTGTTTTACCTCATTGAAACAAATGGAACAGATTGACTTGCTTGCAGAAAAATTCAACAGTGCAATACTAATGCTTTAGTGAGATCACACTAGTAATAATCTAGTCTAAATTTTTTTTTTTAAATTAGTAAATAAGCAAAGATGAGGAGTTAGCAAAATATACATAAACCATTGGACTTATTGAGATTTAAGTGATTGAATAATACTTCACAGCTTTCCTTGAGCCTTGACATAAGAAATCTGCTTTTGTGTAACTCTGGTTTTCTTCCAAATAACTTCATGTTTATCAAGACCAGACTATTTATGTTCATGAAACTTAACTTAAATTAATGGAATTTTTATTTTCTTCATGACATGTAGAGGCAGATCTTTCAGACCGACCAAAATATAATCAAACACGAGAGTAGGTAGTGAATTCTGTAGATACCTGGGAAGTCCAACTGGAGAAGCTTATCTTGGGGTGATGAAAGAAAAAGCATATATTGTATTGGATCATCTGCAAAATTCTTCTTGCATATGTTGATAAAAGACTTATTGAAATGATTGAAATGAACATGGACTTAATGAGGCCTCTGTAGAATACTGTGCATGTGAATTATTATTACCCCAAGACCTCATGGAGTCAAAGACTCATCTGGAAGGTCCTTTTATCACACACACACAGCTCATCATACCATGCCTTGAACATATTCAAACTCCTTCCAGACACCACACTCTCAGGCAATGCATTCCAATCATTTACAACTCTGGACGAAAAAAACCTACCTCACTCCGCTACTCACACCCTCTTTATACAGTTTCATGGGATGACCTCTGGTTCTCCCCCGATCTCCCACTATTTTTTGTAGAACTTCTCCAGCATTGCTCCTATAACAACCCCTTACCAACTTGTAGGTCTCTATCATATTTCCCCTCCTGTCCACCAGACTCTGCAAATTACATCTTCTCAATCTATCCTCATACTCGACACTCCAGAGGTCAGAAACTACCTCAGTCAATCGCCTTTGGACCCTTTCCAACATCTCTTCATCCTTCTGAAAACCAGGTGACCAAATCTGGGCACAATAGTCCATGTGTGGCCTAATCAAAGCCTTATACAATGCAACAAGAATCTCCCTACTTCTACACGTCAGTGTCCTCTGCATCATTCCCAGAAACCTTTGTGTTGTCTTCACAATTTTGGCTATGTGTCCCCTAAATTTCAGATCCTTATCCACTATCATCCCCAGATCTCTTATTTCTTCCACCTCCAACAATATATCCTCACTAAGCATAAATTCTGCATCCCATCTTTGTTTTCCAAATTTTAAAACCTTACATTTTTGCAACATTGAACTCACATCCCCATTTCCGTGCCAAATCACTCAATTTATTCAAGTCTTCTTATAAGGCCACATTTTCACTACTCTTCATGGTTTGTCCCAACTTTGCATCATCTGCAAACAACTGAATATCTCCATCCAAATCTTCACCTATATCGTTAATATACAAGTTAAACGGTAATGGTCCAAAAACAGACCCCCTGAGGCGCTCCACTAGTGACTTTCCTTTTCCTGAATATCACTCCCCCATACACAACTTGTTGATACCTATCAGATAGCCAGTCTCCAATCCAATGCACTAATCTAATACATCTGTTCTAGTTTGACTGTCAATTTATCATGAGGTACTCTATCAAAAGCCTTTGCGAAATCTAAGTATATTACTGTGTATCCTTTTCCTCTGTCCAAGGAAACAGTCACTTTATTGTAATAAGTAAGTAGATTACTAAAACATGACCTCCCTTTAGCAAATCCATGCTGTCCATCAAAGATTATACCATTGTTGTCAACCCAACTCTGGATCCTAGTTCTCACAAGCTTCTCCAACAACTTAACCACAACACCTGGCACACAGATAGGCCTATAGTTTGATGCTTGAGTTTGATCACCTCCTTTATGAAGTGGCACAATCTTGCCCTCCTTCCACTCCTTAGGGACTTGACTGTGTTCAAGACTCATATTAAAAAAATATGTCGACAAGTGTCAACTCCCTGGCACATTCCTTCAGAATACGTGGTGATATATTATCAAGTCCCACAGCCTTATTAACATTTAGTTTACTCAACTCCCCATACACCTCTTGCTCACCTACAGTTAGTGTCTCCTCCCCATCATCAACTGCTCTCAATCCCTCCGTGAAGTCACATTCACAAGATTGAAAGAGCTTTATGAATTGCTCATTAAGTATCTCCACCACACATTCTGCATCAGCTGTCTTTATACCATTTTCTCCAATCAATGTCATCCTTCCCTAATTATTCTTTCTTTTGCTGGCTACATATCGAAAGAACTCCTTAGGATTCTTTTTGGCTTCATTAGCCAACTGCTGTTCATACCTCTCTTTAGCTACCCTCACCAACCAAGTCACCTTCCTTGCTTGGTCTTTATAGACCTCATGGAATTGGTTATTTCCACTTCTCTTTTGCTGCCTCCACAATGCCCTTTTTCTCTGTATTGCATGCTTAATCTCTTTATTCATCCATCTCACACCCACCTTATTTAACCTTCTCACCCTTGGAATACATTTAGACATTGCATCTACTAAACAGTTTTTGAAAATCCCCCAAGCTCCATTGATCTCTTTTCCAGCTAACTCCTCATTCCACACTACACCCGCAAGCTGTCTCCTGATCTCTTCATAATAACCCCCCTTGTAGTTCCACATATACCCTTTTCTCACAGAGGTCCTCGCACTGCTGGCAACCACCCAGGTAATCACCTCATGTTCACTCTCACCAATTGGGGATGATTTGACACCTCATTTACAATTACATCCTCTGATGAGATGACCAAATCCAAGACCCTCAATCCTTGTGTGCCCTCTGTTACATACTGTCTGAGGTAGTTATCCCTCCTCAAAAACTCAAGAAACTCATTTTCTTTACTTCCAGTTGCTATCTCATCATTCCAGTCTATATTGCCATAATTAAAATCACCCATAATGATCACCCTTTTCTTATTTGCTTGGTTAATTTGACTATACATTTCACTATCACCACCATCCACATTACCAGGTCTATAACAACATCCCACCAAGTATTTGATTCTATTCACCTCTATCTCACACCATACTGCCTCAAAACCACTGGCTCTATTTCCCTCTTACATCTCTACTTTGTATGGACATAACTCTTTCTCTATCATCAATAGCACCCCCCCTCCCTTTTTACCCCTTCTATCCTCACAAAACACATCATACCCTTCCATCTCTATTCCTGTCAGCATGTCGTCCTCTTCCAACCATGTCTCACTTATTCTGACAATCTTTGGGTGAACAGACCCAATTGATGCAACCATTTCATCGGCCTTGTTTCTTATACTTCTAGCATTTGTATACAAACACAACAGCTCATTTCTGGATCTACAGCTAGTTCCACTGTTACCACTCACTCGATCACACTTATCAAGTAGGCTATCAATAGTTACAGGATTCCATCATCTGCCTCAAGAAAAAATTAATCATGTTTCAATCTCATATGTTAATGAAGTAACTGAACATCCTTCAGTCCACTTAATGTTCAAGTAGTGTTCACAGCTTCACAAAAACAAAATATAATATTAATATATTAAAGACTTAATTCTGTGTGTTAGTTAAGTAAATAATAGTTTAATATCTGACGTTTCACTGATTAATATCTGTCAGCATTTTCAAAGGATACACTGGTAAGCAATAGAAAGTAACAAAAACTAGGAAACTAACCGACAATTCTAAAAAATTATATAAACTTATCACTGTGCGTGATAACAATATGATATGTGTGTCTCAAGTACAAAGTTTTATTTGTTGAGATATTTATTGTAATTTTCATGAAAGGTCATTTCTTTTTGGTTAAATGATCTGATTAGAGTTTTCCATATATCTGGTAGGATTAGGCCTTGATTGTTATTTAAGTTACCTGTTGAACGGGCGACTGTAGCAGCAGCTTTGAATGTTCTGGAATGGTAGTTCTCTTCTATGTAGGGCATATGACTCATATCCCATTCAATATTATGGTTGGTAGAGGCAAAGTGGGAAGGAAGGTCTGATATATCTTGTCTGTTATTCCTTACATAGCCTATGCGTTCTTTCTTGTTTCAAAACTTCTAGATGTCTGTCCGATGTAATTGATACTGCATGAACAGGGTATGCTATAAACTCCAGAGTATTTGTAGAAAGGATGGCTATCTTTCGGTGATCTTATAAACTTTTGAATGGTCTCAATAGGTTTGAAGGTTACTCTGATATTATATGATTTTAGAAGAAGAGCTAATTTTTTGGATATGGTACTAACAAATGGAATTGTTATAGAGCTGATGTATTGGGTTTCATCTCGTTGTCTTTGCGATATGTCATTAAAGAGAATCTTGTTGGTGATTCTTATAGGGTAGCCATTTAGGGATAGATCTCTGGATATTTTCATTAATTCTTCTTGTAAGTCGCCAGGGCCTGTGATACACTATATAGCTCTTTTTTTGAGCATATGGATAATGCTAAGTTTCTGGGATATGTGGCGAGATGAGTCGAAATGGAGGTAGCGCCCAGTGTTAGTAGGTTTTCTATATACCGACAGGTTGATGCTATTGTCAGTTTGTTTCTTGATAAGGACGTCTAGGAATGGAAGTTTATTATCCTTTTCTAGTTCCAACGTTAACTTGATAGTGTTGTGGAAGCCATTAATTTGGCTTCTTGCGGTATCAATTACATCGGACAGACATCTAGAAGTTTTGAAACAAGAAAGAAAGAACGCATAGGCTATGTAAGGAATAACAGACAAGATATATCAGACCTTTCTTCCCACTTTGCCTCTACCAACCATAATATTGAATGGGATATGAGTCATATGCCCTACATAGAAGAGAACTGCCCTTCCAGAACATTCAAAGAAGCTGCTACAGTCGCCCGTTCAACAGGTAACTTAAATAACAATCAAGGCCTAATCCTACCAGATATATGGAAAACTCTAATCAGATCATTTAACCAAAAAGAAATGACCTTTCATGAAAATTACAATAAATATCTCAACAAATAAAACGTTGTACTTGAGACACACATATCGTATTGTTATCACGCACAGTGATAAGTTTATATAATTTTTTAGAATTGTCGGTTAGTTTCCTAGTTTTTGTTACTTTCTATTGCTTACCAGTGTATCCTTTGAAAATGCTGACAGATATTAGTCAGTGAAATGTCAGATATTAAACTATTATTTACTTGACTTACATACAGAATTAACATGCATTCTTTAATTTATTAATACTAGTGGTCAAGAAAAAGGTCATAATAAAATATAATATTTTTTAAGTTGCTGATATTCTGGATTTCAAGCCAGCAACCTCAGAGCACAATGCACACATTGAACACAAGGCATTAAAAATCAAATTTAAATTTGAATTTAAAAGTGATAATTGCAAAAACAATTCAGAATTGTAATGGATAAAAAAGAATAATGTGCTCTGAGACCAGACATAAAGTAGTTTACAGGTTTCAGGCTGAAGGTGTCTTTAAAATGACTAGCCCACAAATTGCTGGTATATTAATGTGGCCATCCTTATTAAAGTTCATAGATAAACACATCATTGCCAAAGCTGCATATAAAACTCATCTCTCTGACTTGTAACAGCTTCAATTTAGTACTTTAATTTTCTTCCATTTCTTTGTTAGGGGATGTCCAACACATGGTCTGCCATCAGCATTACTGTAATAATGGTAGCAAAAACATGCATGCTACCATCATTATACTTTTTAAGTATGTATCTGAAAATAATTTTCCACTTCCCTTTTCGACATTCTTTTATAATCATTATTATTGCAGTTTACTTTAACCTTAGTATCTATGTTAGTATTTTTATCCTTCAAAGAAATTTTCAGTACTCTCTGAAAGCATAATTCCTAATATTCATAGATCATTGTTGGCCAAATGAAGATTTTATTATTCTCACTTTAGTCTCTTTATTCATTCCAGATGTCATTATTAATTTATTATTCCAGAATGCATATTTTGCCCTTGTGCAATTGTTTTTCCATTTTTTCCTTTGTTCCAAATTATTTTATGAATCCACCTGATATTATTTTTTTTTTTTTTGTTACATTTTGCTTATTATCATATATTTGTAATAATTTGCTAGCCTGGTTTGTCAAACAGATAGTACTTGCACTTTCCAACTATGGGTTTAAATTTCATATCTTGTATTGATGTTAGTAATGTCTTTGGGTGATAGATGAATTTCATTCTCATGAGATTCCAACTTCCCTTGCCTATTGGAGGTCTACAGTGGCCTAGGGCAGGGTGTGGGGTAGAAGTTCCATGATTAATTGGTCTCTAGAGCAGAGTTTCCAGATTATCTTACCCTTAGCCAACCTATAGTACTTTTAGAATAGATAAAACTTGCATGGATATGATTCTCATTTTAAAAAAAAAATTAGTTTTACTTTTTTTTAGCTGCAAATCATATTTAATTTTCAGTCAAGTACTTTATATTTAGTATTCAAACTTAATGGAATTGAAGATAAACACTATTAAAGATAAGAAGTATATATAAAAGAGGTGGAGCTAGCAAGGCCAGAAATACGATGTCAGTGTAACCAGCGTTGACATAACCAAATAGCACCTATCCTCATGATTGATATTGCATTTTTTTTCTCTATCACATTCTAATATTTACTTAATTTAAATTGTTTTTTAATATTTTTTAAAATTAAGTCTCTGAAGTGCATTCTTCATTTAATTACTCATAAATTTTTTAATATTCAGCCTTGCTGTTGATAATCTGACAGATTGTTGTTCTTACAATAGGCATTCTGTGGTCCTACCTTTAGACTTCTAGAAAGTACAAATTCTTTGAGGAATCGGCCAGATACAGTTGAAGATCTTTTTAGGCTGTGCACAAGGTTAATTAATTATATAAATATATTTATATGTAGCATATAACATGCATAACGTATTTGATAAAAGATAGTTTAACATGTTTATCATCATTCCTTGAAATATACCTTCAATACATTGTTTTCACCTCTAGCTTCTGTTTTTTTGTGACTTCAAATATTCTTCCAAATTGGTAAATTATTTGTTAATTCTCTAATTTCACAGGCACTTTCCTGTATTCTTGGACATTCAAACTGCTTCACTCCAACTATAACTTGATTTCAATTTTCATTTTGCCTTTCAACTACCTTTCCATTTCATCTCAGATTACTTAGCTTTAGTAGATTCTTGGGTTTCTTGCTGATGCATTCAGTTTTAATGCCTGCTATTTTTTTATTTTATTTTATTTTTTGTCATAACTCTAATATTAGTGGTTATGAGTTTTTTTTTAATCAACTGTTTTATTTCCAACTCACTTCTGATATCTTAAATCTGGTTTTAACACTGTCATGTCACTATGTTTTATAGTATAGTGTGTTTCACTGGTTTTCTCTCTCTCTTGTATATTCCATAAGTTTGGCTGTTGTTGATTGCCTATCTAATTGTAGTAATAGTTTTATCAAATGAATATTACCAAATTAGCTAAAAGATATTCTGCTACTTGCTTTTATAGTTTTGATCTTTTGAGTTCTGATTTGCACATCAAATTTTAATTTATTTTATTGTTATTTAGTTTTGTTTATTTAAATGAGTCCTGAAAACATGTCATTTATTTATTTAAAGAGATAGAATTAGCTTAAATATAACATAGAGTACTCGTGATCACCTTTGGCAATCCATTCTGCTAATTAGCTGCTATCCGAGCCAAAAAAATCTTCACATCCTTGTTAAGCATACCCTTATACAACCTACTGGATGATCCCTAGTTTTTGCCTATCTTCTCCTGTCATGTATTGGAGAAGTTCTTCAGCATCTACTCTGTCAAACCTCTTTGCAGTCACCACCTCTTACTGTAGTAAATGCCACTATAATAAACTCACACTTACTAAACAGCCCCCCCCCCCCAAAAAAAAAATTATAAGATAAACAATTTACTATAGCACCCCGTCCACTATAACAAATTATTGTGTTCCTTATTAGTTTTTGTAGTGAGAGTCAACTGTATTAACATATGTTGCTATCATATCCCCTTTTTTTTCTAGACTGTTTGCTGTACTTTTTAATGAAGGTTTGTGGGTTAAAAAACCCACAAACCTTCATTCTTCAAGTAGCATCCACAGACTTGTCACCATATTGGTCATTCACTTCCATTTCTTCATCCTCAAGGAACCAATGTGACCAAATCTGTAAGCAGAAGTCCAGATATGGCCATATCAAAACCTTATAAAGAAGGATAATAACTTGCTTATCTCTAATTATCAGTTTAACATCCAAGTGAGCCTTTGATTTTGCCAACTTCTGCAATGTGTCCGCTGAAGTTGAACTTCCTGTCTGTCACACCAAAATGCCCAACTTCATTGTTTCTTACTATACAGCAAGAAATGTGTAGTCTCATTAATGCAATACACATCTTGTCATTTCATCCCAAAGTTATGCACTTTGGAATGAAAAGACATCTGACCCATTAAATTAATAGTTATTATTTTTTTTTCTTTATCAGCTATTGCCATTATTTTTGGTCACTTTAGTAGTATCACTGGTGAACAACTAGGATCCCCCCTCCTCAAAAAAAAATAAAATATTCACATCATCATTAATGTTTAAATCATAGACCAACATCCCAAGTAAAGAGCCCTGTTCCCTGCATGCATTGAAGTAGGGAGCTCTGTGGAAGATAGAGCCTTCTGTTTGATTCATCCTCACTATATACTATTCTCTAATGTTAGTCCATCAGACACCCTTTTATCCATGTCACTTAGCTTCATGTCCATCCTCATTTACCCCAGCTTACATGATGGGATTCCTTGCAGTATTCTCTCAGATGCTTTTGAATATGATGAAAAATAGAAATATAAGTGGAAGACATCTTTAGAAAAATAACGAATGTGGATTTTTGATCATATCTTGTGACCATTGTCAACTTAATGGAATGATTTAAAAGATTGGAATGAAAATTTAAAAAATGAAAAAAAAGAGCATGTATTACATACATGAGATGTTAAGAAGCAAGATATTATATTTCAAGTTGTATACTGAAAGCGATAGTGGTGGGAAAGTGCAGTAAAAAAGCTATGAGAGTGAGGATCAAAAGAGTATCTTAGGCCGTAAGATTGAAGTAGTGGATGAAACTCAGAATATGCCTGAAAATGTGAGTGATGTAATGGCAGATAAGATTGAAAGAGAGAAATTAAATGTGACACGATTGAGAGAGAGAGAGAGAGAGAGAGAGTAAAAGTGTTGAACAAAAGAGTAGTATGACTGATGTAAAAAATGAAAACGTGGCTGTAATAAGGGAGATAGCTTGGTTATGCAGAGTGCTGCACAGAGCAAAGCAGAAGCTGGAGAGAATGCAGAAATGTCTGGTGAGTGGTCAGCTGATAACAGAAAGAAAGAAGTGTGACATAAGCAAAATGAGGGCTTGACCAAGAGAGAAAGGAAAATTAAGGAGCGAGTCTTGTACTGCAGTTCGATCATAAAAGGTGTGATTGATGAGAGAGAGAGAGAGATTGACAAAATTGTGCTTCACAGGTGCATAAATTAATGATATTATTAGAGCACAAAAGGATAGGATGAAAGAGATGATTGTATTGGCTGGAATGAATGATTTGAAAGAAGAAAAGTATGGTGAGAGAGGACATGAAAGAATTACTGGAAGTAGCAAAAGAAAAGAGCGAGAGAGTTAAGATGGTGAGTGTGTTGCTGTGATGTGGCAGAGTAGGAAGGCCATAATAGCAAATGACTCAATGCGTAGACTATGCAGGAGTGGTGTGGAGTGAGTTTCACAGACGAAAGAACTTATACAAGAAGGATGGTTTGCATCTGAATGGATTTGGTGTTCAGAGACTGGAAAAAGTGTTGATGAATGAAGAGGATGTGCAGAATCAAGAAAACTAGAGCTTGGGGGGAAGGGGAGCTGTTGAATGGATATGCAGACATCGGTCAGACAGTTGAGTGCAAGAATGTGTATAATATGCCTACATTAGTACCACTGGTAAAAAACCAGAATGGGATAGTTAGTATAAAGCATCAGGATAGCAGTGGGCCTAAGGGGCTTTTGCACTTTATGTACACTAATGCCATTGATTATGCTATTGTTGATAGTGATGTTTTCTCCCTGGTGCAGGAAACCAGAGTGTACAGAGGATTTGAAATTAGAAGTGATCACGATTCAGTCTTGCAAGATTAAATTGAATTTCATATTGAAAAGAAGAACATATAAGAAAGTTTTAAAGCAAATAAAAGTTGAGCAGCTCTCAGATATGAACTGTAGACTAAAATACACAAACATTAGTCAAGAAAAACCGTGTGTAGAGGCTTAAGTGCTGTGAGAACATCATGTTGGAGACTTGATGGATTGTATACAGCACTCAGAAAGGATTAAAAACAGAATTTAATTCTTCTTATATTTGATCTCAGTCAATGAGACATCTTCAGGGATACAAAAAAACTAATGTAACATAAAAACAAATAACAAAAAATACTAAGCCCAACCACGTGGGTGACACTAAAGTCCTATCTAGGTGGAGCGCCCTCTAATGGTGGTTGTAGGTGGCCTGGAATGTAAAGTGGGACCTCTGGTGATAAGCGTTTCCCAAATCTTAGGAAGCTTAATGCAACCATATTTGTTAAGATTTGGTTGATTCCTGAGAGCTGCTGCTGATTCTAAGAATAGTCTTTCTCTTTTGAATTTGCTGTGGTGGAGCATGGTGGTTTTTTCCATGAGATCCTGTGGGTTGTATCCAAGACGTGGTCAGCCATGCCTGACTGACCATAGTCATGCTTGCAGATGTATGACTTAAGTTCCTCCAGGCCAATAGTAGCTGATCTGCCTGTCTGTCCAAAGTAGCGGCGATTTGTTCCCTCAGTAGTGCCAAGCTGGCATGATTATAAATGCAGAGGGCTTTTTTGGAGTGGAAGTTGATCTTTAGCTTAACACAGTTTGGTATTACTCTTGTATCCTGACATCTTTTTAAAAAGGCCAGCCTAGATAGTCGTAATTTTGACTTACCGTATTGTCTGGATTTGAGAGCTATATCTTCTCCATGAACTATTAGAATCCATGTGTAGAGACTTAAGTGCTGTGAGAACATCATGTTGGAGGCATCATGCACTCAGAAAGGATTAAAAACAGAATTTAATTCTTCCTATACTTCCTATAATCAGTTCCTCCCCCATTCCCCGGTCTTCTCTTCAAAAAGAGTTTAGAAATGCCGTCACCATACCCTACATCCGTGACACATCTGAAAAAATAGCCAAGATTTTAAAAATATATAACCTACACACAGCATTTACGCCCCACCGTAAACTTGCTACCTTCATCCGCTCTACTAAAGATCAGCTCCCTCCTCTCTCAGTGCATGGAGTCTATAAAGTACCCTGTTCCTGTAAACTGGCGTACTTTGGACAGACAGGCAGATCAGCTACTATCTGCCTGGAGGAACATAAGTCATACATCTGCAAGCACGACTATGGTCAGTCAGGCCTGGCTGACCATGTCTTGGATACAACCCACAGGATCTCATGGAAAAAAAATCACCATGCTCCACCACAGCAAATTCAAAAGAGAAAGTCTATTCTTAGAATCAGCAGCAGCTCTCGGGAATCAACCAAATCTTAACAAATATGGTTGCATTAAGCTTCCTAAGATTTGGGAAACGCTTATCACCAGAGGTCCCACTTTACATTCCAAATCAGAATTTAATTCTTCCTATATTTTGTCTTAGTCAATGAGACGAAATATAGGAAGAATTAAATTCTGTTTTTAATCCTTTCTGAGTGCTGTGTACAATCCATTAAGCCTCCAACATGAAGTCAAGAAAAAATGAAACAGTTTGAGAACAGGAACCAAACCTTGGAGATTTAGTGGCAAGCCCTGAAGAAAACACAAATTGATTCAGTCAGAGAAGCATGTGGTAAGATTGTCTGTAAGGATAGAAAAATCAGAACTCCATGATGGACACAGGAAGTTAAAGAGGCAGTGAAGGAAAAGAAGAAAGCATATCAAAAGCTCTTGGCAAATAAGTCAACTTTTGCTCTTGGAGAATACAGAGACAAATGTAAGAAAGCGAAACACTGCATAAAACTAGCTAAACAAAAGTCATGGGAAGACTTTGGATAAGAACATTTTTTTTTTTTTTAATTTTTTTTTTTTTTTTATGTTGTGCCCATACAGAAGAGGTTGGTTGATCAACCTATAGTACATTAGTACCATGTATGAGTAGTGGGTTGGGAAAGGAGGTACTTGTTTACATTTGATTTAAATGACTGTAAATTGTATTCCTTAGGAAACACAGCAGGTGGGAGACTGTTCTGCAGCACAGCAGTTGCAGGGATGAAGGAGGGGAAAAAGAAACTTGTTCTGTTTGTTTCTAGATGTACTGTGAAGGGATCTTGAGCAGCAGCTGCACGTGTTCCAACGAGCTTAATACTGATTGGAGGAATTATTGATGTTTTGTTGTAATAGATTTCACGGTATGATATGAACACAGATGGATAAGAAAATAACTATTTATTAACTTATTAGCTAATATTTCGCTGGTGTTATATCCGGCATCTTCAGAGCACACAACACAAAGTTTGTTACAAATGACTTTTTTTTTTTTTTTTTTTATAACCTAAATGGTGCCATATTAGGACTTAAGTCTTGTGTTGTTGCATGCTGCAATTACTTATACTAGCCCCACAGATTGTGGTTGTCTTGCATTTGTAACAAACTTTGTGTTGTGTGCTCTGAAGATGCTGGATATAATACCAGTGAAATATTAGCTTTTAAGTTAATAAATAGTTATTTTCTTATCCATCTGTGTTCATATCATACCGTGAAATCTATTACAACATGTTTGATGAACACATAAGCCTATCCACGCGAATTGTTGATGTTATTTCAGATGAGCATTTCCCATGGAAATATTTGTAGAATATACATACTGCAGAAACAATACGTCTGTGCGAAAGTTGCTGGAGAGAGAGAGTTGGTAAGAGATGGGTCATTAATAAGTCTAATTGCTCTCCTCTGTATTGAGTCAAGCATTTTGAGAGAGCTTTTAGGGGCCCGACCCCCATATGTGGGAGCAGTATTCAATAGCTGGGTGGATTTGTGATTTGTATAATGTTAATGGCTGTTCAGGGGTGAAGTAATGTCTTGAGCAAAAGAGAAATCCTAGTTTTTTTTCAAGCTGAGGATGAAATGGTTGTGATGTGTTTATGCCAGGAGAGGTTTGATGTGAGGGTAATTCCAAGAAGGGAGATCTCAAACTGTCTGGAAATTTGGGTATCGTCAAAAAAGGATATTGGGAAAAAATGGTTCTTTTTTATGAGAAATAGTACAGAACTGGATTTTATTAGCATTGAAATTGATGAGGTTATCCGAACCCCATTGTAGGATCGCTTGGAGATTGGAATTGAGGGTGGTGTTGGTTGATGTTCTGTATGTTGAAGTGAGTTGTGTAGGATAAGGTTTATCAAATACAAGGGAGGAGTGTAGTGTGCTGTTGTCTGCAAAACTGTGAATTGGGTTGGAGGTCAACTGAAGTAGGGCATTGATATATATATATATATATAGCAGGAAGAGGGTTGGTGAGAGGACAGAACCTTGTGGAATCCCAGCATTAATTGAATGGTGAGAGTATAGGGAGCCATCCACCATCACACACACAGTGTGCATCCAGACAGAAAGCTGGCAATCCAACTACAGAAGTCCTGGGTCAAACTGAATGATGGTAGTTTGCTTAGTAAGCCTTTGTGCCAGACTCGGTCAAAGGCTTTGGAGATATCAAGTGCAACCACTTGAGATTCACCATACTTTTCCATGGCATTTGTCCAGAGATGAGTGACATACGTGAGTAGATCTCCTGTTGATCGGCAGTGACAGATCTATACTGGTGGTCGTTTATTAGGTTGGTGTCTTCCAGGTAGTGTAGGAGTTGGGAATTGATTATTTTTTCCATTACTTTTGGCAGGACTGAGGTAAGCGAGATAGGGCGGTAGTTGGATGGCAGTGACTTGTCACCTTTCTTGGGAATGGGCTGAATATAGGCCAATTTTTAGTTTGTATGATAGATTCCAGTGGAGTAAGAGAGTATATATAGGCGACATAAGATAGGAGTCGGTTCTGGTGTACAAACTTTCAGGACAATTGGGGGAATGCCATCAGAGCCGGGAGACTTTTTTGTGTCTAATTTGGACAGTATTTTTCTGATCTCATTATGGCAAAAGGATATATTCCTTTGCCAGGATGAGATCAGAATCATTGTATGTTGGGTGTCTGGAATGGTTCGAGGGACATTTACTACCATCAGTTATGCACACATTGGAGGCAAAGTGTAAAGCCAGAAGATTGACTTTTTCTGTGTGTGATGATGCAATAGAGCCATCTGGGTATGATAAGGGTGAGAATAGTGTTGGGCAGAAGTTACGACCAATTGCTTTGGCGAGAGACCAAAAGGCTCAGCTGCCGTTTGAATAGTCTGCTAGTTTCCTGTTTTTTGCTCTTTTGAACTCTGTTTTGGAAGCATTGATTGTTTTTTTGTGTCTATTTCGGGCTTTGGTATAAGTCTAAAGGAGGATGAGGTTCTTGATTTCAGCCAGTTATGGAATGTCTGGTGTTTCATCCATACAGCCTTTACACATTGTTTGGAGAACCAGGATTTCATTAGGGAATGGCAATTCAGAGTACTGTGTGGAATGAATGGTTCCATGCTGGTAAGGATTACTTTGCTAATAAGTAAGGTGCATATGTTTAGGTTAGAAGGCCAGAAGCAACAGTCCAACCATGAGAATATGGCATAGAAGTTGTGGAGGCTGTCCCACTTAGCACTGTTATAATGCCAAACTACTCTTGTATGGGAGTGTCTGCGTAAGTGTTGTTGCATGGGGGAGGAAATGAGCACTAGATTGTGGTCCGAATTGCCCAGAGGGCTCACTACTTTCACTGTGTATTTGGAGGGATCATTGGTAAGGAAGAGATCTAGGGTGTTTGGGGGAGTGGTTTGGGTTATCTAGTATTCTGGTTGGCATCTGAACAAGTTGTGTAAGGTCATTAATGATGGCAGATGTTTCAGCATCTCTGCCTGCAAGATCTGTACAACAGGAGGAGGAAAGCCAGCTAGTGTTGCGGACATTAAAATCTCCTAGGAAGATGATTTCATTGTTGGGAAAGTGGGATTGGAGAAAGTCAACTTTTAGGGAGAGGAAATTAAAGAGCTCACAGTGGTTGGATGTATTGGGGGGAGCAATAGAGACAGCAAATGAATTTAACTGAGTGGGGAAGGGATATTTTCAACCATAGAAGGTCAAAGTGGGTGATTCTAGGTTGGGTGCTCTCTGGCAAGGTATGGATGTATGTGCAGACACCACCCTTGAGACGAAAGTTGTTAAAGAGTGAATAGTTTGGAAGGTTGAGATAAATAGTGCTGACTGGGAGGTGAGATTTGAGTTTCTGTCAGAAAGAGTAGGTGGGATTTGGTAGACTGAAGGTGGTAGTGGACACTATAAAACATAGAAAATAAATATCAAGAAGGTGGCAAGATATTCTGGAGATTGTTGAAGAAGTTCAGAAATGGAGGAAAGAGTGCTGTAAGAGGAATTAGAGATGGTAAAGGTGACATGAAAACGGGAGAAAAAGATATCTTTGAAGTATGGAGTAATTGCTTCAAAAAATTGCTAAATGAAACAAGCAGTGATATCACAGTGCTAAAAAACACTCAATAGGCATGCAGATAGGAATACATATCCATACTTGAAGTAGAAAAAAGCTATCAAAGGCCTGAAATGTGGAAAAGCAGCAGGCGTAGATGATATTCGACCAGAAATGCTGAAGTATAGAGGTATAAAAGTCTTACAGTGGCTGCACTGCATAGTTCAGAAGTCCTGGACAGAGGGACGAATTCCTGATGATTGGAGTAGAGCTCTCATAGTACCATATATAGAAAGGGAAATAAAACAATGTGAGAATTAAAGAGGTATTTCCCTAATGATTGTTCTTGGTAAGATTTACACAAGTATATTTGATAACAGTTCAGAAGGATTGTGAAAGAAAAGCTTGGTGAAGAACATGCTGGATTCAGGCCAAATAGAGGCTGTCAGGATCAGATCTTCACTTTATGACAAATAGTTGAGAAATCATGGGAATATAACAAAGATCTGTATTTAAGTTTTGCAGATCTGGAAAAGCCATATGACAAGATGCCAAGAGAGAAGCTATTCCATATGCTACAGTTACATGTTTTCAATGGGGCATTATATCAAGCAATACTTAGTCTTTATTTGAGTTGTAAGTCAGCAGTTAGAATTGAAGGAAGTACATGAAGATGGTTTAATGTTAAATCTGGTGTGAGACAAGGATGTACATTATCCCCTCTGTTATTCATTATCTATGTGGATCACATGATATTAAACCTGATATCACAATTCAAGATGTTAATGTCAGCTCTTTGCTTTATGTGGACAATGTTATACTTCTAAATAAATCTGCTACAAGTCTGCAAGATTCCCTGACTGAATTGAATAACTGTTGTAATAGATATGGTATGAAGGTCAGCAGTAACAAGACAAAGCCAATGAAAATAAGCAGAAGCATTGAAAATATCAACCGCATTGCGAATGGAGAATCTAACAGAATCAACAAAGCTGATTTAGAAATTAGTCAAAACAAAAATTAACTGTATACAAGACTGTGTTCAAACCAATTTTAACTTATGGATCTGAGAGTTGGATCAGAATTAAAACATTTGACCAAAGACTAGAGACCACAGATATAAGAGTCCTGAGAAAGATTAGAGGCATGAAAAGGTGGCATCAATGGTGATATCATATTAAAAACGAGGATATTAGGAAAGAACTTTACATTGTCAGATATCGAATATTATTTGATATCTGACAATTATTATCAAAAAATGATTTGAAATATTACATTGATATTAATGATGCTATAGATATTTATTATATAGATACATATTCATCTTTTACACCTTCTAGGTTTATGCATATGCTTGCATTGTCAATTTTTTTAATGTCATGAGAGGTTTAAATTTCATATCAAAATTTTAAAAGTAAATAAAAGAGAACAGCATTATGAAACAAACATGAACTTATTTTCTGAGTCTAAATAAACATATCTTCTTTTATAGTTGGCATAGTAATAGAGGCATAAACACATTATTACAGGACAGTTGGTGTTGTTGTTTTAGGCTTTTTAGGATAGCGTGATTCCCAGTGCATGAGAAGCATTAAAAAATACCTAAACGATGCAATATTGGAATGTGTCCCTAAAGTTCGAAGAATAAATACAGTAGGAGTAGGATACTATTAGTTATCTCTGGGGGTGAAAATTTTGGAAAAGTTGGTTAGGGCTCACATACAGAAATGGGTTGATTGAGAAAATATACTTTGCAATGAACAGCATGGGTTTACTAAGGAAAGGTCATGTTTGAGCAACTTGCTCACATTCTATAATAATAATAATAAGATCTGGGGTTGATGATTGATAGAAACCTGAAATTTAGGGGACATATTGCAAAGGTGGTGAAGGTACACAGAGGATTGCTGCAATTATGAGAAGGACACTGACCTGCAGAGATAAGAGGGTTATCATTCCGTTGTATAAGTCTCTGATCAGACCACACTTGGATTATTGTTCTCAGATTTGGTCCCCAGGATTTGAAGGGGATAAATTAACTGTGGAAAAGATACAAAGACGGATGACAAAGATGGTCTCAGGACTGTACAAGGATAGTTATGAGAATCGGCTGAGGGAACGTGGACTGCAGAGTTTGGCAGATAGAAGAAGGAGAGGTGATATGATTGAGACTTTTAAACTGTTGAGAGGTGGTTACAGGGTTGACACTGGGGAGTTCTTTCACTTGGTTGAACAGCAGGAAGGAGTGATGACAAGAGGCCATCCCTGGAAGTTACGAAAGGAAACTGTGAGCAAGAGGGTGAGGAGTGGTTTCTTTGCATGGAGGGTGGTTGAGCCGTGGAATGCATTGCCTGATGGAGTGGTGAGAGCGAGAACGGTCAATGCGTTTAAGGAGTGGTATGATAGAGTTTGTGTTTCTTAGGGGGAACCTCCCCTCGATGAGTCTTGACAGACTTTATGTTCTTAGGAAGGACCTCCCACGATGAGTCTTTTGACTCCATGGAGGCCTGAATAATAATAATAATAAAAATAATAATAATTTTAACAGTATAGATGAGAATACAGGCTGATAAGAAAATAGCTATTTATTAACTTATTGCTGATATTTCCTTGAAATTCTATTCAGCATCTTCAGAGCACAAAAACAGTTCGTCACAGTATTCAAAACAACAACAATCCGTTATAACAATGGGACTAGTTTGAACAATTGTAACGTATAACACAAAGACTAAAGTCCTAATTAGACAACAACATTGCCTACACTAAGCATAACAGATCCCTCCTGCTAGGTTTGCATGCCATCCTGCAACCTCTCACTTTGTCAGCTACAGAAGTCTCATACTCCATCATCTGTCTGCCTCCAATTATATAATGTACACAGAGCAGCACACTCTGAATTCTTGCCTATCTATACAGCTGATTCAAGAACTAATACCTCTGTTGGCTGTGCTGCTGTGTTTCCTGGCATTACTATCCCCAACCAGATCCCATCTGATTGCAGTAATTATACAGCAGAGTTACATGCCATTCAGCTTGCATTTGTGTATATAAAAGAAAACTGCTACCAAAAGTGTATAATTTATACAAACTCCTTGAGCTCTTTATAGGCTATCTCCTCTCATATGTATAATTCACATCTAGTACTTTATGAGGTGTTACACCTGTTTCACAAAATGAAAATTCTTAATTTTGATGTTCAGTTGTGTTGGATTCTCAGCCACATTGGAATTAAGGGAAATGAGGCTGCAGATGCAGCTGCTAAATCAGCTCATATTTTCTCCACATTCTGTTTGACAGTACCATATATAGACTACAGACAGATTATAAGATCAAAGCTAATTGCTCAATGGCAGTCATGGCAGGAAGCATTAACAAATAAATTATATGACATTAACCCGAAATTAGACTTGGCATTCTAGTCAGCATATAAAGAGAAGAGAGGAAGTTGTTCTTACTAGGCTTCACATAGGTCACAGCCATCTTACACATTCTTATTTACTGAGAGCTGATGACCCTCCCATGTGTGAATCAATACACATCTCACTATTTGTCATATTTTGGTGGAATGCCACCAAAAGCCTATCTGGCCAGACCATATACACTCAGGCAGATTGCATGATTTTTTAATTTTTTACAAAGAATTAATTTATACAAACACATTTGACTTTAATTTTGTTTATATGTAAATACTGTATTGCTTTGCTTAACTTTTGTATGTATATATTGCAAAATATGTAATATTTTGTGATATATTTGTGCCGAGGTTAAGCACCAATATATATATTAGTGTATATGTATATAATAATAATAATATTCATTTAATTTTTGACCAATCATGTATTTCTGTATGCCTTTCATGTATGCCTTTGATCTTGTATATTTGTGTAACCTTGTTGTAATTTTGTTAATATGTAAATACCACATTTCCAAACGTAATTTTTATACATGCATATTGTATAATAATTCCTCTTTGACTCTTTATGTATTATTGTAATAACATTTGTTGTAATCTTATCTATTTGTAGATACTGCATTCCTTGACTTGGTTTTGTACATGCATTTTGTTTATTAACTTGTATTGTTATCTATTTATGTACTGCCGTAGATGCTGCAATAATGTTGTTTATATGTAGATACTGCACTGTTTAACTTAACGTTTTTGCACATACATATTATTTACTGTTATTTTTTAGTTTATTTTTTGACTAATTATATATTGCAGTAGGACACCTTGTATATTTGTGTAATCGTCTTGTAATTTTGTTTATATGTAGATACCACATTACTAAATTTAATTTTTATGCATGCATATTGTATAATAATTCCTGTTTGCCTATATATGTACTGCTGTAAAAACATTTGTTATAATTTTATCTATATGTAGATACTGCATCCCTTGACTTGGTGTCTTATGCATGCATTTTGTTTATTAACTTGTATTGTTGACAATTTCTGTACTGCTGTGATCTTTTAACCTTGTGTGTTGCTGTGCCTCTGCAGCAATTCTGTTTATATGTAGATGCTGCTTTGTGGAACCTAATTTGTAGAGGCATATTGTTTACAATTTTCTTTAACTGCTTATGTATAGTTGTAACCTTAGTATGGCGCAGTATGACCTTTGTAGTTTTTGTGCCAAATAAACTATAAACCAAACGAAACCTAATTAGGCGGCATCTATGTTGGGGGGCGGGGGGTAATAAAGTATGGCTGTATAAATTTGCCAAAGATTTGGGACATTTGTCCCAAATCTTTGGCAAATTTATACAGCCGTACTTGTTGACGTTTGGAGTATGTTTCAATGCTTCTGTTGATTCCAGGAACAACCTCTGACTTATAGCTTCTACACAGCACTTTTGTTTTTTCCCCAATTGATCCTGTGTACAGGGGTATCCAAAGCATAGTCTGCTAGACCTGACTTGCCATAACGATAGTGCCGAATGTATTTTTTATGTTCACTGAGGCGAATGTCCACAGTTCTTCCTGTCTGTCCATAGTAAGCTCGATCACACGAACAGGGCACTTCATAGACTCCTGGATGTGATAAAGGAGAGGGTGAACAGATGAGAGTTGCCAGTTTTAAATATGGTGCGTAGTTTGATATTTATTAAGCACTCTAGATATCTTTTCAGATATGTTCCTTTAATGTATGGGATAGTGACAGTTTTGTTGTAGTCTTCTGTGGTAGACAGTGGGGGGGGGATTTCTGGGGAGCATTTAGTATCTTGTCTATCTTATGGGGATTATAGTGGCCAAGAAGTTGTGATGCAAGTGAGTGAGTGAGTTTTCCGCAGTGAGAGCAATGTAATTGGAACAAATCACTCTTGCTCTGTGGGTTAGTGTGTTGAGGATACCATATTGTTGAGATGGACGATGGTGTTATTGTTTATTGTTGAGATTTATATTTGCCGTTCAAACATATAATTAAAATGAAATATATATTGATCTTTAATTGACCATGATTTATAAACATCTAATGCCAACAAGTTTCGATAAGGTGGAAACTTGTTGTTCGGCTTCTTCAGGGCTTATAACAGTAAGAGAAAACTAAGTGCCTAGTACAGAGAAAATGGAGTAACACTATCGTATAAATTAAAAATTAAAACAGAACGCGTAATATTACACACAGGGAGCGTGTTGTGTTAGTCACTGTTGTGAGAGCAATCTCTGTAGTTTTGAGCAAAATTAAATTCTGGCAGACTGAGCAATCTTATTAATGTTTTCCATATGTCAGCTATTATCATTCCTTGGTTTCTGTTAAGATTTTCTCCAGAACGGAGGACTACTATGGCTCCCTTGAAGTTTCTGCAATGGAAGTCTTCTTCTAGATAAAGCATGGAGCTGCTATTCCAATCAGTGATATGTAGTTCTCTGTTTTGTAATTGCAAAATGATGGGCTAGACCTGAGTTGTCTGTTCTGTTGTCATCAACATATCCTATATTTTTTTTTTTTTTTTTCAGATTTCAAGGCTTCTCGATGTCTGTCCTATATAGTTTAGACCACAAGCACATGGGATGCTGTATACTCCAGCATGTTTGAAAATAGCATTAATGTCTTTTGGCGATCTTAAAATGTGATGGACAGTCTTGACTGGCTTGAAAGCAACTCTGATGTTGAAAGGCTTAAAAAGTTTTGCGATCTTTTTCAACACTGTACCTGCATAAGGAATAACTATGGATGATCTGTATTGAGTGATGGTAGATTGCTATGAAGAATCTTGTTGATTAAATTCCTTGGATAGCCACTTTTTATTAATGTCTCTAATATATGAGTAAGTTCATCATAGAGTTCTTTTTCTTCTGAGATGATGTTCATGGCTTTATTTTTGAACAAATGTATTATTATGTATTATGGTGAGTTGATTTGAAATGAAGGTAGTGTCTAGTGTGTGTTGGTTTGCTGTAGACTGTTAGTTTGATATGTCCATCTGCTAGTTTCTTGATTAGGGTATCCAAAAATGGTAGTTGATTATCTTTTTGCAGTTCCAAAGTGAATTGTATTTTTGATGGAAAGAATTAGTTTTGGTTAAAAAGTCCAAAAGAGCTGTTTTTGTGTCTCTCCAAATTATGAAGACATCGTCTACATACCTCCACCACACTAAAGGTTTTGGGTCAAATTTTGAGAGGATGTCTGTTTCTAGCTTTTCCATTAACAGATCTGTACAGGGTGGTGAAAGGGGGACTGCCCATAGTTAAACCATTTAGTTGCTCATAAGTCACGTTTTAAGATTGCCAAAAGACATTAATGCTTTTTTTTTTTTTTCCAAATACGCTGGAGTGTACAACATCCCATGTGCTTGTGCTCTAAACTATATAGGACAGACATCGAGACGCCTCAAAATCTGAAAAAAATAACATAGGAGATTTGATGACAACAGAACAAACAACTCAAATCTAGCTCATCATTTCGTGATTACAAACCATACCATTATTTGGTATAGCAGCTCCATGCGTTATCCAGAAGAAGACTTCTGTTGTAGAAATTTCAAGGAAGCCATAGTAGTCCTCCATTCTGGAGAAAATCTTAACAGAAACCAGGGAATGATAATAGCTGACATATGGAAAACATTAATAAGATCGCTCAGTCTACCAGAATTTAATTTCGCTCAAAACTGTAGAGCATGCTCTCACAACAGTGACTAACACAACATGCTCCATGCGTGTAATGTTACGTGCCCTTTTTTAATTTATACAATAGTTTTACTCCATTTTCTCTGTACTAGCCACTTTCTCTTACTGTTATAAGCCCTGTTGGCAAAACTTGTTGGCATTAGATGTTTATAAATCATGGTCAATTAAAGATCAATATATATTTCATTTTAATTAAGTGTGATTGTTTGTGTAAATATCTCACTGTATATGTGGGTTTTCTATAAACCGAGAATGATAAGGAACTATCTGGAAGTTGTGTGATTATCCAGGAAGGGCACACAGTCATTAGCTTCCAATTCCATTGTAAAGTGGATTTTTGGGTGTTGGCTATTTAAATGCACTAAGAATGTATCCAATGTATCTGGGCCATGTGGTCATATAGCAAGCACATCATCAACATAGCACCAAAACCTTGGTTTGAGAGTGGTTGTATTGATAGCTAGCTTTTCCAAGTGTTCTATATGAAAGTTGGCTAAGGGGAGAGCCCATTGCTCTCCCATCTAATTGTTTGTATATTTTCCCTTTCCATGTAAAATAACCTGCTGTACTGTGAATTTAAATAGTTGAAATATATCAGGGGGAAGTGTGACTTTAGTAAATCTATGATAATTTTACCATTGAGTTTGACAAGGGAATTGGATGCACCATGATACTCTTGGATTTTGCTAAGGCTTTTTGACAGAATACAGCAAAGCTCTTGCATAAACTGGAGGATATGGAATTGAATTATAAAATATTAGCATGGATAAGAGAATGGCTTATTAACAGATATCAAAAAGTGGTATATGGGGATGTGAGTTCGCACATAAAGTAACCAGTGGTGTACCACAAGGATTGTTATTCAATCTTTACATTAATGACATTGGAAAGGATTTCCCAGGTAACATACAGCTATCTGTTGATGGTACTCATAGGCAGGGTAATAAGGATTGTGGCTGATATTCAGTACTTGCAGAATGATTTGAATAGGCTGGAATTGAGAGCATGTGAAAATGGCTCTCAGTTCAATGTTAGTAAATGTAAAGTCATGCACTTCATTGTGATCCATTGTCATATTATATTGGTGTGATGTTGCTAGAAGAAACTGAATCAGGCTATGCATCTTGGAGTGTTAGTAAATAGGAAGTTGTAGTTCAAGGGCCCTATAGCGAAATACAACTTTAGAGGATAATTGCAATTCTGAAATGAACTTTAATATGTAAAGATAAGGAAGTCATTTTTTCCTTTTTACAAGGCTTTGATAAGACCTCACTTGGACTATTGTTCACAAGTCTGATCTCCTGGTTTCTGTGGTGATTCTGATAGAGTAGAGAGAATGCAAAGGAAAGTTTTAAAAATAGTATCAGGATTGTGAAATACTGATTATGATTGAGACCAGATTGAGAATTTGTAGACCACAGACACATAAAGAGGAAAAAAGAGGATTGATTTAAGTAAGATTTACAAACCTTACATAACCAAGGTTTCAGTAGATTGAATTTTTTGTTTTATGTAGAGTGGGGAAAGGATGAGAAGGTATCCTTGAAGTTGAGAATGAATGCTGTCAAGAAGGAAGTGGGTGTTAGATTTTTTTCTCTTACAGAGTGGTGCATGATTAGAATGGATTGCCATTGGATATTGTGACTGCGAGTTATGTGAATGAATTCAAGAACAAGTATGACAGCTGGTGTGGGTAGTGTGTGGCCTCCCTCAATGAGCACCTTAAATAATAACAATGATGATAATGATTTTATCCAATTTTTTGGAAAGGACTGGCTCTGAATACTGGGCTGGCATCCGAAGTGGATGTGGCACTGCACTTTGACTGTGAGAAACTGTCAAGTGATGGAACAGTTGAGCCCAGATCAGTGTCAGAGCCTTCTCATGGAATGCCTCAGCTGCCCATCTGACATAACTATTTTGACCGACAACTAACAGCTGACTCAGAACTGGCACAGACCAGGGGAAATCCAACTGCATAATTAAAACAAAGCATTGTGATGGCTGTTGAGAGGTGTTCATACATTTAAAGAAATATACATTAAAAGAATTGGAATTAAAAGGATACATTAAAAGACAAAAATGCCACTTGCATGAAATATTAAGTAAAAACATAAATTGTCAAATTTCACTCATCCAGTGACTAATATACTTTAAAGCTGTTTCATTACACTGCATTAAATCTTCTCGGGTACATATATTATTAATGTCTATTAAGCAACATTGCAGAAGATGATCCATGGTTTGTGTTTCACCACATGAGTTACTGTCATTGTCTGTGTAGCCCCACCTGGCCATATTCTGCTTTGATATGCCCATTCCGGAACGAAGTCCGGAATGGGCAGTGTCTTCCATCTTTGCCAGTCAAGATGTAAGTCGGAAGGAAGAGATTCATTTAAGTTCAGAGCCTCTGGAGATTGTTCTTGCCACATTGTTAACCTTGTAGCTTTTATGGAATCAACCAATGGTTCCACTGAGTGAATAAAACTTTTCCTTGAAAAGGAAATGAATGGCATCCGTGAGGATGCCATTCGTCATTTAGTTGTTGTTTCCACTCATATCTACTCTGTGTAGTCCTTCTGGGGAGGTACAATACCAGACAGTGAGTATAGATGGTCAATTTTTGTAGGCTTAAGACAGCCAGTAATGTGCCGACATGTTTCATTAAGAACCTTATCAATAATTTTGACATGTGATGATCTTTCCCATACAGGGCTAGCATACTCGGCTGTCGAAAAGCAGAGTGCCAGTGCAGATGTGTGCAGTACTTGTGGATTTGCACCCCACCGAGATTATGTTAATCGGCGCAGAATATTATTACGTGTTTGAGTTTTAGCTGCTGTCTTCTCTATGTGTCACTTATAATTTAGGGTCCTATCTAGTGTAACAGCTAAGTAAGTTGGATTTGGATAATTGACCAGTTTCACACCATTCCATTCTATATTCAACTCTCTTCTCCTCCCTATTATTGAGATGGAAAAGACACATTTTGGTTTTACTGGGATTTGGTTTCAATTGGTTTTCCTTATAGTAAACTATAAGGGTTTCTAGCTCTTGTATGAGCTGCTTCTCAATATCATCCAAGGATTTTGCTTGATAAGATATTGCCTGCTGCATATAAGAGGGTTCTTGACCATGGGTTTATAGGTTGGTCATTAGTATATATATTAAAGAGGAGGGGAGATAGCACACTTCCCTGAGGTAGACCATTTTTCTGGATACGCCATCTGCTCTTTTTTCCTTGAAAATCAACAAAGAATCTCCTGCTGAAGTGACTTAAATATCTCCACTAACTGATAGCTGCTTGTCATGCTATAAAATTAGACTATAAGCTTTCTAAGTTTTAGTGTGTCATATGCTGCTGTCAAATCTATAAATACAGCTCCTATTGCTAACCCCCTTTCAAAGCCGTCCTCAGTAAACTGTGTTAAATTTAATACTTGTCTTGTGCATGATCTTCCTGGACTAAATCCTGCCTGCTCTTTACTTGGTTTACCATTCAGAGATAGCTGAGTTGCAATTTGGTTTGCATTTATATTAACTTCAGTCGCTGCTGTTGTGGGGGCACCAGATAATTTTTTGAGTAAAGCCAGGCTTTCCTGCTACTGTGTTTCATATCTAAGCTTTTAATTTTCTCTGCCTATTGTTGACTTCTTTTTTCAGACAGTGCTGCTATAAGCTCCTCTCTTGTATCAATTGTTTCTGATGAAAATGGATCTTTATCATATAGGTCACAATATCTTTCATATATTTCCACATTGTGCTCTGTAAAACCTGGAATGTAACATGTTCTACAACCTCTTGGAATGTGCCTGGTAGCAAACTGTCTAATAGCTTTGATGAACTTTCCATAATTTTCTGATCTGGGTGAAATGTTGGTCAGGTTTATGTCTAATTCTCTTGAGAACTGTTCCCAGTTAGCTTTTTTAAAATTAAAGCGTCTTCTAAGTGGGATCTCCTTAAGTCAGACTGGTGGGAAACTTGCAGCATTATTGGTCTATGTTGTGAACTTGGGATTGGTGCAAGTACCTGTTTAGTGCACAGATTAGCTGTTCTATTACTAACAAATCCAAGGTCTGGGTTATAACCTCTTTTCCATCTTCCACTGTTAAATGATGATGGCTGTTTAGGATCGGTGTATAAGTTTCATTTGATTACTTTCAGCCCACTGTTCACTAACTCTCCATCTTCATTTGTTTCACTATAACCCCATTGTGTGCTATGACTGTTAAAGTTGCCTATAATAATAGCAGATTTCCTTTGTGTCAGGTACTGGGAGATTTCAAAAGCAAAAGTTATACTAGGTGGTTTATATACTGAGAGAAAACAGATGTTATCCAGGTCTATTCCAAAGATTTTTGTGTTATTTTGGTTTGTGATTAGGCATCCTGTAACCTGGAGCTCCTGCCTAGTGAAGATAGCACTTCCATACTTTTGTATGGTATTTCTTTTAAGAGCTTCATTCCAGCAATTTTAGGTTTGACTTGTTGAGGTCTTTTGTGTGTCTCCTGTAGACATAAAATATCACATTTTTGTTCTTTACACATTTTTACTATAAGATCTTCTTTTACAGAGGAGAGGCCCTCTGTATTGTGTAAGATGATTGTCAGGGTTGGTTCCCATAAGGGCCGTTGAGTTTTAGTCATTGTCTCTGATAAAGAAGATGCTAGTCACACTCTAAAACTGTAGAAAGCTATAGAAGACTGTATTGCATTATGCTATACTGTAGATCGCTGGTAGCAGAATTCGCGGCTTGTAAACAAGCTGACAGGGGCTTATTCAGTCAGCTTGTAAACAAGCTGACTGAATAAACCGTCATGACGTGAATGCATCTGCTATGATCCCTGGGATTATGATTGAACATCTGTAAGTCAAAATCCTGATTCTGATAGCTACTGTTTGTGCCTCACATGTTGGAAGGCAGTGTTAGCCCGAGTTGCTTTCTTACTGTTATGGTATGATTGCTCTGGTGAAGATGCCACTGGAACCAAAGCATGAAGGCAGCCATTGAGACTCTACAGCAGGGATGCACAAATTTGTTAAGGCCGAGGGCCGCCAAGTTCCACTGTTACTTATGGGAGGGCCGCCAAAAAAACTTGAACGTTATCTACCATATATTTTTATTTTATTTATACCTATCATAATTGTTACAAAAAAGGTAATAAAAAGTAAGTAAGTGTAGAGTCTACAGCCTCTGCTTCCTATGCTACACCATTCAGGTATAATGTGCAGGCACAAAGTCATCTGCAGATGACCTAGGTACTGGTTTGGGTGTTGGGCTTAGAAAAGCAGCCACCATATTGTGATCTATGGAGACTCATCCTCGAACTTAATCTAGAACAATTATTTTTTTTCATTTCATAATGCTCCAAATCTCATTAATTAATCCAGTATAAGTAACTGCACATAGCTGGTTCCACTCCAGCCATTCCTTTACATCCATTCTGAAGATAGAAACTTCTAATATAACATATCAGGTAGATTGGAATTATTAAATATGCAATTATTAAAAATTAGATTAGAATTAAATAGAATTATTAAAAATAATTCTTTATTTGCAACAAATGACATACTTATGACCTTAACTGGTTTGTAGCTTTGCATATATTATGTGCTAAAGTATATTTTATATTTTGTTCTTAAGAGCATTGTCTGTATATGATCACTATCTTTGGTTATGCTTGAATATAATGTTTTATGGCATCTTTCTATTAAGTCTTTTGTCCTTGGCAACATAAACCGCCATAGTCATCTGTGTTCTGTGGCAATAATAATTTCAGTGGGACTTATGATTACTGTAGACACAGAAGCATAATATATCTGCCTTGGTGTAGGAATCCCGGACGTCCCGTATTTTACGGACGTTTTACGAAATTCATTCTTCACAAAAAAATATTGCAAGAGTGAGCAAGACTGATTGATTAATAAGAATATTGTCAGGTGAGAAGAGCATTACTGTATTAATAATCTATTTTGTATCTATAATAGTAAGTAAAAAACCATTTGAAGGCAACTTAAAGTGGCTTAATGAAAATATACAGCCTAACAATTGGATTTACTATTTGTTTACTTATACTTAGTAAAGTGTGTGCATAGTAAACCTTACCACGCACACACTTGGAAAGTTAGAATCATTTTGTAAGACTGGCATATGTGATGGATGCACATACTAAACTGTCAGCCTCAGTTATAAGTGTCCCGTATTTTTTTTCCAATGTATCTGGGTTCCCTACCTTAGTGAAGTAAATAAATGAAACTTCTGTTACATCATCAGATTACTATTCAGCTTTTAGCCATACACCATGACCATTAGCAAAGCAAAATTAGTAAAGAATATGATTTGCACAGTGGGCTTGCAAATGCATTACCTAGTATACTGGATGTTTCAAAATTTCATGTAAAAGAAAAAAATCTGATATGCATTCTAGGTATCAAAACAAAAATAATGTGCACTATAAAAGTTTATCAAGTATATTTTAATTGTGATTAAATTCAACTTTCAAAAAGGTATACATTTTATTAAAAATTTATTAAAGTATTCTTTTAAAAAGACATTCACACACAGATGGACCTGCCAGGCAGTTGTTAGAGGACGATATGTGCAATTCATGAAAATAATAGGCTTTTCATTCCTTTACATCCATTTTACATCTGCTTTACACCTGTATTAGTTATGTTTCTATAAAGTCAAGTTATTTGTCTGTTTGAGCCTAATGCCTTGAAGGAAAATAATAATGATCATGGCATATTTCTCTCCTATTGAGTAGCAGATATGCACCTTATGTGATTCTGCACCAGAGCAATGGTCTTCAAACTTTCAACACTTATGAAACCGTATTCAGTACATTCTATAATATTATAGTGTATGTGTAATCATCATCAGTTTCTTAATATGTACCCCCAAAGGGTGTTCATGTTACTATGACAGCACTACATGATTAAGTTTACATTATTATTAATCTCCTATCCACAATTTTCCTCCAAATTAGTCTATTACTTGTAAGCAGTCCAGTATTGTCATATCTGACATTTCGTTCTAAGTCAATTCTGACTATATCAATCAACTTAGACCTTGGTCTTCCTATGGGTCTCTTTCCTTTGATCTTGGCAAATAAACAACTGTTTTGCTAGCCTTTTATCATCCATTCTATTTAAGTGGCCATACCACCTTAGATTAGTTCTGCTTACACATTCTTAAATGCTAACAATACAGTGTCATGTTCCTTTCTAAGAATCCTCATATCTGTGTTCTCTAGTCTTTGATCAAGTGTTTTATTTCTTATCAACTGTCAGATTCCTAACTTAAAACTGGTTTAACCACTGTCTTATACTGTATATTGCTAGTATGGTGTTTTGGCTAATTTCTCTATTATTCCATAAAAAAATTATTCAGCTGGCTACTCACCGTGCTAGCTTTGCTTATTCTGT
Source organism: Typopeltis vanoorti (assembly GCF_054136105.1). NCBI lineage: Eukaryota > Metazoa > Arthropoda > Arachnida > Uropygi > Thelyphonidae > Typopeltis > Typopeltis vanoorti. The sequence goes on from NC_143564.1 coordinate 3,408,582, forward strand.
TGTCTATTTCTGTCCAGCCTTTAGCCATATTCTGCCATCTTCACTAAAAACTGTGTCTAAATAGCTGAAATATTTTTCTTGTTCTGTAGGATCTCCATTCAGAATGTAGCTGAAGTTTTTTATTCTCCTGCTTGTTTTCACAGTTTTGGTCTTTTTATTGTTGATTTTCATTGCCAAATTTGTTACAGCTGTTATTCAATTTATTTAGAGAATCCTGGAGACTTGCACTAGATGTGTTTAGGACAACATCGGCATAAAGCAAAGATCTAAATTTGACATATCCAATTCCAATATCAGGCCTAATGCCACTTAATTATATAATATGATCTATATAGATGACGAATAAGAGTGGACATAATGTGCATCCTTGTCTTACTCTTGATTTTATATCAAACCATATTTCTGTATTTCCTTCAATTCTAACTTCTGACTAACAACTTAAATATATACTGTATTGCTCTGTATAATGTTTCATCCCATATAATTGTAGTGTTTTGAAAAGCTTTTCTTGGGGCATCTTGTCATACTCTCGCGATTTCTCAGTTATTTATCTTAAAGTGAAAAATCGGATCTTGACAACCTCTATTTAGCCTGAACCCAGCTTGTTCTTCTCCAAGTTTCTCTTCCACAATCTTTCTCAACCTCTTTTCAAGTATGCTTGCATTAATCTTACTTGGAATGCTTAGTAGAGAAATTCCTTTGTAATTCTCACATTCAGCTTTATTCCATTTTTTATAGATGAGTACTATGAGAGCTCTATGAATTTAATTTTCTGTTCAGGCCCTCTGAATTATTCAGTGTAACCACTGCAAAACTTTTATACTCCCATACTTAAGCATTTCTGCTCAAATATCATTTACTCCAACTGCCTTTCCACATTTCAAGTTTTCGATAGCTTTTTCTACCTCAAGTATTGATATGTACTCCTTTTTGCATTTCCTCTTGAAAATCAAAAATTTTCAAGAGGAAATGCATGAAGAAATTATATACTTGGTTTTATCCATTATCCAAGTGTAAGCGAACAAAGTTTGCACGTGAAGTATTCACGACTGGGCTACATGTATATAGAGGTTAATGACTTTACATTAGGGTTCCCATTCGTCCCGTTTTTCCCAGGACAGTACTGTTTTTTATAAAAATGTCCCAAGTTAATTCCAAAAAGTCCTGCTTTTTTAAGTATCCTTCAGGAAAAAATGGATAAACGGATTTTATCTCGTTTTTAGTACCAATTTCTATTACAATGTTGATAATAATAAATTTCATTTATTTATTATTTATAATAATAATCATTAGTATTATAAATAATATAACTAACTAATAGTAACTAATGGCTATGTTCTTTTTTCCTATGCTTCTGTTATAACAGTATCTTACTTGATCAATATTTTGCATGTTATAATTTTTGTTTTCTACCCCTATAATGCCAAAACGTAAGTGCAGTATTAATGATTATATTAGACGAGAATTTCCTTTCATTAGAGGTGTAGATGAAAATGTGGAATGTACTTTATGTAACTGTAAATTTTGTTCCTCGTGATTGGTCAGACGTAGTCAACCATGTGAAAACAAAAAAACATAAAGCTGCTGTTCGAAGTAAGTCTTCCAACTGCAGTATAAGTAATTGTTTAATTATGAAAACCAAGAGTGAAAGGGAAAAAGAGTTATCACTGGCAGCGCAGGAAGCAACCTTCGCATATCAGACAGCGGTGCATAACCACAGCTCCATGGACTGCACAACAACCATCGTGAAAATAATTTTCAACGATAAATTCAGGTGTTCGCAAACAAAGTGCAAAGCAATAATAACCAATATTATTGTGCCATTAGCGACAAAGCAAATTGAGGAAGAGCTAAAAGAAGTTCGTTTTATATCAGTACTAATCGATTCATCAAACCACTTTGACATCAAATTAGTGCCTCTGGTCATTAGATACTATCATCCAGAAAAAAGGTGTGAAGGTGAATATGTTGGAGTTCGTTAATTTAGGTGATGAAACTTCAGAACTTTTATTTTCTTGTGTTGGAAATGTTACAGAAGTTAGATCTCCTGAAAAAGATTATTGCTATATTAGCAGATAATACAAATACAAACTTTGGTGGAAAGAAGAGAAAGGGAAAGAATAATCTGTACTTCAAAATGCAAGAAAACACTGTGAACAATTTAATTGGAATTGGTTGCCCTGCACATGTGTTACATAATGCTGTGCAGACTGCTTTGGATTGCTTACCTATCAATCTTCAGTTAATAATTAACAAGATTTACCAACATTTCCACATATATTGTGTACGAATTGAGGAACTTATATCATTTTGTGAATTCACAAACACAGAGTATAAAACTGTTTTGGGTAGCAGCAGGACAAGATGACTCTTTTGCCTACAATCCAGAGGGTTATTGACATGTTCCCTTCATTGAAGTCATATTTTCTTTCTGTTGACGTCCTATCAGTCTCAAAAATTTCTTTGAAAATTCACTTTCAATTACACTCCTGCATTTCCTTGCCAGCCAGTTAAAAACCTTTTATGATATCATTAAATGTATTGAAAAGCAAGATATAACAGTAATTGAAGTGAAGGATGAAACAAACAAACTGGTGGAAAGGTTAAATTGTAGGAAGGCAGAAAAGTTTCTTACAACTACTGTGAGAAAACAGTTGCACGAATTCGAAAAGAAGCACACATAAGAGGTGAAAAGTTTGGATGCTACTGCACCTGTATTGAATATATTCAGGAGTGGTGTACACCATTTCTCACATCTCTTCAGTCTATGGATTGGATTAATTTGAAGGGGAAGGATACTGTAACTTGGAAAAACATACAAGAAATCTACGTATTCATGCAGACAGTGTCACCAAGTTTTACTGTGAATGAAGAGGACTTATTTGATAAGTTTGTATGTGTGAAAAAATATTGTGAAAGCAAATTTGAAGTGTGGAGTGAATAGAAGGATCAAAGTGTCAGTGATAAATAGTGTGAAATGTTTGCTCATTTTACAAAGCAGAGTATAAATTCTGGGAGTATTAAATGTCTAGTTAGTATTTGTTTAGCACTGCCAGGAACTAATGCAGCTGTTGAATATGTTTTTTCATTAATAAATACGCTCTGGACAGATGAAAAAAAGACTTAAAATTGAGACAGTAAAAGCTTTAATCATTGTTAAAGACATATTTTAAGAATTTCTCTTGTGCTGAGTTCTATGATCAAATATCAAAAGAAAAAAAAATTCTTGAACAGGTCCATAAATCTGATAAGTATTTTTCTAATTAAATATGTTTGTGATTAATAATCCTTTTTTAAAGTGGATTTAATGTTAATGTATGTTTATAGTAGTATTTAATTTAAAGTGCAACATATATAATAGTTTTATTTTTGGTTTTCTTAATTTTTAACATGTCCTGTTTTTTTACGAAGTGTCCCGGGTTTTTTAAGTAAAAATTTCAGAATGTCCCAGATTTTAGTAAAACATTGTGGAACCCTACTTTGCATCAATGGTTTTAGTATCCTATAATGCAATGCACATATCCTTACGGACATATATAATACTATGCGTTGTGGGAAGAACCACAACCCGGAACAGTTTTGACCTTTTTTGAGGTATGTTTAAGTGAATATCTCTCCAAAAACTCTTGCAATCCTTCAGATTACCCAACAGTGAGTGACCCAAAGGATCATTTAACTCAGTGGTGGTTCCACTCAGTGACAGGCTCACCCTGCCACCAAGAAGAACCCTCAGCAGTGTCTCTACCCATTGGCAGGCTCACCCTAATTCTTCTGCATGTTAGATTTCCTCTCCATTAATACTCCTTATATTTATTGATGGTTCCTATCTTCAGTTCTTCTGATGTTGGGGTTATTCTTCTTCTAGGTGTTGAGTTGCAGCTTGTTCCAGTAGCTGATTTTTCACTGTTCACCCTAGTTCCCTGAAGAAAAAAAAAATGGGAGGGGGGGAAGAGAACATTGTTTAACTTGGCGACGCCCCAGCTGGCATGAGATCTCATCATGTTGTACCATCATATGCATTTGTGGTTTAAGCCTATAAAATGTACAGTTTGATTGGCTAAGTCCCAAATTGCCACTCCCATCCTCATTCATTCAGTCAGTATCCAGTAGATACCTACTAACAGGTACACTGTGTGAAGGAGAGGACTGGACATTAAGTCAGAAAGCCCAGTTGGTTCTCCACATTCCGGTAAGGTGATGTGGATGTCTCCTTCCAGTAGTTGGCTTTGACCTTTAAGTGATCCTCTAAAATATTTACCAATGAGGATGGGACATGTATATGTTTATGTGTATGTTTGAGTATAAATGTGTATATGTGTAGGTATGTAGATATAAAAATAATTAAAATTTTTTTGCATTATATTTTATTTTAAAAGATAACTCTTTCAAAAATAGTGGTTAAATTTTAATGACTAGAATTGTATAAAATCATATTCCTATGCATGATGATAGGGACTGTCAAATTTTAACATTCATTGATTTAATTAAAATATCTACGAATTATGAAAAGTAATTATGTTAATTTTGAGTAATTGACCTAAACTTAAAAGTTACTCAGTGCCATGGATATGATCACCTTTTTATTACAAAAAAAGAAAAGGAAAAAAGAAATTTTGACAGTTGCATTTATAGTCAGTATGGCTTAGCACTCTGAAGTATATATTCCAGAATGAGCGTAATTTATCTAAAAACCTTATTGCAGTTTTAATTAAGATTTTTAATTGTTTTTTTTTCAGATAATTAACTGTAATTTGGTTATTAAAAATGCTTTGTGGGAAAAGAAAGTACAAAAATTTTAATTTTTGTACTTTGATTTGTACTTCTGCACAAATCAAAATTCCCCTGAATAGGCAATTGTACAATGAATGTTGTTTCTAACAAAATTGTCACATCAGCAGATATTTGCATTTGTTGATAAGCGCTGAAGGCTGTGGTGGTGGTGGTGGGAGGAGGTGGGGGAGAAATCTGTTCACTTTACTATTCTGCAGGATAATGGCAACTGCAGACATACAAGACATCATCAAGGAATTCATCATAGAGGAATAAGGAGGAGGAGTTTTTGGCATTGGTTAGTGCAACCTCGCCAAAAGTTGTAGGCATTAGTATGACTTGGTGGCAACAGATGACATAGTTAACAAGGATAGAACATGATGGATTTTCCAAGAGGATAGACTAGTCAGGACAGGAGAGTTCAGTACTGCTGATAATATCAGATGAATTGCAGCCAACAAGAGTATGAGTCAGTTAGGATAGATGGTAGGTCTTTTGAATCAATCTGGTGTGAGATTGAGGCCAATAGGACAAAATGTAAAATTCGTTGCTGCTATAGACTTGGATGGAGGAAAGATCACACGACAGGAAGGAAAATGGAATTTATACACTTACTGAATCTAATAGACAAGCTTAAGTGTTGATTCTTTATTCATTGCTTATTTTTAACAGTATTACTATATTAGACAATCTGAATTATAAAAAAAAAAAAAAAAAAAAAAAAAAAAAAAAAAAAAAAAGATCTATTATCCGGCTTATATTTTGCTGGATTTCAAACCAGCAACTTCAGAGCACAAAGCAGCATGTTACAGTTGACATGTGACAATGAGTAAGTGAAACGATTCAAATTGTAACAGACAAAAGATCTAAAGTCCTAATTTGGTGCCTTCTAATTTAAAAAAGAAGTATCACAACTATGTTGGAGTTGATCTTAAGATAACAGCCTCCAAAATTTTTGGCAAATTAATGCAAACATACTTGTTCAAGTTAGGAGAATGCTTCATAGCCATGGCCGACTAAAAATATTTCTGACCTGTAACAACTTCTGTATAGGACATTCATTTTCTTCTATCTAATCCTGTGGGAGGGAGCAAAGTGTGTTCTTCCAGTTCAGACTTGCCATAATAATGGTAGCGAATGTAATTATCTCTTACAAAAAGATAATTACATTTGATCAATTTTTGGACCCCATAGAGATGCAATAATAATAATAAGAGAAAGTCTGGAAATATTAAAAGCTGATTAATCAATACATACTGAATTAGCATTGCACTTCAGATTCCCACACATTTGTTTGGTGCATTCTTCATTGATAATTGCTGCATGAACTTCATCCACATTTCGTGTAGACAAAGGATAGTCTTCAGTGTAACATTTCTGTCTGTTTCTTCACTATTAGGATGTCATTAATTATAACTTTGAAGACCTGTTAGTTGTTTGGAATTATGGCCAAAATAACAGTCCAGTCCATGAGGTCAGTTTCTGTAATTTTGTGTGTGTTCTGGCCGGTTTGTCTGTTTTCCAGGATGAAAAGCAAAGTCTGAGAGGAAAATTGAAAATTTACTCTCTAGACAGCATGCCATGTAATTCATTCATATTGGCACCTTCACATTCCAGCCAGCAAGATGTGGCTCATCTCAGTTTTACCTGTTCATGAATGATCCCATATAAAAGTTCACTAGGATCACATCAGATCATTATATCAATACTTATAAAGTTAAATGGTCAATTTTGAGATTAAGATGTACTCTCTCTCATAAATTTTTTGTTTTCCTTTTATTCAGAACATAAAAAGTTCTGAATAAAAATTAAATGGGTAGATTAAGACTTGGTGTGCTTCTTTGGATACTGTAATAGTTATTTAGAATTATGGCCTAAACAACTAAAGCTATGAAAGGAAAGTATTGTCCCTTCATATCCATATGAGACTAGCTAACTCACCTTCAGTTTAAAAGCCCTTAAAGGTTCTTTTGCATGCTAGATGCGACTTGTGCCTAAGTCTTTCCATCAAAACAAAATTGGTACTAACTGATCTATGGCGACTGCTGTGAATGATATATAAATTACATCATGGTATTGTACTACACAATTTGTAAATTCATGCAGTCAAAGAAAGCCATCCAAAATCTACTATTTTTTGTAATAGGCAGTCATGTTTAAGAATATATTTTGAATTTGGTGGTGGTGATATAAGTTAGAATACATTTACTTTAATAAAGAAATATTTTTTATCCTTCATTTTAGATTTTTGCAAAGGGCTCCAGTACCTTTTCTTCAAAATCCTGTTTTAAAGTCAGTACTTCATTGTGGCTTAGTTGCTTGTACTTTAGATCACAAAGATGCTAATACTGCTGTGATGAAATTTTTTAATGATCTAGTTAAAGGGACACGAATTCATGAGGTATGTACTAATTATTTGTCATTAATTCATATTTATATTTCCTTGTTTCTAAATAAATGTTTCATATTTGTTTAACCAGGAATGCTACTTTGTCTGCACAGTTTTTAGGTTTTCTAAAGACATAGGCAGACTTTAAAAAATATATTAATTGCATTTAACAGTAAATAATGAGGGATATTTTTAATCATTGGTTAATAGAAAAACTAATTGCATATCTGAAGGTTAATGTTGAACCATATTATAAATCTTGTGTTCAGAATCCAGAGGGCCCAACACAAGGTTTATTTTTTTATATTTGACACACATAATTTGCCTGATTGATTCAAGTATTGATTAATAGAGGAATGTCATAAAGGAAAAATTTGAAATGAATCTGGTTAATAAGATTACAGAGACCTATCCAACTTAAACTTTTGAAAGGTGTTTTCGTGCTAATATTGAATTGGCATAATTTCACTTTGCTGATTTTGAGGTGAGTCCTCATTTATATGTATTTGTGTCATTATGTATGGAAGTCTGAATGATTTCATACTTGATATATTCAACTTGATGTTCAAATTAAATTGGCTATACATGCAAATTATATATAGACAACAATAAAATATTTAATAAAATATTAAAAAACATTCATGACTTATTTTTCACGGTATTAACAACACCACACACACTTTTATCACAAAGATGTTTTATTAACACTTATATTTTGCTGATTTTCAACTCTGCATCATCAGAGCACAACACATTTGTATACGCAACAGTGAGTGAGTGAAACAATATAATTACAAAAGACAAAAGATCTAAAGTCCTATTTTTGGCACCCTCTAACAGGAAAGAAAAGAGAGAAAAAAAAACAGCAGCTATCCAGGAGTTTTTCTTAGGATAACCGTCTCCCAAATTTTTGGCAAATTAATGCAACCATATTTGTTAAGGTTGGGAGAATTCTTCAAAGCCATTGCTGACTCAAAAAATAATCTTTCAGATCTATAACGACTCCTAAATAGCACATTCCCTTTCCTCCATCTAATCCTGTGTAAAGGAGTGTCCAAAGTGTGGTCTGCCAGTCCTGACTTGCCATAGTAATAGTAGCGAATGTATCTTTCATGTTCTTCCAGGTGGATGTTCACTGATCTTCCTGTTTGCCCATAATAGTCACAGTCACAAGGAACTTCATACACTCCTGGGTGTGCTAAAGGGTGAAGCTTATCCTTAGGCGAGCAGATCAGAGTTGCCAGCTTGACATGAGATTTGAAAGTGGTGCGAAGGCCATGTTTCAACAATACTTTGGCTATCTTTTCCGATGTACCTCTGATAAGGAATAGAAATGGTCATGTTGTATTCTTGTGTATTAGGAGAGGGCAGAGTAATGGGCCTATGTAGTATTTTATCTATTTTGTAGGGACTGTAGCCGTTGGCTAAGAACGTATGGCGCAGGTATTGGAGTTCAGTGGTCAGAGCTGTATCGTTAGAACAAATGGCTCTGGCTCTGTGTGTAAGTGTTTTTAAAATGCCGTACTGTTGGACTGGATGATGATGTGATTGTTTATATAGGTATCTTCCTGTGTGTGCAGGCTTTCTGTAAATAGAAAAAGATAGTGATCCATCTGAAAGGCGGGTGACTAATGTGTCAAGAAATGGTAAACAGTTATTTGATTCTTTTTCTACTGTGAAGTGAATTTTGGGATGTTGGCTGTTTAGGTAGGTGACAAAAGCATCCAAAGTGTCTTGTCCATGGGTCCAGATGGCAAACACATCATCTACATAGCATAACTACACTTGTGGCTTGTATGTAGCTGTGGTAAGTACTTTGTTTTCAAAGTGTTCCATGTAAAAATTTGCTAATGGGGTAGAGAGGGAGGAACTCATAGCAGTACCATTAATCTGTTTGTAGAATTTTCCTCCCCATGTAAAGTAACCTGCATTCATGGTAAATTGAAATAATTCAAAAATATCTGGGGGAAATTTAGACTTGATTAAATCAAGAATGTCTATAAGTGGTACATTGGTAAATAAGGAGGTGACATTGAAACTAACCATTATGTCTGAATCTTTTAGGATTAGATTTTTAACCAGTGTTTTGAAATGGATTGAATTTTTTACAAAAGTAGAGGAGTTGCCAGTAAGGGGGGCAAGCAACTTTGGCTAAATGCCGGGCCAGTTTATATGTGGGACTATCTATGCTATTGACTATGGGACGTAGAGAGATATTAGTTTTGTGGATTTTTGGTAATCCATAAATATGGGGTGGTTTGACATGAATTGGTTCTATTTTCTTGATGATTTCTTTGGGCCATGATGTCACTTTTTTCAGTAATTTTCGGGCTTTTTTCTTTTGAGACATCATAGGGTCTCGATGTATAATTTGATATGTGGAACTGTCACATATGAGATCTTGCATTTTTCTGTTATACTCTTCTTTATTCATGATAACTGTTGCATTTCCTTTATCCGCTTTTGTAATAATAATATTTTTATTATTATATAACTTTTTAGGGCAGTTATTTGCTTACGTGGCATATTGCTTTTTGGAGGCTTAGCCTTGTTTAGAATACTTGCTATATCTAGTTGCACGTTATTGGCCATTGCTGGCAGAAGATTGTGGATACCTCGTTCTACTTTCATCATAATTTCTAGTTTAGGAATTTGTTTGGGCGTGGTGGCAAAGTTATGTCCTAGACTGAGAGCGTTCTTGGCTTCTTCAGTGAGTGTTTCCGACGATAGGTTTATGACCACGTGGTCTCATCGAAGTTACGGTCGGGACTTCATATGTTGGTGCTGTTGTAGGAGTTCATATTTCTTTAGGTGTTTGCTTTTTACTTTTCTGAATTCTTTTTTTGCTGCAACTTCGGAGATGTGCTATAGGACAGTCCATATTTCAGGATTTAACATGTTGATTAGCTCTTGTTGTAGAGCTGTTTAGCTTACTAAGCTCTATGCTTAGTAAGATTTGTTCTTGAAGAAGCGCTAAACTCGCTTGTCAATAAATACGATGTGCCTTTGCCGATTGTAACTTTTCTTTGAATTTCAGAAAAGATGGAATGATATCGTTGTCGCAGCATCGTTTAAGGAAGGCTAACCTGTTCAATTTTCTGGACAATTTCAGTTTCAACTTACCGAACCGTCGTGCTTTGTATACAATATCTTCTCCGCGCAGAATGATCAATCTAATAGATAAGCTTAGGTGTTGATAGTTATTCATGACTTATTTTTCACAGTATTAACAATACCACACACACACACACTTTTATCACAAAGATGTTTTATTAACACTTATATTTCGCTGATTTTCAACTCAGCATCATCAGAGCACAACACACTTGTATACACAACAGTGAGTGAGTGAAACAATATAATTGCAAAAGACAAAAGATCTAAAGTCCTATTTTTGGCGCCCTCTTGGACTTGCACTATGTGCAGGGTCAGTTAGACTTGCAACACTTGCAGACGCAAACTTGACTGACTTGTCTGTTTGCTTACTTGGGAAATGGAGTAAAAAAAAAAAAAATACAGGTTTATATTTAAAATAACTTAGTATCTTTAACATATATATATGTGTGTGTGTGAAAAGCTTTTTAACTTGGATATATTATGTATTCAAGATACCAAGTAATTTTATATAAACTTGGTTTTTAATCCTATTTCCCAAGTGAGCAAACAGACAAGTAAATCAAGTTTGCACCTGCGCATAGTGCACGTCTGAGGCAACTCCTGGTAAAGGTGGATTAAGATCTGATCACTTTCCTTAGTATTTTTACCTTAATGTAAGCAGAGATGTATGAAGCTATAACAAATTTAGTTTAATCCTTTATCCAAGTGTGAGCAAACAAAGTTTGCACCTGAAAGTATCTTCAGGACTGGGGTAAGGTGGTACAACACCAGGGCAACTCGTTGCAAAGGTGGAGCAAGCTACCAACACTCCTGTCTCAGTATCTCCTATAATGCAAAACATCTCCTTGCAGATATGTCTAATGTTATGCATTAAGGGAAGGGCCACTACCCAGACTAGTTTCGACCTTTATTGAGGTCTCTTCAGTGGGAACCAGGCCCAAGTTGAGATACCAGGCAGAAGCATTAGCAGGTCATCTCTACCTATAGGAGTTGCCAAATGGTGTGCCACCCTTTTTTTAATAAATTACTCTGGATTTAGAGAAAGATGTTGAAAGTTTATTTTTCACTTGGTTAGAGTATAACAAATTTAGTTTAATCCTTTATCCAAGTGTGAGCTAACAAAGTTTGCGCCTGAAAGTATTTTCAGGACTGGGGTAAGGTGGTACAACACCAGGGCAACTCGTTGCAAAGGTGGAGCAAGCTACCAACACTCTAACCAAGTGAAAAATAAACTTTCAACATCTTTCTCTAAATCCAGAGTAATTTATTAAAAAAAAGGGTGGCACACCATTTGCCAACTCCTATAGGTAGAGATGACCTGCTAATGCTTCTGCCTGGTATCTCAACTTGGGCCTGGTTCCCACTGAAGAGACCTCAATAAAGGTCGAAACTAGTCTGGGTAGTGGCCCTTCCCTTAATGCATAACATTAGACATATCTGCAAGGAGATGTTTTGCATTATAGGAGATACTGAGACAGGAGTGTTGGTAGCTTGCTCCACCTTTGCAACGAGTTGCTCTGGTGTTGTACCACCTTACCCCAGTCCTGAAGATACTTTCAGGCGCAAACTTTGTTTGCTCACACTTGGATAAAGGATTAAACTAAATTTGTTATACTCTAACCAAGTGAAAAATAAACTTTCAACATGTATGAAGCTATGCATTAAAGGCAGTGGTCACTACCCATACCAGTTTCAACCTTTATTGAAGTCTCATCAGTGGGAGCCAGACCTGACAATGCTAAGGTTGAAGTAATACAGAGCTTATGAATTTTACCTAAACAAGTTGCCACAAGGTGCTTTGACCTTAATAAATAAAATCTCATGATGATAGATAGATAGATGTAGAAAGTTTTTTAACTTGGGTATATTATGTATTCAAGATACCAAGTAATTTTATATAAACTTGGTTTTTAATCCTATTTCTCAAGTGAGCAAACAGATAAGTAAATCAAGTTTGCGCCTGCACGTAGTGCAAGTCTGAGACAACTCATGGTAAAGGTGGATTAAGCTCTGATCACTTTCCTTAGTATTTTTCACTTAATGTAAAGCACATCCCCTTGCAGAGATGTATGAAGCTATGCATTAAAGGCAATGTCACTACCCATACTGGTTTCGACCTTTATTGAGGTCTCGTCAGTAGGAGCAAGACCTGACAGTGCTAAGGTTGAAGTAATACAGAGCTTATGAATTTTACCTAAACAAGTTGCCACAAGGTACTTTGACCTTATTAAATAAAATCTCAGGTTGAGAGATAGATGTAGAAAGTTTTTTAACTTGGGTATATTATGTATTCAAGATACCAAGTAATTTTATATAAACTTGACTTACTTGTCTATTTGCTCACTTGGGAAATAGGATTAAAAACCAAGTTTATATAAAATTACTTGGCATCTTGAATACATAATATACCCAAGTTAAAAAACTTTCTACATCTATCTCCCATCCTGAGATTTTATTTAATAAGGTCAAAGCACCTTGTGCAACTTGTTTAGGTAAAATTCATAAGCTCTGTATTACTTCAACCTTGGCATTGTCAGGTCTGGCTCCCACTGACGAGACCTCAATAAAGGTCGAAACCGGTTGGAAGCTTGGGTGATGAATGACAATGCTGTAGCCCATGAAGTTTTAACCGAGGCTCGGCTGTTGCTGTCATCTAGGGCCTGAGTGGGGATAATGAATCACAGTGCTGTAGCCTGTGAAGTTAACTGAGGCACGGCTGTTGTTGTTACCCTTCCAAATGAGCGGCTCTGCTTGGTGGTGGGAGAACCTGCCATGGTGTAGAGCCAACTGAGTTTCTGACTTTCTGATCCTGCGGGCCACTCATTATTGGGTGATCCGGGGAATTTTACTAGTATTGGGAATGGTATCCCCGCACTTAAACAAAGTGAAACCAGTATGAGTAGTGACCATTGCCTTTAATGCATAGCTTCATACATCTCCGCAAGGGGATGTGCTTTACATTAAGTGAAAAATACTAAGGAAAGTGATCAGAGCTTAATCCGCCTTTACCATGAGTTGCCTCAGAGTTGCACTACGTGCAGGCGCAAACTTGACTTACTTGTCTGTTTGCTCACTCGGGAAATAGGATTAAAAACCAAGTTTATATAAAATTACTTGGTATCTTGAATACATATATATATATATATATATATATATATATATATATTTTTTTTTTATTTTTTTTTTTATTTTTTTTTTTTATTTTAAAAAACAGATTTAATGACTTAAAACCAAGATAACTTATAAAGATTTTAATAAGAATAATACGACTAGTTTCGGCTTATAACAGCCTTCCTCAGGTATTCTTAAAGGAAAAGAATAGTAAATAAACATTGAAGTATCTAAACAAACTGGAAATTACAGGTAAAAATTGCCACACACATAATTGATACATAAAAAACGTTGTATTTTTTCAAGTTGTTCTAACAGGCGTACCATTGTTTATTGCAAGTGTGTGTGCAGGCTCACGTGAACGCCAATATTGAATAACTGCAGCATGGCTATCTGGGATGTTATAACTCAAATTATTGTTTAAGTGGACAGGGTTCAGCAGGATTTCCCTTGATTCTACAATTTTCCTCTCAAACTCATCATCACAGCGAAAGATATTTTCTGATCTATCCCAGCAAACGGAGTGGCTTTGTTGATCATCAGTACAAGCTAGAAATGTAACATATTTTTAATTACAGAACTCGCATTCTTGTTTCAGTGTGAAGGTTGTGCTTCTTTAGCTAAACACAACTTCTTAATGTCTGGTGTCTTAAATCGGGTTCAACATTCAGCTTATTCCTGTACTTGTTTTTGATATAAATAAGAGAAGAAAACTCACATTCACAAAGGTAAATAGTTGCGAAACACCAACAGAAATTTTACAGCTTTTATATTGGATATTCATTTCTTCTTGCCAACCAGAAGTCTGTTAAATCCATCCTCTTGATTGTTTGCCTGAGACTTCCGTTGCAGGAGAGCTCAATTAGTTCATCTTTCTCAGAGGGAGTTAACGTTTCTGGTAATGTGTCATCAATGGCAAACAGCTCTCTAATCCAAAATTCTGAAGCCAGGTTTTCAGGGAAGTATTCTTTGAAATCTGTGATTAGACTCCCAAGATGCTTCTTTATATTCACTGCCAGTTCACTATGAAGAAGAATTTCATTCTAAGTTAAGAAAGCATCCAACAATGGAAAAGAACACGTTTCCAGTATTGATTTCTTTAAACGATGAAGCCAAGTTTTTTCTTAAGAGCCACAGTTTTATCCTGTACCAAGAATAAGGAAATACGTGCACCCTGCAAGCTCATGTTCAGCTGGTTGAAGTGGCAAAATAAGTCTGCCAGGTAAGCCACAATTCATTAGTGAAATAACTCAGTCTGAGTCTGACAAATCCTCAGACTCAGACTTGAGTTTGAGTGAAGATTTGTCAGAGAGAAAAATCTGCACTTCTGAAAGAAGTCCAAAATACATTTCCCCTCGACAGCCACCTAACTTCAGTGTGAAGTAAAAGAGAATCATGTTCAGCACCCATTTCATTGCACAAAATGAAAAATAGTCGTGAATTCATGGCTCTGGACTTAATGAAGTTAACAATTCTCACACTTTCATTCAAAACTGTCTTCAGAGCAACAGGCATATTTCTTGCAGCTAAAGCCTCATGATGAATGCTACAATGTACAAATTTTGCTTGTGGAGCTACTTCTTTAATTTATGCAACAATGCCACTGTGTTTCCCAACCATTGCACATGCTTCATCAGAACAAACACCAACATATTTATTCAATTTTATATCATTCATTTTCATAAATTGGTCTAATTTTGAAAATATTTCATATGAGGTTGTTCGAGCAGGCAGTGGTTCACAAAACAAGAACTCTTCCTTCGCTGTTTTCCCATCTATAAATCTTATATACATAAGAAGATGGGCCATGCTGGTAATGTTAGTAGTTTCATCTAATTGTATGGAAAAGTATTTACTAGCCTGAACTTTTTCTATTAACTGCTCATTAACATTTGAAGACAAATCTGAAATTCTTTGTGATACGGAGTCATTGGATAATGAAATCATTTCAAGTTGTTTTGCAGCCTTTTCCGCCAAAATTATTCTAACCATATCTGTAGCTGCTGGTAATATTAATGATTCTCCGATTGTGTGAGGTTTTCCTGCCTTAGCTATTCTTAAACTGACTTCATAAGATGCCTCCAGAGCCTTCGTGTTAAATTCTGAAAATGAGGATATTTGTTTTTTCCTTGCTGACAAATCAGACAGTTTTCTCTGGAAATATTCCAAAGGTTTGTGTTTTAAATCGTCATGCTTGGTTTAAAAATGACGTTTAAGAAGGGAAGGCTTCATCGAATGTTTTGATAGCGTTTCATAACAAATCACACACTGAGGAACAGGTGCGGTTTTTTCTCCAGTATATGTGAAACCATATGATAAATGACTAAGATTATATTTATGTTGTGCTGTATGGGGCTTTTTGTTGCATTCTTGTACAATGATGTCCTCTGTCAGTTGGTTAGGATTCGAAGTAGTGACTTCTGGCAGAGAATAATTGTTTCCCCTGCTTACACTAATTTCTCCCTTCGATCATTTTGAGGATCCGCTCGTTAACCATTTATTCATGCTCTGGTTTCTATCCTCTGGCACAAACTACATATAAATATGACAATTTCACAAATAAAATCTCACATTCAAAGACAATAATCTAACACCACTACTTTCTTAACTGTAACTGCGGCTCATGGCTAAACAAATGACAACGGACAAACTGTTTTCTGTTGTTGTCCGATCAAATATGTTCGAGTTACTTTCTATCATTGTCATTTGATTAATACTCGTTAAATTCAAATTAAACTTACGTATTATTTTTGTATATTATTATACAAAAGTTTTTAATGATTTAAAATCTAATTGTTTTCATTTAGTTGCATGAAATATTTTAAGTAGAATATTTATGCATACAATTTTAATTCTCAGCTCATGTTGCGAGTAAAAAAATATGTTAATTTAACCTTTTATTTTATACTCTGTTTTTGTACCACCTGGCAGTGGCCCACGTACCACCAGTGGTACGCGTATCATAGGTTGAGAATCCCTGACATATTCATTTTAGTGTTTGCCAGATTGGAAAGTATTTGCTTTATATTTTTATTCAACTTTCACACATACCATTATACTGAGGGTGGCAAGGTGTGGTAAAAATCTTAACATTTAACAGTTTACAAAATTGTGAAAACAGTTCAGATGTAAAATTTGCTCCTTGATCTGAAAGTAAGGTCTGAGGAGTTCCATATCTATTAATAATCATATTTAAGAACGTCCTTGCAATAGTCTTTGTAGTTTGATCTTTGATTGCCATTGCTTCAGGAATACTAGTTAGCATATCTATTGGCTAATAGAATACACCTGTTGTCTTTTTTACTAGTTGGCAATGGAGCTTTTCCTCTGAAAGGTGATCTTAATTGCCACTTAATGCATGCGAGTGTGTCACTCTTCATACCTTTCCATATGTATTTATTCTTTGCCAAGTCAGAATTATGAAAGTATATGTAAGGAATCATTTGAGATTCCTTACATATATTTTCATAATTCTTATTTTTACTTTCGACCTTTCTTCTTCTTCAGTTTCTCTGGTCTGTAGTAACCCATCCTTATTCAAATGTAAGTTTTCCAGGTTCAAAAATGTATCTGATTGAGTCTCATCTCTCAGTACTGCTTCATAAATAGTTTTTAATAAAGGATCATCTTTCTGAGCTTGAATAATATGATCCTTTTCCCAGATTTGTGAATTAGGTTCCTTATTCATCTTACCAGTAACATGAATTTAGGACTTCTCTTCATCTTGATGCAAATGGTTAACCCTACATAATTGATCATCATCAGACCCTAAAGATTCAGATGGGTAATCTGTCACTATATTTCTTTTTCCTGGAATATAAGCCATAATCAATATTATATTCCTGTAGTTCCAGGGTCCACCTAATTATATGTTGATTTTTATCTTTCATATTACTTAGGAATGACAAAGGCTCATAAGAGAAATAAGACAGGGCTTTGTCTCTTACCTGTAATAATACTTAGTTCTGCAGTCAAGATTACACTTCTAGCCTTTCTTGGTATGTGGCTATGCACATACATACATATACACTTATCAGATCCACAGTCATTTTAAAAAAATAAACAGTGGCATCCTTTTATGTTCAAGACACTTCTCACTTGGACTACTCATACCATTATGTAAATTCCAAATTTGCCAAACCTTATAATATTGTTCTCCTATTTGGGATAATGCATAAAAAAATCTTCTTCCTCTTCTTAATCCTTCCTCTTTTACTTTTTTACAGTATCGAGGGTTTTTTTTAATTCTTGCAACTGTAACAAGAATAAGGTGGTTAGCTCTATGCCTCCTGGTGTGTCCTATGTCTGTAGATGAATGTTTTCACAGGGCCAATTTGCCTTTTGTGGGGGACAAAAAAAAACCAAGTTTCTGGGTGAAAAAACCCCCTACCTCCGTATGAGACTGGCTAACTCACCTTTCATTGAAAGAGACCAGATAAAGGTTCCTCACATCACTGACGGGACTCAAACCCATGTCTTTCTGACTAAAGGGCTTTGTCTATAATGACTGAGCTTTGAGAGCTCCGCATAAAATATAATAATAATATAAAAGTATCTGATACGCTACAGAAGAGGATAGTCCACTTAATAGATGACTCCTTTCTCTTCCAGACACACTCTAGACACTTTCTCACTGACATTTTGTTTTGGCTTTATGCTTTTCTATAAGTATTTTCATGGGTACTGGTCCACTAAACTGACCACCATTCCTCTCTTTTTTTCTTTAGACATGTAAAAAAATGGGCTGCTGCTAGTCAGCATATATGCGCAGTTCTCATTCCACCTGCCTCTGTTCTTTGTATCAGCCTATTTTAAGGCCAAAATTACTTTATAAATGACAGTAAATAAACTTTTTACATTGCATCAACCAAAATGACTCCAGGTTGAGTTGTTTTTATGAATATCTTGAATCATTTTCATACTTCATAATTTATTTCAGCATTCAGTTGAAATGTATAATAAAATCAATCTAATGCTTTAATGTGCATGCATTTATTTCACAGGAAGCGGCAGATTATCATCAGAGAAGATCACTTATTCAGAATGTTCTCCTCGAACATGGGCAGACATTATTGAATACCCTGATCCAAGCCTGTGTATTTTACTTGCCTTCTTATACGCTGATGGAAGTAGCTAATGTCATATATGAATTAGTACAATTTGATAAGCAGGTAGCAAATTTAGTATATAAACTGTCATTACTAGAATTCTGTGTTCAATATAGCTGTATGAGTTTTAAAAATTTTAAGGGGGGGGGGATTATTAAATTCAAGCTTTGTGGTATTTTTTAATTAACAAATTTAATAATAATAAATTTTATTATTTATTTAGGTATTTCAGCATTGGTGTCATTCTAAATTATAATGTCACATTTATGAAATTTTAAACATGGTATTTTTAATATTCAATCACAGTGAAACTTATACGGTTTTTATACCCTTAGGTTTCACCTAAGGAGAAACTCATGTGATTGTTCTTGATATTTCCAAGTCATTCAAGTCTAACATTGCAGCCTTCTCACTAAGCTGCCATTGTATGGCTCCCTGCTACCCTTTTTGAGTGGATTGCCATCTTCCTTTCTGTTGTTTGTTGTGTGTGTCATATTGAATGTCTATTCAACAAAGATGTTGAAGGAGGAGTGGTGGATCTTATTAATGTTATGAAGGTTTTATTTTATAACAGCAATATTGTGTATGTGATACCAATGATGTTTAAGCAAGAAGAATCATCAGCAGATTAAACAAAAGCTACTTTTATTGGAAAATAGGAGTGTATAATCTTGACTAACTGTCTGGAGAAAAATGTGTATATACACTTACAAAAAAGCATATATAATTCAATGTAATAGAGCAATTATCATAGTTGTGGCATTACCATACAGTGCCACATAGGTGTGGCACAGTATGAACATAACAAACTGCTGGTCTGCTCACACATAATGGTATATTAACAGTGATATGTCCAGTCCTGTTGCAGTGAAGTATAGTGACAGCCAACCTCACCGAATTCCCCTTCACCAACACTGGACACTTGACAAATGCATGTTTGTGTGTGTGTGTGGGGGGGGGGGGGGTACAATGACATCCATTCCATTTTTTATGATGATGTTATGATATCCAGCAGGGGCAGAACATTATGATTACATCGTAAGTCAGTGGACTCATCATGGTAATAGCATTGCAGGTTGGAGTGATAATGCACTAGTGTGAAGAAGTGTTTTTTTGGTATGTCTGGTCAGCAATCTATTCATGTTCATAATTTACATGATCAGGTACTAATAGCTTCACCCAGTGATAGTACATTGTCTCAATACACACAGATCATTTTGGAATACTTCTAGGAGCAAAGGCATGTACTGCTCTTTGGAGAATGAAAAGACATTAGGGGTATTTATATATTATACATTCTTTATGAATTATACATGACAATAAGTAAGTGAAACAAATTGTAAGTCAAATTGTAATGGACAAAAGATCTAAAGTCCTAACATCACACCGTCAAATGTTGTAAAAAAAAAGTATATCCAAAAGCACCCAGTCACAAGTAACTTCATACACTCCAGGATATGGTAGAGGATGGAGTTTTCCTTAAGGGAATGCATCAGAGTTGCTAATTTAACATGCGGTTTGAATGTGGTGCAAAGGCCATGTTTTATTAGTTAGTTTGGCTGTCTTTTCTGGTATACCATGGAGAATAGGAATAGTGTTTTGTTCTTATATGTTAGAAGATGGAGAAATAATGGGTCTGTACAGTATTTTATCTATTTTGTAGGATTATAACCATTAGCCAAGAAAGTATGGTGCAGATATTTAAGTTCTGTGGAAAGAGCTGTATCATTAGAATAAATTGCTCTGGTTTTATATGTAAGTATTTGTAGAATACCATACTGTTGGGCTGAATGATGATGTAATTGTTTATGTAGATATCTTCTTGTGTATGTTGGTTTTCTGTAAATGGAAAAAGATAGTGATCCATCTGAAAGGTGGGTGACTAATATGTCAAGAAAAGGCAAACAGTTATTAGATTCTTTTTCTGTTGCAAAATGAATTTTGGGGTGTTGGATGTTTAGGTAGGTGACAAAAGCATCCAAAGTGTATTGTCCATGGGGCCAAATAGCAAACACATCATCAACAAAGTGTAACTACACTAGGACTTGTATGTAGCTGTGGTAACTATTTTGTTTTCCAAGTGTTCCATGTAAAAGTTAACTGAAGAGGGAGAAAGTGGGGTAACCGATATCAGTAACCAGCATACATTGTGAATTTGAATAATTCAAAGATATCAGGAGGAAATTTGGACTTTATTAAATTAAGAGTGTCTATTAGTGGTACATTAGTAAATAAAGAAATAACCATTATGTCTGAATTTTTAAGGATATGATTTTTAACTAATGATTGGAAATGGACTGCATTTTTTACAAAAGTAGAGAAGTTGCCATAAGGGGGGGAAAGAGACTTAGGTGTTGGGCAAGTTTATAAGTAGGACTATCTATGCTATCAACTATAGGGCATAGGGGAATATTGGATCTGTGGATTTTAGGTACTCCATAAATAAAGAGTGGTTTAACATGAATTGGTTTTATTTTGTTTATTTCTTTGGGCCAAGAAGTCACTTTTTCCCTTTGAGACATAATGGGATCTAGATCTATAATTTGCTAAGTAAAAGTGTCACATAGAAGATCGTGTATTTTAAAGTTGTTGTAATCCTCGTGATTCATGATAACCATTGCATTACCCTTATAAGCTTTTGTAATAATAATATTTTTATCCTTATATAACGTTTTTAAGACAGCTATTTCATTCTGTGGTATATTACTTTTTGATGGTTTTGCTTTGCTTAGGATGTTTGCTATGTCTAAACACATTATTAGCCGTTGAGGATGGAAGATTGTACATGCCCTATTTTACATTCATCATAATTTCTATTTTGGAGAACTTGTTTAGTTGTAATGGCAAAGTTATGATCCAGACTAACAGTCTTCTTAGCTTCTTCTGTAAGCACCTGTGACAATAAATTTATGACCATGCAATCTCATCAAAGTTGTGGTCAGAACATAGTACATTGGTGCTGTTGTGGGATTTCAAATTTCTTCAAGTGCCTGCTTTTAACTTTTGTGAATTCTTTTTTTGCCAAAACTTCAGAGATGTGATGAAAGGATTGGCCCACAGTTCAGATCTAAAACATTAAATAGTTCTTCACGTAAGGTGGTTATACAACCGTTTAACTTAGTAAACTCTATGAGAGTAGTGGCAACTTGTTCTCATAGGAGAGCTAAACTTACCCATCGGTAAATATTATTATTGCAGGCAACAAAAAACCACATAAATCATCTATACAACAAACTCCGAACAATAACTGGCAAACTCTACCGGTTAAAAGACATAGTTCCCACCCACCTAAAAACACTAATATACAAAGCACTATGCCAAAATATACTAAGATGCGCTATAACAACATATGCTTTCTGTGCACCTTACAAACTAAATAGATTGTCATTACAGTACCAAATGATAAAACTGATCTTTTGGGAACAAAGAGACAATAACGACTTTATACATTAATCCCTTAGTTAGTGCATTTTCGATTAGTGCGTCATTTTTTTTCGATACCCAAATTCGATTAGTGTGCCTATATACATCTTAAAAATAGATGTTACAGATTTTAAAAATTTATCTATACATTTTTATGGCTAACTATTTTAAAAAAATCACTTACCAGAATGAAATAATTTAATTACTGATTTTAAAACATTTTAGAAAGTTATTTTTAATGGCATACTACACTACTTCTATGTATACTATGTTCCAAATTTTTACTGCCAAAATTTATGTCGTCTGCTATAGTACGCCCACGGATTCAAGACCCTTCGACACTTCTGCGCATGTCGCAAAAAGGAGAATCCATTCCGATAATAGGGTAATCAATCCGTCTTCTGGGATGAGTTGTTTATTTATTATTACATGTCGGAAAATTAACTTTTCTTTTATGATTATTGTAGTTTTTAAAGTGGTAACTATTTTGCTTGTATAAATAACAGTTGGGAAATTTTATTGTAAAGCACGTGATTTTGCGTATTGGTGACCAATTTGTACATCCTTCTTTTCTTTCTCCTCTTCAATGATAACGTCCAAGAGTTAATTAAATCTCATTATGAAGAATTGAGTGATTCCCACCTGCTAAATTTAGATGCACAGCGGGAAGATCGCGAAGAATATGAAGAAAATTTATCCAGTGATATTCAGCCAAAAGAGATTTCACAGAAACAATTTGAAAATATTTTTCGTACAATCGAAGCTTTTAAGCAGCAATGCTTAGAGGTTGACCCTGATGAAGAGAGAGAAGCAGTATAATTTGCAGAAGAGGCAATAGGGCCATACCGTCGGTTGTATGAAAAAAAGAAACAAAATGCCCACCAAACTATGTTGGCTCAATTCTTTGTTAAGAAGTAGAATAATAAAATTTATATTCTGAATATGTTTCAGCTTCATGGTTTTTCCTTTAACTAGGCCGTGAGACATACCTTAATTCTTTTATAAAAAAATTAAGGTTCAAAAAAGAAATTTGAGGAACAAATTATACTTTTTCCAATAGGTTATTATATTCGATTAGTGCGTTTTCGATTAATGCGCCTGTTTTAAAGAATGCATTAGGCGTACTAATCGAGGGATTGCTTGACACTGCAATGTCAGAACATAAAATACTGACAGCAAAACACTTATGTCACTATGCAGCTTTGCTAAAACGTTATTTCGATGCCAACTACAGGACCGTCAGCAATACATATCATATAACAAGACCTCAGACAACTAATTATATCACATATAAATACAATAATTACTACGGAAAGGGCACACGAAACTTCTACATCCCAGACATGATAAACAAATTACCTTTTGAATACAGAAACCTTATAAACTACAATAGCCTGAAAAGAGCTCTAAGGACATACTATGAACAAGAAACATGCGCCCAAAATACAGTTCAAACTTAATGAAACACAATATATTCATTCAGGCATCCAGTTCAGCGACGCACAAGACATTCCAAGTTCGTATGTATGTGTGTGGCATGCGCGAATTTCTCAGTCAACGGCTGCAGTGGGAATCAAACCTATTAAACATAGGTTTGATTTCGTAACTTCCCAACACAGCAAAAAAACCAATAAATAATGACTAACTGGTGTCATCCTCAGATAAGCTTACAAATAGGCTTCGAGGATGAAAGCTGAGAAATTACATCTCATCCAAGATATAAAATAAATAAATAATAATCCAAACCCATATATCACATTTCGGTGCTGTAGTTACAGCACTTAAATATACTAAAAAAAAAATTTTTTTTAAATCAAAATTGTAAATATATATATAACTCATTGTTAAACGAATAAATGCTGTATTATATTATTATTATTAATACATTATGCAGGGGGAAAAAAATCTGTTGTAAATAGGTAATCTTATGTGTTGTAAATATTTAATCACAATATTAATCGTAATTTTACTAATAAAAAAAAATTATTATTATATGTATGTAATTTTTATAATTTTTAAATTTTGTAACTTCTATAATTTTATAATGTAATTATTAATTGTATGCAAGATGTAATAAAGTGTTAAAAAAAAAAAAAACTCCAGGATGTCCTTAGACTCATCGAAGGACGCCCTAAACATCATGTCAAGAACTAGCCAACATTTGCGCGGTATGTATCATACTTTGCTTTGAACTTGTTCACAGTCATGGCACCCAAAACAGACTCTGGCAACTTATCCCACTCATTCACTATTCTCCAAACAAAAAACCTAGTTCTAAGACCCTTGCTAACTACACTCTCACTCAGTTTCCAAGGATGACCCCTAGTTCTCCAACACCGCCACACCTGTTCTGAAAAATTTCTTCTGAATTAATCTTGTTAAAACCCCTCAGTAATTTGTATGTCTCAATCTTGTCACCCTTTTCCCACCTATCAACCAGTTGCTATAATCAACAGATCTTCAGCTTGTTCTCGTAAGGTTCATTCCATAGCCTACTACCATCTTGGTCACTTGCCTCTAGATCCTCTCCACCTCCTCATCATCATCACCAAGAAACCCTGGTGCCCAGATCTGCACACAGTCAAGATGGGATCTTGTCAAAGCTCGATAAAGAGGAACAATAACCTGCTTGTCTCTACAAGCAGGTTATTGTTCAAAGTATCCTTCAGTAACAAAGTGATCTGATGAACTGCTTTAGTCACTTTTGCTATGTGTCCCCTAAACTTTAACTCTCTATCCACTAACACTCCCAAGTCTCTGGCCTTGTCAATTTCCTGGAACAGTTCCACCAATGTGGTATACAGCTGATAATCTTTTCACCTCAAAATGCATAACCTTACACTTTGCCACATTACACTGACATCCATTCCCCTTTACCTAGTCTGGTGATCTCTCCAAATCATCTTGCAAAATTTTGACATGATCTGTATTAACTGTTGCTCTACCCTACTTTGCACCATCAGCAAACAACTGAATGCAGATCCTTTCCTATATTGCTAATGTACAAAGTAAACAGTAGCAGCCCAAGAACAGAACCCTGTGGCACACCACTAGTCACAGGCCTTCCTTTGGACTCTACTCCTGAATAAACTACTCCCTGATATCTCTCCATCAACCACCCTCCTATCCATCTCACCAACCTTATATCCATCCCCATGTACTGCAGTTTTCTGATTGGAATTCCATATGATATCCTGTCAAAAGACTTTGCAGAGTCCAGCAGTATCACTTTAAATCCATTACCTTTATCCAACTCAGCTGTCGCTGTATTATAAAACGTGAGCAAGTTACTGAGGCATGACCAATTCTTCACAAAACCATGCTGTCCTCAATACAGTATTCAATTACCATCTATCCATTCCTATATTTTGCTCTTGACTGACTTATCCAATACTTAGAAAACAACTTCTGATATGCTGATCAGTCGGTAATTTGCTTGTAGTCTCCCTTATGCAATGGAACTATTTTCCCCTCTTTCCACCCCCTCAGGACTAACCTATAGCTCAGATTTAGATTGAAACAATATAGTCAAGGGCACTGACAATTCTCTCGCCACTATAAAACTTGAGCTGTTATACCATCCAATTCCACAACTGTATTCACATTAAGGTTCTGCAATATGCTATGCACGGCCATTTCATTTACCTCAGTTCACACATAAGCCTTTGGCTCTCTCATTCCTGCATTATCACCACCTGGATGATATACTCTTGCAAAGTGTTCACTTAGTAATTCTACTATTTCAACTGATTCAGTTACGTCCCTACCATCAGTATTCATTGAAAACATCATACCATATACATTCTTTCTTTTGCTTTACGTGCATACATTCTTTCTTTTACTTGCAGCATATCGAAAGAACTCTTTGGGATTATCTTTAGCCTGGATTGCTACTTTCCTTTCATACTCTGCTTTTTCCCTTTCTTACCCACACTAGTTACCCTTCTGGCCTGTGTCTTGTACTGTTCATGTGCCTGCTGGTCACCTTTCTCCTTAAATTCCCTCCACAATTATTTTTTTTTATTATTATTTATTTATTTTTCATCACTTAAACAAAACGGGAGAGGAAAGATTAGCAAAACACGTGTTCTCTGCCAGATTGGCAGGAAAAAGACCAAGATGAAGATGAAGATATAGGTGGATTGATACAGTAAAAAGTGCATTAAAAGACAGAAATATAAGATCTGATAATGTTGGAGTCTTGATAGATAACAGATTGATTTGGAGGAAAATTGTTGATAGGAAGTTAGTAATGATGTTAAGTTCTTCATGTAGTAGTATTATATCCTGTACACCTTTTGAGGGTACATGTAAGGAATTTGATGATGATTGATTCCTTGATTGATTTACTCTCTTGACTATAAATTGAAGATTCCAAGAAATTATATTCTTGGTTTAATCCTTTATCCAAGTGTAAGCAAACAAAGTTTGAGCCTGAAGTTAATTTACGGACTGGGCAGGCAACTCTTATATAGAAACTATTGACTTCACGTCACTTGCCTTAGTATCCCATAATGCAAAACACATATCTTTATGATCATATATAATGCTATGTACTGTAGGAAAGGTCACTACCCAGACTGGTTTCTACCTTTATTGAGATTTCATCAGTGAGAGCCAGACCCAGAGAGTCCTCAATCTAGCATTAAGCCAAGAATATAATTTCTTGGCATCTTTAATTTATGGTATAGCCAAGTGGGAAAACTTCCAACATCTCCTCATTCTAGGTATGCAATCTGCCATTACCTCCCTCAAGCACTTCTTTGCTACTTCCCATGCACTATCAACATCCAGTTGATATACAACAAAATACGATATGCCTTTGCCAAATTTAACTTTTCTTTAAATCTGAAAAAAGCGGGAATAATATCACTGTCACAGTATTGTTTGAAGAAGACTAACCTGTTGAGTTATTTGACCAATTTCAATTTCAAGATACTGAACTGTTGTGCATTGTATACAATATCGTCTTTGCAGAGAATCATAAATCTACAAGCTTATGTGTTGAGCGTTATTCGTAACTTATTTTAACGGTATTAACAACACCAAATTAACTTCTTTTTTTTTTTTTTTAATGTTTATTAACTAGCACACCTGAGGTATCTGATGTTGGACCATACCTTACTTCATACAATATACATCTGTTATATTATCTCTAGTGCATCCCCTTCTTTCTTTTCTTTATTTCTCTTCTTCTTGCTCCCCCCCACAGTGCTATTAGTTTGAGGGCTATGGGTGAATCTTTCCTATTTTGCCATTTCATTTCATTTTATGCAGTGGGAGATCTACCTTCTCTCAAAACTGTCAGATATGTTGAAAGGATCTCTGCAACCCTACCACTTTTTTTCTTCTAGTGACTTCATTTCAAAATGTTAATATGGTTGTACCTTATAATACATCTCATGCGGAATAATCAGAGCAATGTTCAGGGCTTAGGTAGAGGGTCCTGTTCGAGAAGTATGTTACAGTTTCCAACAAAAGCCAGTGATATTGCGAATGAGGAATACAGAAGGTATAGGATTGATCTTAGAGGGAAAATTTATATAAGACATGGAATATACAGGGTCTACAGATAGGTACTCTTGATATTGTCTGTAAAGAGATGGAGAGATACAAAAATGACATCATTGGAATTCAGAGGCCAGATGGAATGGAGAAAGACACTTCAAAAGACAGGATGATAAGCTAGTTGTTTATTCAGGAGGTGGCTCAAAGCATCGTGGGGTAGCTGTGTTTCTAAAGATATTCAGGCAAGAGCCCTTCTTGGTTATAATCCTGTTAATGACAGGATAATTTGTATTAGACTTAAGGCTCATTCTACCAATGTGTCAATCGCAGTAGTTTATGCACCCACACAGATAAGTCTGATGGAGAGTGAGGAATTCTATGAAAACTTAGATTGTTTTGGACTACCTACTAAGGAGAGATGTACTTAGGGAACTTTGTGAAAGTGGGAAGAGTAAGAGAATTAGGCCTGAGTGTAGCATATTTAGTCCGGATGAACGTAATACCCATGATGAAAGACTGTTGGAATTTGCCTATGCTAACAGATAAGTTATTACCAATACCTGCTTCCAGAAACATCCACAGTGGGGCTATACTTGGATATCTAACATTGATGTCAAGGCACCAGGTTGATTACATCCTGTTTCTCCAACTGTGGAAGACAAGTATCTCTGATGTGCATACTTGTCCTGGAGCAGACTGTGGTACAGATCATCAGCTAGTAAGAACCAAAGTAAGACTAAGACTTTGAAACCTTCACTGTTAGGCTTTGAAGGTTTTGAAGTCCCACTAGACTAGATGCTAGAGTAATTCCTAGTGGGTTCACACAAGAAGCATCAACTCGTTTGATGATCTTTTTGGAGACTGGTGAAATGCTTTGGGAAGGAGTCAAGATTATAATACAGGATACAGCCAAGAAGTATCTCAGTCCAATAGAAGACTGAGAGACCTGTGGATATCAGATTCAACATGCAATCTAATTGAAAGAAGGCAGTTGGAGAAACAAAGAGACACAGGGAGTGAAAAATGTAAGGCATTACATAGAAAAGTCAGAAGAGCCATCAGGCAGGACAAGGAAAATTTTTATACTAATAAATCTGAAGAGATAGAGTTCCAGATGAGGATGCACAATTATAAAATGATGTTTTGTTTAGTTCATGAAGCACAAGTTTAAGCCCCATTGAATGTCATCAAAGACGAGAATGGAACAGTACTAACAGAAGAACTGGAAATCAAAAACAGATGGAAAGAATACTCTGAGGACCTGTACAACAGAGAGGATAAAGAAAATTTGTGGAGCCCCTCTCAACGGGAAAATTTCGATTTGGAACCTCCTCCACTTAGGCATGAGGTTGAAAGAGTAGTGAAACGGCTTAATAGCAGTAAGGTCTCAGGTGTAGGTGGAATCCCAGCAGAATTAATTAAGGTCATAGTGGATAGAGGGATAACAGTGTTTCATAGATTGCTTACAAGTATATGGGAGACAGGGTCATGGTCTAGAGACTAGATGAAGTCGGTTTTTGTACCTTTACATAAGAAGAGAGTTGAAGGATTACAAGAAATATAGATCTATTAGTTTAATCTTTCATGCAAGCAAGATTTTATTAAAGATCATTCTAACTAGAATTGAGGCCAAAATTGAAGCAGAGATGTCTGAGGAACAAGCCAGTTTTAGGAAAGGTAAGGGTACCAGAGATCGTTTCCTTTGCTTTAGACAGGTCATAGAAATGTATAAGGAATTTAGATTCCCTATCGTAATGTGTTTCATAGATTACTCTGAAGCTTTTGACTGTGATCAGCATTTAAAACTGTGGGAAAATAATGAGGTTTCTTCTACATATTATCATGTTGATAGCTAACTTGTACAGTGAAGCAAGAAGACACGGTAAAGAACAGGTATTGGATAAACTGATTGGCTTCAGGTTGGAAAACGAATTAGGATGCCTATTTTCTCCTCACTTGTTTATTATGTATTCTGAGGACATGCATGTAGCATTTGATGAGCTCAAGACAGGAATTAGGATGGGTGTTAGATGGATCAGTAATCTGAGGTGTGCAAGTGATACACTATTCCTTTGTAATGACATAAGGACTAGAAAAATTCTTGACAAAGTTAACGAGATCAGTATGAACAGAGGATTTCATCCCAGTTCTAGTAAGACAAAACCTGTGGTTCTCAAAGGAAATTCAGACAGGAAAGCTCCTAAGAACAAGTCTTTCTTAATGGAGAAAGAATTGAGGAAGTAAGTTTGAGTACCTAGAATCCATTATTAAGGTGTAGAATTTCTGTTCACAACATGTCAGAAGAAGATTAGAAATGGCTAAAATAACAGTCAAGACTTGTCTAAAATCTAGAAGGATGAGTCTATCTCCACAGGAATGAAGTTGAGGATTTTGAATGTAGCTGTTTTTCAACAGCAACTTATGGACCAAGCATCTGAATGACCATTTGGCATCTGTTAATGACTAATGAACAGATGGATATTTTCTGACTTATATTTTTTGCTAGCCTCCAAACTAGCATCTTCAGAGCACAAAGCAGCATGTTTTTACACACGACAATGAGTAATTAAAAAAATTCAAATTGTAAGAGATAAATGATTTAAAGTCCTAATTGGCACTCTCTAATGTTGTAAAAAACAGTATTGCAGCTGTATATGAGTTGATCTTAAGATAATAGTCTCCCAAACTTTTGGCAAATTAATGCAACAATACTTGTTCAGGTTAAGAGAATTCTTCATAGCCATAGCTGATTCTAAAAATAAAATAAATAATAATTATTTTTAGTCAGCCATGGCTATGAAGAATTCTCTTAACCTGAACAAATATGGTTTTCATTAATTTGCCAAAAATTTGGTAAATTTAAGACCAATTCCTGCATAGCTATAATAGTTGTTTTTTTTTTTTACAACATTAAAGGGCACCAAATTAGGACTTTGATCTTTTGTCTGTTGCAATTTAAATTGTTTCACTTACTCACTGTCATGTGTAAACTATACCACGCTGCCTTGTGCTCTGTAGACCACTGGTTTGAAATCCAGTGAAATATTAGCCAGTTAATAAAAAATTTTTATAAAATAGTTTGTTTGGTGGTGTTAATACCTTTAAAATAAGTTATGAAGAGCTAATTGAAGATAGTATGGTTATGGAAAGTGTCTTAGAGTATGAAAATCTAAGAGCTGATGAAATCAGACAGCAGATAAATAATAGCCTAGTTTGGGATGAAGTTGGTCAGGAGTAAATGATGAAATGTTAATGTGCTAATAGTATCCTGGTGTGTGGGTGTGTGTTCCTACATTTTAAAAAAAAATTTTCCAGCTTAATTTTTAATGCATTTTCTATGGTCATCTTTCTTTTTTTTGTATTATTTAAAAAAATACAAAATTAGGGCTTAGTCTAGCATACACAGTCTAGCAAGGTTGCTCGAGTGCATGAGCTTATTGTACTTTTGCGAAAATAGTTGACAGTCATTGTTAGCATACTTTATTTAGGTTAATAGGGAAATATATACACTAATATACATGAAGGTTGAGCCAAATTGCTTTATGTAATTTGGCTCCACCTGCCTTATGCAACAAGGCAGCTTGGTATAGTTTACACATGACAGTGAGTAAGTGAAACAATTTAAATTGCAACAGACAAAATGTCTGTTGGCATATTTCTTGGCGTTTCTCTCCTTCTGTTTCCTTTAGCTGGTTTGCAGACAGCATTAGCAACTGGACATAGGAGTAGAAATCTAACCTGGTGTCCCAACCACCTTATTTGATTTTTCTGAACTGTTTCTGAACAATATTTGGGATATAGTCTTGTCATGTATGTCTTAATATCAAGGACATGCTCTCCCAATCAAGCCATATGTAAATATGGGTTAACTGATGGTTATTTATTTATTAGTTAGGCCTTTATGAATAAATTAAAGATGCCAAGAAATTATATTCTTGGTTTAATCCTTTATCCAAGTGCAAGCAAACAAAGTTTGTATGTGGAGCATCTTTGCGACTAGGCTATTTGTATATAGCCTATATCAGCGCTTCCCAAATTGTGGATCGCGATCCCCTTGGGGGCCGTGAAATAATAAAAACAAATTGAAAATGTTTTAAGACTTAAGTAGATTTTTTTATCTTAAAAGAAACGTATTTAATTTTTATTATTTATTATTTCTTTTTTTGTTATTTTTTATATTTTAATGGAAAAAACAATCACACATTGGTGCAGTTTCACAAATTTTGCTTCTGGCCCTTACAGAATATTAGTAAATATATGCTTATTCATATAAGTTTCATTTCAAAACAGAAATCTAAGAATTGCAGTTTCAAATATTTCACCTGATATTGACTTTTTTGGAGCAGTATTGAAACACATCCATCACATTAAATTGTTATTAAACTTCTTTTATGTTTTTAATTCTTTCTTTATTACTAATCATTTTAGGATTCATGCAATTTGAAAATATGAGATAATATGGGCCATGTCAAATGTGTATGTAAGATGCTAAAAATGTAATATTTGCATTTGATTATTGCAAGATTCGCTGTGTATGTTTTGTATTGAATATAATGAAATATAAATAAATATTATAATAATATATGTCTATATTATGATTTTTCGAGGGGGGGGATATTTTTGAAATGTTTTAATTTTTCCAAAGGGGGGCCCTGACATACAGAAGTTTGGGAAGCACTGGCCTATATCACCCACTGTTGGTCAGGTGCCATGGAAAGGTTCATAGAAGCATGCAGTCACTCTTGACATTTCCAGAACTTTTGATATTCTCTGGCATTGAATCCTGCTATGCAGACTGCCTTCTTTTAGTCTACCTGCCACCGTCTTTAATTGAATGCCAGCTTTCTCTCTGGTCATTCATTGCATGATGGATATCTCCCTCTTCCTCTTCGAGCTTCATCACCATTGCAGGAGTGCCTCAAGCTCTGTTCTATCACCTACCCTCTTTCTCCTGTACATAAATAATTTACTCTCAATCATCACGAATCCTATTCACAGGTTTGTTGATGATAGCATTCTCTATTCATCCTACTCATTTGACAAACCATGCAGTTCTCAGATATCCCAAGTTTGAAGATCATCTTCATCCATTACCTTAAGCATTAATTTTCTTACCATCCTTCAGTGGGGGTGAGGATAATCTGATCACTTTGAGTCTCACTAAAACATCATTCATCCCTTTCCTCCTCCAGTTGTACAGATCTTGCAGAAGAGATGCTGCCGTCACTAATGACCTTACACAACTTGTTCAGATGCCAACCAAAATACCAGATAATCAAACCCCAACACCTTAGATTCTCTTCCTCACCAATGACTCCTCCAAATACATATTGAAAGTAGTGGGCCTCCTAAGTAATTCTGACCACAATATAGTGCTCATCTCCTCCCCCATGCAACAGCACTTACACAGCCACTCCCATAGAAGAGTCGTTTGGCATTATAACAGTGCTAAGTGGGACAGACTCTGCGACTTCTATGCTTCATTCCATGGTTAGACTATTGCTTTTGGCCTCACTAAAGTAATCCTCACTGGCATGGAAACATACATTCTCCACACTACTCTGAACTGCCATTTCCTAACTAAAACCTGGTTCTCCAAAAGATGTGCCAACGCTGTACAAATGAAAAATCAAGTATACCACAACTGACTTTCATCAAGAACTTCATCCTCCTTTAGAGCTTATACTGAAACCCGAAATAGATGGGGGAAAAAACAATCATTGCTTCCAAATCAGTGTTTGAAAGAGCAAAAAGCAGGAAACTAGCAATGTGTCCAACCGCCAGCCAAGCCTTTTGGTCTCTACCAAAACAATTGGCCGTAACTTCTTCCCAACACTATTCCCACCCCTCTCGTACCCAGATAGCTCTATTGCATCATCACCTACAGAAAAAGTCAATCTTCTGGCTTCACACTTTGCTTCCTATGCATACATAAATTTCCCAACTTCTACACTACCTTGAAGGCATCCACCTAATAAACAACCGCAGTATGGATTCTGTCTGCCAATCAACAGGAGATCTGCTCACATATATCACTCATCTCTGGACAAATGCCATGGAAAAGTTTGGTGAATCTCAAGTTGTTGCACTTGATATCTTCAAAGCTTTTGACTTGGTCTGGCACAAAGGCTTACTAAGCAAACTACCATCATTTGGTCTGTCTCAGGATTTCTGTAGTTGGATTGTCTGCTTTCTGTCTGGATGCACACTGTGTGTGATGGTGTATCCTCTCACCATTCAACTCATGCCAGGGTTCTGCAAGGCACTGTCCTATCACCTACCCTCTTCCTGCTATATATCAGTGGCCTACTTCAGTAGACCTCCCACCAATCCACAGTTTTGCAGATAGCACATTGTACTCCTCCCTTTCATTTGATAAACCGTACTCTACACGACTCACCTCAACCTACAGAACATCAACCACACCCGCCTTCAATTCTGATCTCCAAGCCATCCTCCAATGGGGGTTCAGATAACCTTCTCAATTTCAATGCTAATAAAACCCAGTTCTGTCTTATTTCTCATAAAAAATAACCTTTTTTTTTCCCAATATTATTACCCAAATAATACCCAAATTTCCTGACAGTTTGAAATTTCTCTTCTTGGAATTACCCTGACATCAAGCTTCTCCTGGCATAAACACATCACAACTATTGCATCCTGAGCTTCAAATAAATTAGGTCTTCTCTTTCTTTCAAGACATTACTTCACCCTTGAACAGCTGTTAACCTTATACAAATCACAAATCTGCCTGGCTATTGAATACTGCTCTCACATATGGGGTGAGACCAAAAAAAAAAAAAAAAAACTCCCTCAAAATGCTTGATTCAATATAGAGGAGAGCAATTAGACTTATTAATGACCCATCTCTTACCAACCTCTCCCCACTTTTGCACAGGCATTTGGTTTCCACAATATATATATATTCTACAAATATTTTCATGGGAAATCTTCATCTGAAGTAGCATCAATAATTACCCCACTTAGTACTAAGCTCATTTGAACATGTGCAGCTGCTACTCAACATCCCTTCACAGTGCACTTCAAAACCCACAGAACAATTTTCTTTTCCTCCTCCTTCATCCCTGCAACTGCTGTATTGTGGAACAGTCTTTTAAATGAAATGTAAACAAGTTCCTCCTTTCCCAACCCACTATCCATATACAATAATAATGTACTATAGGTTGATCAACCAACTTCTCGTGTATGGGCTCAACATAGAAATAAAATAAAATAAAAACTTGCCTATTCTCTCACAAATGAATCTAAGCTCACCTACCCTTATTCTTGGTAACACTCAAATCATCAGACAGGATCAGCTCTCTTTGCTTGGACTGAACGTTTATCCTCAGCTTCTGGTATAAACACATCACATCAGTAGCTTCCTTGGCATCCAAAAAACTAGGCATTCTCTTCCACTCAATATGCTATTTCACACTAGCCTAGCTACCAACTATATACAAATCCCAAATACTGCTCACACATTTGGGATGGTGCACCTAAAACCTCCCGAAAAATTCTTAATGCTGTGGATTTCCTCTTAATCCATAGGAAATCTGGCTCAGAGATGATCCATTCTTCACTGAGCTAGCAATCACCATTCCTTCACCTTCTGTTGGGCTTGTCAAAAAAAAAAAGAAAGTTGTCCACCATCCTTTATTGCAGCTGCAAACATACTGTACCTGCTTCTCCTCTTCTTCTTTTATTCAGGCTCCATCTTCTGAAACTGCCTTACTCTTGAAGTATTCCCAAACAACTGCAGCCTGCAACTCTTCAAGAAAAATGTCAATAAACTTCTTCTTTCTGAATCTTTACATGCAGCTTATAGGTTCTTTGACCTCTCATGTGTGGGATCAATGTATAAAAACAAAAATGAGTTTAATTCAGAAGCATATTTTATAGATTTCTAGTGTAGTGTGGGGAAGTAGTACAATTCCTCTAATTTTCTGGATTGTTTAGATTTCTTTTCTTGGATATTGGTATTATTAGACCTTTCCTCCACTGGGATGGACTGTTGGATGTAGTTGTACTGCAGATATTCGCTAATTGTATCTAAGCTCATTTCTTTCATGTTTAACAGCTCCACTGTTATTATCATCTAATCCAGGTGATTAGATGATAATAAATTATTTTGAGTTTTTAGTGCAGTTTTAATTTCTTATATTGTAAAATTGTTACACCTAATGGAAAGTTATTTTTGGATTATTATTTTTGACAGAGGAGCACTTCACTACAAATGCTTTGCCTTTGTGAATTATTCAGCACTTTCAGAGTAGTTCTTCCACGCTAAGAGTTCTTCATTTTTGTCTTCAACTACTTCACCATTTTTACATTTGATTCTTGGTCTTTTGGGTTTTTTTCTTTTGTTGTTTGAGGAATTAGCTATCAGATGTATTTCTCTGGTTTTATGCATATTGTGGTATAGTTCTAAGTTGTGATTCTGGGTGGATTTTCCCTTGTCACTTCAAAAGGTTATAATCAGTTTAAAATATATATGAACTAGCTGATTGTGTTGATCATACATCCTCAGATTCCTATGTTGATATTTAATGTCACTGCATTTCAATATTAATCTTCAGTAATCTCAAAGGAAATGAGTTTACAGCACTCATTTCCTTTGAGATTGTGAAGCCTTGATGACCAAAGCTTTTGCTGCTACTTCATGGATGAATTTTTCATTTTATATTGTACAGTCCATCACAATGATGATTCATCAGCCATTGAAACTTCAGTTAATTTATTTTGTAATGCCTCTTTATACTGGTTGATACTGATAAAAAAAAAAAATAATAATAAAACTATATTCTAGGGTTTTTTGGAAATTGATACTTTTGTGATATTTCTAAACTGCCAAACATAAAATGCATATTGCACATTGTTAAGTTTTATTGGGAAGTATGTTCTTTTAAACATCAGAAGTATTTTCTCATATTGTTTTCTGGAATTCATAATTATGATGCTATTTTTCACAGACTGCTGTTTGCTAACTAATTTACATCTTTATTTGTAGTTATTTTAGAAGTGACTCAGTTATTGTATTTTCATTTCTTAGTATATGTGAAAGTATGATCGAAGCCATTCTCATCGTTCATAACAAAAACTGTATCACTCACCATTTGGTCTAGATCAACAGATTCTCTGTGTAAATTAAACAAACTCAGCATTCTGATGTTGTTTGTTTAGATGCATTTCCAAGAAACCAATGCTGTAATGCACTTGGCAATGGTGATAGATTGAGACTGGCTACCTGCCAGTGGAGTTTCTATCTCAACCTTGTTTACATATATGGTTGAGATCTAATGCTGAATAGGGATTGCTTGTTCCAGTCAGTAGATCCCTTTGCCCAGACTGAGAATGGATGAATTTTTATAGTTTATTGGCTCCAAATATTGGTCAGAATATCATAGAGGAGTTTGAAATTATTGTGGAGAGACAAATCAGTCATAGAACATAATGGATTATATTTTACATTAGTAATGTTTTTCAGTTATAAAATAGCTCAAAATAAAAATAACCTTTTTTTTTATCATCCTTACTTTACATTTTATGTCAAGAATTGTCTTAAATTGTGTAGTGGAAGTTAATAAATCTTCAAAAGCTCTTTCATTCCTCAGTAGGAGCCATTATTTACCTGTCTCCATTGCCACTGCTTGAGTATACTTCTGCAATATGCTAAACAAAAGATAAATGAGAATACAACTGCCACCATCTCATGTTCCTAATCCTAACTAGTTTTTATACATACTCTGGTGTTTGTTTTGGAAGAGAAAATCAGAACCTTACTTTTCTGCACCAAAGATAAATTAACTCTAGAATTCACCAATTAAAGACCTAGGGAGAAAACTTTCTATAGTTGATAACTAGAGTCAAACCTTAGTCTTTCTACTATAGATTTAATATTACAGAAGTTACTGGGAAGTAACTTCATACTGTCAGTGAGATTATCTGGTTCATTTGATAAAAGACTACTCAGAAATGCTGTCATTTGAAAGATGAAACATAAATACTTGTGGTCACAAGATACTTCATCATTTGTAAGTATATGTTAATTTTTGAAATAAATGTATATTAGATATAATGTACCTAAAATAAAAATAACTTATCTTGTAGGTTTTGAGCACCTGGCTGCAAGAGGCCTTAAAAATGATTCCTGCCCAAAGCAGTGGGGGATCAGTTACAGCTACACCAGAGCAGATGGAAGAGTTTCATAGGAATGTTATTAGGTATTTCCCTTTTTTATTCTTTGTTTGCCAAATAAATTCACTTACATGCTATTCCAGCACTAGTGGGTCCTGATTTTCTTATCATTTGTTTTCTATCTTGAAGCATCTTAAAAGGGAACTTTTAAGCCTATTTTCATACATGAATATTGTCATCATTTTACGTTTTAAATAGACCTCCAAGAAGTGCACAGAATAAGGTGGAAAGGGAAGGGGCATATAGTATTTTGTTTGTTAAGAGCTTCATCCTGTTCATGTATAATTACATGGAAGAAGCTTATGCTGTAGAGAAGTGAGAAGTCTGAGAGACTATTTTTAGAATCAGCATCATCTGTGAAGCACTCTCCTAACTTCAATGAGTATGGCTACATTAAATTACCAAAGATTTTGGAGACAGTCATTTTAAGAAAGCATATAGCCTAATTTCTCTGATTTAACTTCCTTTTATCCAGCCCTGGAAGGTATCATGAGAAGATATCGGTTTTTTTTCTCTCTCTCTCTCTCAGTTAAGATTTGAACTTTTCCTGTCACTGCTCCATGTTCTATAGCCATTAGTATACGTTTTTGTCTGAAGATGCTGTTTTGATAACCAGCAGAGTATTAGCAGTGTAATAAATAATACGTTATTCATTTGGTGCTGTTTATAATGTGAAGCAGCACTATGATTAAACAAGAATGCCTAAGAGTTAAGCATATAAATACATTAAAAAAAAAGTTAACTGTTCAAGTTTTTTTTTTATGAATGAATCCTAGTATTAAATTAGAATAATCATCATTTTCTCTAAACTCTAATAGCATATTCTCGTATTTATTTCAGTTGTGACCATTATATGAGTCACATAGGACATGCTATGTGACACATTAGTTTTGAATGTTGTTAGCCAATTTTTTATTCTCTCCTGAAAATGTTCTTGCAGTGGGTGGGTGGGGGGGAATTATATATACAGGGTGTTCGGGATAAATTTGACATATTTATAATTAATTATATTTTTCCGTAAGTTACATGTATTAACACACACTTCTCTTCATTTAAAAGTTTGGACCCTTCTTCATTCATATACAAGATGTCAGAAAGGATGGATAGCTGGAACCCACCTGAATCATGGAAGAGAATAACTTGTATCATGATGATTCGTGCCCGCCATCAAAATAAGGATATTACGACTGCTGCCCAATGCTCCCTGAATACAGTAAAAACAATCAGGCATGAACTAGAGACTTGCAATGGTGACTACGAGGATGTAGCAAGAAGAAAGATCCCTAGCAGACGATCTGATTGCGTTCGTACAGCAGAATTCCTCGCAAATCTGCAGGAACAGGTGTCGAAGAACCCTGGCATTGGAATTCGGGCTTTGTTCGTGGAGTTGCTAACTGTAGTCAAGCCCTGGATAACAAGGGTAGGCAATGGTAGGCCGTATGTATGGCAGCAGGATTCGGCCCCTTGCCACACCTCTGGGAAAAGTCAAAAATGGTTGTCTGAAAATTTCTACGACTTCACCAGTCCAAATGTTTGGCCTCCAAACTCCCCAGACCTTAACCCCATGGATTATTTTGTATGGGGCGCAGTTGAAAAAGACACCAATCGCACTTCCAGTAATACAAAAGCCCAGTTAATGGATAAAATTAAAACAGTTTTTGCGGCCCTTCCCAGGGAGACTGTAGCATCAGCTTGTTCGAGGTTCCGAAGCAGAATTGAAGCTGTGATCGATGCTAATGGTGGTTATTTTGAGTAAATCTTGTTGATAGTATTGTAATTAACTCTGCCTGTAATGTTTTTTTGTCAATTCATTAAATTTAATAGATACAAAGAAGATTTTCTTTTTCCTTACGAAACTGTCAAATTTATCCCGAACACCCTGTATATATATATATTGGTGTGCTTGAGATCTCATATGCACGCATGTGCAAAATAATACAACCAGAGTTTGTTCTTCTTTTTGAAACTGTAATCTCTACAGTTTGTTTGATATGCCTCTTAGCTTTGTTTTTTAAAATACCCGTTCCTTTGATGGGATTTATTGGTTATACACCTGAAGAAGTGTAGTCTTAGACAAAACTAGTAGTGCAAATAAAGTTTTTAATTTAACCTCGGTTCAAGTCATTCAGTATTATAATACAGGTAACCCTTGTTCAACGCAGTACTTATACAATGTGGTTTCGATAAAAACACAGTCTACAAATTGTAGTACCCCTTTATCTTTTCATATATTTTTCACCACGTGACTTAAAAATCAAATTTTATCTTCGTTAAATTTGTGTCTGCTCGTATCGTGCATGCAGTTATAAGTGGCGAATTTATATTAGGGGAAATACCCTTTAGCACACATGTACATCCATTGTTTACCATATAAAGTGTTTATTGTTGAAAGTTGTCTTCATCTTCTGCCAGGAAAGCGCATTAAAAATCACAAGTGTGTTAATCTGAAGCTGAGCACTTTATTTTCTGGTGAGTTACATACAATATATAATGCTTTTTTATGTAAAGATTTTATTTTTATAGTAATGGCCACTTAGAGGGCTTTTGCAATATGGTTGAAAATGAAATTAGTGAATTAATTGATGGTGAAATTTCTGTCAAAGATTCTGATTGTGATGACTCCGTTAAAGAATTCAGTTTAAAGAAATTAGCAGAAGGATTAGACTTGGCAAGAAAGTTAGGAAGTTATCTCAATGCAGTGCTCCAAAAAAGTCACGAGACAATTGGATTAGCTCCATATTATGAACTTAATAAAAAAAAATTGCAGCATAGTGGTAAGCAAGGTCTTATTACTGATTTCTTGATAAGTAAACATGCCAAAGTATGAAATGAGAATTATACAAATGATGTCCAAGAGATTTCAAGTGATAACGACGTCCGGGCACTCGTAAAAAAAGAACATCTATGAAATGTTCGTTTTAAAGGCAGTGATGACGATTGAATTATGCACTTTATATTTATTTTGCCTAAAACATTTATGCATTATGGGCAATGAAGTTTATGTACAATTTGTATTTTTATAAGTTTACACTATGTATTTTGTTTCGTAGTTTATATGTTTTCTTAACTTACATGAATTACCTGAATTAAATAAAAATATTTTTTGTTGGATATGTCGTTGTTTATATAATTTAAAAAAAAAAAAAAAAAAAAAAAGCGATTTTGGAATATAACCCTACTTTTTATGTGATCTGAGTCTCACGTAACACGATTTATACAACGCGCCATTTCTGTGGAACCTAACATCCTTTTAATACGAGGGTTACCTGTGTGTGTGTGTGTATTAAATTTAATAATCAGAAGCTGGAAGATACCAAAATAGAAAAAACTATTTATTATTTGAATGCACAATTAGTTTCATCTTCTTAGAAGATTTCATCAGTTGCATAACATGAAAAGAAAAATACAAAAGTATACATTTGACTATTTATATTCGAAAATATACATCACAAGAGAACATCATCATCTGTTCATTGGGCATCCACAGTGACCATACGGCATCTGTGCCACAGCAGTCCTCATCATGTAGTCCTGTTGTATGCTTTTCTGGCAGCTTCAACCCCTCTAAGATCAGTCACTCCACACACACACCATCCATCTCATTGACGGACTACCCATCCCTCTTTTTCCTGGAACTTTACCTTTTATTACTTACTGTTCTGAGAAGTGCTCCTTCCATCCTTTCAATGTGTCCAAAATATTTTAGTTTTCTTCTGTCAATATCCTTAAGAAGCCTTAAAGTTTTACTCATCTTTTCTAACATCCATTCATTTGTATGCCTTTTAGTGTATGATATCCTCAACAGCCTTCTGTAACACCACATCTCAAAAGCAGCTATCCTTTTTTTATCTAACTCCTTTAGGTTCCAAAACTGCATCCAAAATCCTCAACTTTGTTCCTGTGGAGATAGATCCATCCTTCAAAATTTTAGACAAGTATCTGTTGTTTTAGCCATTCCTAATCTTCTTCTGTCTTCTGAACAGCAATTCTTCACATGAATAATGGATCCCAGGTA
This sequence comes from Typopeltis vanoorti, assembly GCF_054136105.1. NCBI lineage: Eukaryota > Metazoa > Arthropoda > Arachnida > Uropygi > Thelyphonidae > Typopeltis > Typopeltis vanoorti. The sequence goes on from NC_143564.1 coordinate 3,450,220, forward strand.
CTCCAACTTTCTGACTTCCTCAATTCTTTCTCCATTAAGGTACACTTGTTTCTCAAGAGCTTCCCTGTTTGTATTTCCTTTGAGAACCATAATCTTTGTCTCACTAGGATTGAGTTGAAGTCATCTGTTATTACTGATCTTGTTAACTTTATCAAGAATTTATCCTAGTTCTTCCTTGTCATTATACAGGAGTTTGGTATCATCAGCAAGAGAACAACAGCTATAAATTAACTTGAAATTGTATTGCTGATATTTGAAGCCATTTTGTATGCCATGGTATTGTTGGTAGGGTGTAGGGTGCTTAAGGGTCAAAGCTGTATAACTGAGAGGAGACCTCCACATAGCCTTTAAAGGAATGCGGAGAACCGACCAGGGCTTCTGACCTAATGTCCAATCCTCACCTTCTCGTGGTGCACCCTGTTGGGTATCTACTTTGATACTGAATGAACGAGGATGGGCTGGCAATTTGGGATTTAGCCGACCAAATTGTATTCTTATTGGTTAAACCAAAATAAAAAATGATGGTACAACATGACAAAATTTCATGCCGGCTGGGGCGTCGCCCGGTTAAACAAGGCCCCCGTTGTTTTTGCCAGGGAACCAGGGTGAACAGCGAAAAGTCAGCTACTGGAACAAATCTGAAAACAAACCCCAACTCAACATCATCAGAGTTGAAGATCGGTACTATCAACGTAAGAAGCCTGAATGGCAAAGAAATGGAGCTAGCTGAGGAATTAGATAAGTACCAGATCGACATAATAGGAGTGACTGAAACAAAAAAGACCAAAACTGGTGAGATCTTTCTGAGCAATAAATACAAAATGTTATATTCAGGCAATAACAATCAAGGAAAAGAAGGAGTAGCCATAGTATTCAACACAAAATACGAGGCTAATCTTCTTGAATGGCAGTCAGTCTCAAGTAGAGTAATGTGGGCAAATATGAGAATGGGGAACTGGACAATGAGACTTATTTGTGCCTATGGTCCCACAGAAGGTTCTACTAAGGTAGAAGTGGAGGAATTTTTTGAGGCTTTAGAAAAAGCAACTGACACAATGAAAAAGGAAAAGTTGGTCCTTGTTGGGGATCTAAATAGTAGAGTAGGAAATGATTGTGAGACATACAAAAATATTTTGGGAAAATTTGGAGAAAAGAGCAAAGCTAATAATAATGGCAAATATCTGTTGGATTTCTGCTCAGAACATGGACTGGTTATTACTAACACCATGTTCCAACATAAAAATGTGCACAAATTCACATGGAGAGAAGAGGCTAGTAATAAGAAAAGTCTCATTGACTATGTTATTGTTGATAGTGATGTTTTCTCCCTGGTGCAGGACACCAGAGTGTACAGAGGATTTGAAATTGGAAGTGATCACTATTTAGTCTTGAGCAGGATAAAATTGAATTTCATATTGAAAAGAATAACATGTAAGAAAGTTTTAAAGCGAATAAAAGTTGAGCAGCTCTCAGATGTAAACTGTAGACTAAAATACAGAAATATTATTGAAAAGAAAATGAAAGAGTTTGAGAACAGGAATCAAACCTTGGAGATTCAGTGGCAAACTCTGAAGGAAACATTGATTGATTCTGCCAGAGAGGCATGTGGTGAGGTTGTGTGCAAAGATAAAAAAATCAGAACTCCCTGGTGGACACAGGAAGTTAAAGAGGCAGTGAAGGAAAAGAAGAAAGCATATCAAAAGTTCCTGGCAAATAAGTCAGCTTTTACTCTTACAGAATACAGAGACAAATGTAAGAAAGCTAAACAGTGTGTAAAACTAGCTAAACAAAAGTCATGGGAGGACTTTGCAAGAATATAGAAAATAAATATCAAGAAGGTGGCAAAATATTCTGGAGGTTGTTGAAGAAGCTTAGGAATGGAGGAAAGAGTGCTGTTGTTAAATTGTGAATGAAGCTATGTTATGTAATTTATTATTTTTCATTCACATTTAACATGGCTTATTAAATATTAATCATGGTTTATATAAAATTGTTTATTATTCCTTAATTAAGAATTACTAATTAAATATTTACTCAAAATCTGACCTGCTATTAACTTATAAAATAATAATATGTTTAGAATTTTGTGTAACTAAATATATATGGTGTAACGTAAAGTGTTAATTTATATTTAACTGTATACGTAATCAAAAAGTTAAAGAAGTAGCTTAAATATTCTGTTGTTTTTATTTGTGAAATATTTAATGTTATGTAATCACTCATGAATAATATTAGACCATACATTACATTAGCGAAATGTTTACGTGCAGTCTGTTGTCATGGAGACGCACGCGTAAACAACCACGAGTGAAGAGAGCGTGGCGTTCGAACGTAAGGTGGGAGTGAAGGTCATAGACAGGAGATAGATAGATATATAGAGAAGAAGGGAGGTCATAGATAAAAGGGATATAGAGAAGAATTATTATTAAGAAGGAGGAGAGAGTTTTGCGGAACCCAGATTATATAATCCTCAGGGCAGAGATTTATGAGTATAGTGTTCGGAAGTGAACCTATAAGTAGTGAAACATAAAGTTTAATGTTATAAGCGAAAACTGCTGTTGTTATGAAGAAAGGTTGATACCGTAATCAGATAAAAGGAAACTGGACAGTCAATGCGAAAATTCTGATTAGTTCTAGTTAATCTGGATTACGATTAAATTCTATGTTGCCCTAGGAAAAAGTTATATTGGTTACTTGGAGAAAAGTGAACAGGAAAAGATATTAGTACCTAATTACTGTTGTTTGGAATAGTGAAGTGCGACTTACAGTAATACAGTTTAAACTATGGAGAATATTTGTTATGTGTGTTCCGCTAATGTTAATTAAGTTAATTCATAAGTGCTCTCTCAATAATTTGATGTATTGAAGAATTTGTCTGGTAAGAGTAGTTGTATAAGTTTCTCTATTCTAGCATTAACTGTAATATACCTCCGATGCTCAAGGTCCGGGAATATATTTGCTTGGAATATAGCTTACGTAGTTTATTGCCTGCTGTGAATATAAACATTGAGCTGATAGATTTGTGAAGACTGAATAAGTGTGAAATTGTTATATTAACTTGAGATAAGAAGATTTGTGTTTTTGAGACTATGAATAGTATATGAAAGTTAGAACATTGAATTAGCATCAGTGACCTAAGAAGATGTGTTAAGTTAATTGTATAGTTCCATTTTAAAATAGAGTTCTTGTTTTTGTTGTCCATATCATATATTAAATGTTTTATTTTGTTGATCTAAATATTGTGTTTGCCTGAATTCCTTATTATTGCACCGTTCATAAATATTCGAATCTTGCGGGAACCCCAAGTAAAAATGATAATAGATGATTCGGCCTAATGAGATGACTGTTAACTTAATTTAGAACTGATCCTACTATTTATATAGACTAATCTAAGAATAGGGTGGCGCAGTATAAATATAAATTTCCCTACTTTTGGATCGGTGATCATTTCGTAATTAGTTGTATTATTCATAAAGGTGACTTGAAACTAGATAGAATTAGAACACGACAGAATGGAGACAACACGACAAATGGCGCAGTCGGGCAGGATGTGATTTAATAGGTAGGAATTAAATTTAACAACTATAAGATAAGAAATTGAATTTAAGTTTAGTGATAATAATCGTAGAATTACTCCCTGAAATTTTAGAAAGTGAAATAATTTAATCACAGTGAACTGGTTATAATTTGGACTCAGGCAAAGATAAAAGTTAATTTTAAAGTAAAAAAATTGAATTAATTGAGATAGTAATTTATTAATCACTATGGCTGTCACATCAAGCTCAGAAATGAATGACAGTGAATTCTTTCGTACGGTAAACCCGCAACAGGTTTTTCCCCAATATTCAGGTGAAGAATCAGATGATGTACTATTTTTCTTTACCTATGTTGAAAAACTTAGAGAAATTGCAGGTTGGACTGATTTTCAATTGCTAGTTCTCATTAGAAGTAAATTGGTAGGTAAAGCAAAAATATTTTTGCATTCTTCTCCAATACTTCGAGAAACCTTAGAATACAAGAAGTTTAAGGATGAACTAATTACTAAGTTTTCCCATACTAGGTGCTACGTTAAAACCCTTACAGAACTCCACAAGTGCATGCAAGATGACAAAGAAGATGTGACTAATTATTATAACAGATTGATGAACATTGCTAGATCTATAAGGGTGTCCCCTACAGAGAAGCCTCACTTAAATTGGATTGTGTTTCAACAATTTCGACTGGGACTTCATAAAAATTTAAGAGAGATTATTTACAAAAAAAGGGCTGTCAATTTAGAAGCGTGCTACAGTCTGGCCAAGCAAAGAGAGAAAATATTGGAAGAAATGCAACAAATATGCTCCATAAGACAATCACTCACTCAAGATTGTAATGATCAACTCACACCTTCACCAATTCTTGAATACCTTTCAAACTGTAAAAAAGGGAAAGAAATTAAGAATGAGGAAGTCAATGAAGATAACTCTATCACCTTAACTAACAAACCAGATTCACTAGACTACGATTTCCATAGAATGCAAGGTGTGACGATGGCCAAGGAGAATGGCAAATTGCCTTTAACCCTTGTACAAGGTCTGATTGGAAAAATTCCGTGCAATATTCTGTTAGATACTGGAGCCCATATATCAGTTATTTCTAACTCTATGGTGAATAAACTTGTTGATAACTTTTCTGATAACATCACCCTGATTCAGAGACCAGTGAAAATCACGGGAATTGCTAAAATTGAACTGATTGCTACAAGAAAATTAAATGCTGAAATTTCCATACCTTGTTTTCCAGTGGAATTTTCACATGATCTCATTATCCTTCCTGAAGTTGCTGATACAAATGACCAAATCATACTAGGACTAGATTTCCTAGAAAAAAATAAATTCATGTGTGACTTTGCCTCCGAAACCATTTCCCTATGTGGCGTGAGTCATAAATCAATATACAATGAAGACAATGAAAGGAAACTATGTGACAAGATGGAGATTGAGACCTTAAACCTTGAAGACGGATTGAGTGATAAGAAAAGAAAATTATTGCACGAAACTCTTAATTTAGCAGAATCAAAAACTGATAGAGCAGAAATAAAGAACTTCATTCTATTAATGTTTCAAAAATACCCTCAAACATTCACTGAAGATATTAGCTCATTAACTTGTACAAACAAGGTAGAACATTCCATTGAAATCACTTCAGATACGCCTATCTATACTAAGCAGTACAAAACCCCTCTTAAATATCTAGATAGACTTCAGATCCTCCTAAATGATTATGAAAAGGCTGGGATCATAGAAAAGTCTAATTGCAGATGGAATAGTCCTTTTTTATTAGTAGAAAAGCCTGATGGAAGTCTCAGATTTATATTAGATCTGCGTGAGATTAATAAGGTCACTAAGCCCATTGACTTTCCTCTATGTAACATAGAAGAACTTCTGACTAGTCTAGAAGGAGCAAAATATTTCTCAAAATTAGACCTGAACTCTGGCTACTTCCAGATACCTCTTAGAAAGGAGGACAGACAGTTTTTTGCCTTTACCACTCGATGGCAAAAATACCAACTCTGTCGACTTCCTCAGGGGGCCAGCAATTCAGCTATGAGTTTCCAATGTCTGATGAACACTGTACTCTCAGACATGTTAGGAAAGGGAGTCATATGTTTCCAAGATGACCTATTAATTTACACCCCAGATTTAACATCACATGAAGAAATTTTAGATAATGTATTAAATAGATTAAATTTGTCACATCTATCGTTGAAGTGCTCAAAATGTAAATTCTTCATGAGAAGGGTTGAATACCTAGGACATGTTGTCAGTGAGGCTGGAATAATCCCCACTCAAGAAAACATCTCTGCCATTCTAAAAGCTAAAATACCCACCTCCGTGAGACAAGTACGAAGGTACTTAGGAATGGTAAACTTCTATAGAAAATTTATTCCAAATTGTTCTCAAATAATGGAGCCCATAATTAAGTTGACTAAAAAGGGAGAAAAGTTCATATGGGGAAAAGAACAAGAGTCTGCCCATAAATCTTTAAATTTAGCATTAACTAGATCTCCTGTTCTCACTCATCCCACTCTTGGAGAACCCTTCTATCTTGCAGCAGATGCCTCGAATGATACTATTGCAGCTGTGATAGAACAGAAGAAGAAGGAAGAAATTAGGCCCATTGCTTTTCTAAGTAGAAAACTATCTGCATCAGAAAAAAATTACTCAGTTATTGAAAAAGAAGCACTAGCTATTGTACATGCCTTAAGGAAATTCAGATACATGTTACTAGGACAAGAAATTTTTCTAAGATCTGACCATAAACCCCTAACCTTTTTATCCACGATGAAGGATAAAAACCAAAGGATTATTCGATGGGCATTAGAATTACAAGAATTTCAAATACAGATTTGTTATATTCCTGGAAAACTCAATGTAGTTGCTGACTACTTATCCAGGGCCCTAGATGATAAAGTAGATGAGGATATCAGTGCAGAAGAAAAGATAGTGAACTTGATAGCCGAAGAAAATGATGACAAGAAAACACAAGGAAACCCCCACACCTTCAGAATTGGACCAAATTCTCCATTATAGAAGCACAAAAATTGGATCCTACATGGGGAGAAATATATCGACGAATCAAAAATGGGGAAGGAGTCTTGGAGGAACACACGTTTTTGCAGTCCTTATTTTTGGATGAAGATGGCCTCCTGATGGCAAAACATGATGTCACCGGAAATTGGAAGAACAAAATAGTAGTTCCTACTGTCATGATACCGTGGGTGTTATATACCTTTCATGATGCTGATCTGGCAGGACACCAAGGGTTTTTCCGGACATGGGGGAGAATTAGAAATAGATATGTGTGGAAGGGAATGAGACGAGATGTTGAAAGTTATGTGTTTTCATGTCATCTATGTCAAAGAAAATCAAATTATGGAGGAAAGGCTCCTCTTCAACCTTTCCCTATTCCTAGTCACCCTTTTCAAGCTTTGGCCATGGACATTATAGGTCCACTCCCTACTACCTCTAAAGGAAACAAGTATATACTTGTTGTAATAGATATGTTCTCTAGGTTTCCTGAAGCCACAGCAATGAAGAATCAAACTGCGCAAACCGTAGCTGACAAGTTGTTCAAGATGATCATTTCAAGATATGGAACCCCCCAAACACTTCTCACTGATCAAGGTTCAAACTTTACAGCTGAAGTTATGCTTCAATTATGCAAGTTACTGAAGATAAAAAAGCTTTTCATTACTCCTTATCACCCCCAAGGAAATGGAATGTGTGAAAGGATGAATCGTACGCTGAAACAAACCCTATCCAAACTTGCTGATAATCACTTGTATGATTGGGATAAGTTCCTTCCGCACACCCTTTTTGCCTGTAGGACAGCCCTGCATGCTGCCATAAAAGAAGCCCCTGCTGTAGTTTTATATGGTTTTGAACCACTGTTTCCCAGTGACTTCAAGAACACGCATGCAAACTCAGGATTCCCAGACATTGATCAGTATCTTAACAATATGATCTCTGAAAACAAAATTGCATATGATCTTGTAGCAGAAGCCAGTCAAAACAGCTCACAAAAGGCTAGAGCGTATGCTAATAGACTAAGAACCTATAAGGAATTAAAACCTGGAAGCTTAGTACTTTTGCGACAAGATCATAGTAACAAGAGAACAGGAAAGTTTGGAAAATGTGCAATAGGACCTTATGAAGTTGTTGAAAAGACATCTCCTGTCAACTTTCGAATAAGAGAATCTACAGGAATGAGAAGAACTTTAGTTGTCCACTCAGACCGACTGAAATTGTACAAGAAGAGACCTGACAAATTAGTCTGCCTAGGAGATTCTCTAGAAGCAATATTGGGAAGGGAAAGGAATTACCATAGAAGAACTAATTACAGACGGAACACAAATATTACAAAACAGCCAAAACACAGTGATACTAATACAGAGCATGAATTGAATTTGGAAGAGACGATCCCATACTACAGACATAAAAGACATGCGGAAATTGTTAATGACAGTAATAAGAAACTTAATGAGGAACACATTATGAATAAATGCACAAATCAAGATAAGGAACCAAATTTCATTCAAACTAGGTATTACTTGAGAAATCGAAAAGGAAATATGTAATCAAGTTTTTTTAAAGGAGCCTAGTGTAAAAAGAAAAATTTTTCTTATAATGAAAATTTTTCAAAGAAAGAGTGAGCCTATGTTAAATTGTGAATGAAGCTATGTTATGTAATTTATTATTTTTCATTCACATTTAACATGGCTTATTAAATATTAATCATGGTTTATATAAAATTGTTTATTATTCCTTAATTAAGAATTACTAATTAAATATTTACTCAAAATCTGACCTGCTATTAACTTATAAAATAATAATATGTTTAGAATTTTGTGTAACTAAATATATATGGTGTAACGTAAAGTGTTAATTTATATTTAACTGTATACGTAATCAAAAAGTTAAAGAAGTAGCTTAAATATTCTGTTGTTTTTATTTGTGAAATATTTAATGTTATGTAATCACTCATGAATAATATTAGACCATACATTACATTAGCGAAATGTTTACGTGCAGTCTGTTGTCATGGAGACGCACGCGTAAACAACCACGAGTGAAGAGAGCGTGGCGTTCGAACGTAAGGTGGGAGTGAAGGTCATAGACAGGAGATAGATAGATATATAGAGAAGAAGGGAGGTCATAGATAAAAGGGATATAGAGAAGAATTATTATTAAGAAGGAGGAGAGAGTTTTGCGGAACCCAGATTATATAATCCTCAGGGCAGAGATTTATGAGTATAGTGTTCGGAAGTGAACCTATAAGTAGTGAAACATAAAGTTTAATGTTATAAGCGAAAACTGCTGTTGTTATGAAGAAAGGTTGATACCGTAATCAGATAAAAGGAAACTGGACAGTCAATGCGAAAATTCTGATTAGTTCTAGTTAATCTGGATTACGATTAAATTCTATGTTGCCCTAGGAAAAAGTTATATTGGTTACTTGGAGAAAAGTGAACAGGAAAAGATATTAGTACCTAATTACTGTTGTTTGGAATAGTGAAGTGCGACTTACAGTAATACAGTTTAAACTATGGAGAATATTTGTTATGTGTGTTCCGCTAATGTTAATTAAGTTAATTCATAAGTGCTCTCTCAATAATTTGATGTATTGAAGAATTTGTCTGGTAAGAGTAGTTGTATAAGTTTCTCTATTCTAGCATTAACTGTAATATACCTCCGATGCTCAAGGTCCGGGAATATATTTGCTTGGAATATAGCTTACGTAGTTTATTGCCTGCTGTGAATATAAACATTGAGCTGATAGATTTGTAAAGACTGAATAAGTGTGAAATTGTTATATTAACTTGAGATAAGAAGATTTGTGTTTTTTGAGACTATGAATAGTATATGAAAGTTAGAACATTGAATTAGCATCAGTGACCTAAGAAGATGTGTTAAGTTAATTGTATAGTTCCATTTTAAAATAGAGTTCTTGTATTTGTTGTCCATATCATATATTAAATGTTTTATTTTGTTGATCTAAATATTGTGTTTGCCTGAATTCCTTATTATTGCACCGTTCATAAATATTCGAATCTTGCGGGAACCCCAAGTAAAAATGATAATAGATGATTCGGCCTAATGAGATGACTGTTAACTTAATTTAGAACTGATCCTACTATTTATATAGACTAATCTAAGAATAGGGTGGCGCAGTATAAATATAAATTTCCCTACTTTTGGATCGGTGATCATTTCGTAATTAGTTGTATTATTCATAAAGGTGACTTGAAACTAGATAGAATTAGAACACGACAGAATGGAGACAACACGACACTGTAAAAGGAATTAGAGATGATAAAGGTGAAATGAAAACAGGAGAAAAAGATATCCTTGAAGTATGGAGTAATTACTTTGAAAAACTGCTAAATGAAACAAGCAGTGATGACAGCACAGTGATAAAAAAACACTGACCAGGCATGCAGTCAGGAATACATATCCATACTTGAAGTAGAAAAAGCCATCAAAGGCTTGAAATGTGGAAAGGCAGCAGGAGTAGATGATATTCGACCAGCAATGCTGAAGTATGGTGGTATAAGAGTCTTACAGTGGCTGCACTGCATAGTTCAGAAAGCCTGGACAGAGGGACGAATTCCCGATGATTGGAGTAGAGCTCTCATAGTACCCATATATAAAAAGGGAAATAAAACTGAATGTGAGAATTACAAAGGTATTTCCCTACTGAGTGTTCCTGGCAAGATCTATGCAAGTATACTTGAGAAACGGTTGAGAAGAATTGTGGAAGAAAAGCTTGGTGAAGAACAAGCTGGATTCAGGCCAAATAGAGGCTGCCAGGATCAGATCTTCACTTTATGACAAATAGTCGAGAAAGCATGGGAATATAACAAAGATCTGTATTTAAGTTTTGTCGATTTGGAAAACGCATATGACAAGGTGCCAAGAGAGAAGCTATTCAATACGCTGCAGTTATATGGTGTCAATGGGGCATTATATCAAGCAATACTTAGTCTTTATTTGAGTTGTGAGTCAGCAGTTAGAATTGAAGGAAGTACAGGAAGATGGTTTAATGTTAAATCTGGTGTGAGACAAGGATGTACATTATCCCCTCTGTTATTCATTATCTATATGGATCACATTATGAAGGAATGTGGTATTAAACCTGATATCAAAATTGGAGATGTTAATGTCAGCTCTTTGCTTTATGCGGATGATGTTATACTTCTAAATAAATCCGCTACAAGTCTGCAAGATTCTCTGACTAAATTGAATAGCTGTTGTAATAGATATGGTATGAAGGTCAGCAATAAAAAGACAAAGACAATGAAAATAGGCAGAATCATTGAAAATGTCAACTGTGTTGTGAATGGAGAACCTGTGGAACAAGTAAAACATTTCAGCTACTTAGGCACAATTTTTACTGAAGATGGTAAACTAAATATAGAAATAGACAACAGAATCAGCAAAGCTGGTATCGTGGGAAGTCAATTGAATAAATTCATATGGAATAAGAAAGAAATTAGTCGGAACACTAAATTAGCTGTATACAAGACTGTGTTCAAACCAATTTTAACTTATGGATCTGAGAGCTGGGTCAGAAGTAAAACACTTGACCAAAGACTAGAGACCGCAGATATGAGAGTCCTGAGAAAGATTAGAGGCGTGAACAGATGGCATCAATGGCAATATCATATTAAAAATGAGGATATTAGGAAAGAACTTGACATTGTCAGCATCCAGGAATGCGTTAGCAGAGCTAATCTCAGATGGTATGGTCACTTAAATAGAATGGGAGAAGAAAGATTAGCAAAACAAGTGTTCTCTGCCAGGTTGGCAGGAAAACGACCCAGAGGAAGACCAAGATATAGGTGGATTGATACGGTACAAAGTGCCTTAGACGATAGAAATATAAGATCTGATAATGTTGGAGTCTTGACAAGTAACAGACTGATTTGGAGGAAAATTGTAGATAGGAAGTTAGTAATGATGTAATTTTTTCATGTAGTACTGTCATATCCTGTACACCCCTTGAGGATACATGGCAGGAATTTGATGATGATGATGATGGTATTGTTGGGCAAATTCACATGGGCATGATCTCGGGTTACCCGAAGTTGAATAGCTGAAGAGCTATCAGATAGGTTATAGCTATGGTTAGTATTAAGATGACTGGATTGAGGACAATTTTTGTTGATTCCACAATTCTTCTCTCTCTCCAGCTCATTGCAGCATCTAAAAATGTTTTCTGATTTCTTACTGATCACTGGATGAGTGGCAGAATCTTCATCATTAAGGTGAGCAGAATTAAGAACGTGATTGGATAGTGCACTGGCCCTATTTCTGCTATATGTGATGTCTCTCACATGTTCTTCCATATGCAACTCAATGGATTTCTCTATCTGACCAAAATAGGGCACATTGCAGTTACAACAAAGATAATAAACATCTCCTGGAAACTTTTGGTTCATGTTTCAGTTTAGGTGTACTGAGTAAAGAACAGACTTTGGATGTTAGACCTAAAAGAAGTGCAGATTTTAAATTTCTTGAGAAACTGTCTCCTCAGTCCAGTCAGTCTTAATACTAACCTTAGCTATAACCACTATTATTATCACTCTTCAGCTATCCAAGGGTCAAAGCTGTATAACTGAGAGGAGACCTCCACATAGCCTTTAAAGGAATGCAGAGAACCGACCAGGGCTTCTGACCTGATGTCCAATCCTCACCTTCTCGTGGTGCACCCTGTTGGGTATCTATTTGGATACTGGACGAACGAGGATGGGCTGGCAATTTGGGATTTAGCCGACCAAATTGTATTCTTATTGGCTTAAACCAATATACAAAATGATGGTACAACAAGACAAAATTTCATGCCAGCTGGGGCGTTGCCCGGTTAAACAAGGCCCCCATTGTTTTTGTCAGGGAACCAGGGCAAACAGCGAAGTCAGCTACTGGAACAAATCTGAAAGCACACCCTAACTCAACATCACTAGAGTTAAAGATCGGTACTATCAACATAAGAAGCCTGAATGGCAAAGAAATGGAGCTAGCTGAGGAATTAGATAAGTACCAGATCGACATAATAGGGATGACTGAAACAGAAAAGACAAAAACTGGTGAGATCTTTCTGAGCAATAAATACAAAATGTTATATTCAGGCAATGACAATCAAGGAAAAGAAGGAGTAGCCATAATATTCAACACTAAATACAAGGCTAATATTCTTGTATGGTAGGTAGTCTCAAGTAGAGTGATGTGGACAAATATCAGAATGGGGAACTGGAAAATGATACTTATTTGTGTCTATAGTCCCACAGAAGGTTCTACTAAGGTAGAAGTGGAGGAATTTTTTTAGACTTTAGAGAAAGCAACTGACACAATGAAAAAGGAAAATTTGGTCCTTGTTGGGGATCTAAATAGCAGAGTAGGAAATATGATTATGAGACATACAAAAATATTTTGGGAAAATTTGGAGAAAAGAGCAAAGCTAATAATGATGGCAAATATCTGTTGGATTTCTGCTCAGGACATGGACTGGTTATTACTAACACCATGTTCCAACATAAAAATGTGCACAAATTCACATGGAGAGAAGAGGCAAGGAATAAGAAAATTCTCATTGACTATGTTATTATGTTATATAGTGATGTTTTCTCCCTGGTGCAGGACACCAGTGTACAGAGGATTTGAAATTGGAAGTGATCACTATTTAGTCTTGAGCAGGATAAAATTGAATTTCATATTGAAAATAATAACATCTTAGAAAGTTTTAAAGCGAATAAAAGTTGAGCAGCTCTCAGATGTGAAGTGTAGACTAAAATACACAAAGATTATTGAAGAAAAAATGAAAAAGTTTGAGAACAGGAACCAAACTTTGGAGATTCAGTGGGAAGCCTTGAAGAAAATCCTGATTGATTCAGTTAGAGAGGCAGCATGTGGTGAGGTTGTCTGCAAGGATAGAAAAATCAGAACTCCATGGTAGACACAGGAACTTAAAGAGGCAGTGAAGAAAAGAAGAAAGCATATCAAAAGTTCCTGGCAAATAAGTCAGCTTGTGCTCTTAGAGAATACAGAGACAAATGTAAGAAAGCTAAACACTGTGTAAAACTAGCTAAACAAAAGTCATTGGAGAACTTTGGCAAGTACATAGAAAATAAATATCAAGAAGATGGTAAGATATTCTGGAGGTTGTTGAAGAAGCTTACAAATGGAGGAAAGAGTGCTGTAAAAGAGTTAGAGATGATAAAGGTGACATGAAAACAGGAGAAAAAGATATCCTTGAAGTCTGGAGTAATTACTTCGAAAAATTGCTAAATGAAACAAGCAGTGATAGCACAGTGGTAAAAAAAAACACTCAACGGGAATACATATCGATACTTGAATTAGAAAAAAACATCAAAGACTTGAAATGTGGAAAGGCAGCATAGGTAGATAATATTCGACTAGAAATGCTGAAGTATGGTGGTATAAAAGTCTTACAGTGACTGCACTGCATAGTTCAGAAGGTCTGGACAGAGGGACAAATTCCCGATGTTGGAGAGATTGATTGTGCTCTCATAGTACCCATATATAAAAAGGGAAATAAAACTGAATGTGAGAATTACAGAGGTATTTCCCTACTGAGCGTTCCTGGCAAGATTTATGCAAGTATACTTGAGAAACGGTTGAGGAGAGTTGTGGAAGAAAAGCTTGCTGAAGAAAAAGCTGGATTCAGGCCAAATAGAGGCTGTCAGGATCAGATCTTCACTTTACGACAAATAGTCGAGAAAGCATGGGAATATAACAAAGATCTAGTTTTAAATTTTGTCGATCTGGAAAAGGCATATGACAAGGTGCCAAGAGAAAAGCTATTCAATACGCTACAGTTATATGGTGTGAATGGGGCATTATATCAAGCAATACTTACTTAGTCTTTATTTGAGTTGTAAGTCAGCAGTTAGAATTGAAGGAAGTACAGGAAGATGGTTTAATGTTAAATCTGGTGTGAGGCAAGGATGTACATTATCCCCTCTGTTATTCATTATCTATATGGATCACATTATGAAGGAAAGTGGTGTTAAACATGATATCAGAATTGGAGATGTTAATATCAGCTCTTTGCTTTATGCGGACAATGTTATACTTCTAAATTAATCCGCTAAAAGTTTGCAAGATTCCCTGACTAAATTGAATAACTGTTGTAATAGATATGGTATGAAGGTCAGCAATAAAAAGACAGAGACAATGAAAATAGGTAGAATCATTGAAAATGTCAACTGCATTGTGAATGGAGAACCTGTGGAACAAGTAAAAAATTTCAGCTACTTGGGTACGATTTTTAGTGAAGATGGTAAATTAAATTTGGAAATAGACAATAGAATCAACAAAGCTGGTATGGTAAAGAAGTCAATTGAATAAATTATATGGAATAAGAGAGAAATTAGTCGGAACACTAAATTAGCTGTATACAAGACAGTGTTCAACCAATTTTAACTTATGGATCTGAGAGCTGGGTCAGAAGTAAAACACTTGACCAAAGACTAGAGACTGCAGATATTAGAGGCGTGAACAGATGGCATCAATGGGAATATCATATTAAAAACGAGGATATTAGGAAAGAACTTGACATTGTCAGCATTCAGGAATATGTTAGTAGAGCTAATCTCAGGTGGTATGGTCACTTAAACAGAATTGGTGAGGAAAGATTAGCAAAACAAGTGTTCTCTAAGTTTGGTAGGAAAACGTCCGAGAGGAAGACCGAGATGTCGGTGGATTGATATGGTACAAGGTGCCTTAGACAATAGAAATATAAGCTCTGATAATATTGGAGTCTTGACAAGTAACAGACTTATTTGGAGGAAAATTTTAGATAGGGAGTTAGTAATAATGTAATTATTTCATGTAGTACTATCATATCCTGTACATCTCTTGAGGGTACATGTCAGGAATTTGATGATGAGCTATCAATGAGATCATGCCCACATGCTAACATTTGCAAGTTAATTTATAGCTGTTGTTCTCTTGTAGTGTATATTTTTGTATTTTGCTTTTCATGTTATGTATGCAATGAAGTCTTCTTAGAAGATGAAACTAGTTGTGGATTCAAATAATAAATAGTTTTTCTATTTTGGTATCTCTTAGCTTCTAATCATTAAATTTCTGTGTGATATAGCCTAGTAAATTCAGAAGAAAAATATTTCTTTTTACAGCCTTTCAGAAGAACGGTTATCATAAACAGACTATTAATACACTGTTATTTAATCCACCTCCTCACTGTTTTTGAGATAGTAATGAGGTAAAAAGTTTTATATCTCTACTGTTTCTACTGTGTCAGCTCTGCTTCACCAAAGTTAGCTAAAATTCTCAAGAAATTCAAAATTCGCACTTCTTTTACTCCTCTTACCAAACTCTGTTTCTTACTTGGTATACCTAAACCATAACATGACAGACTAAAGTATCCTGGAGTTTATCATCTTTGGTATAACTTTATTGTTCCCTATTTTGGTCAGATGGAGAAATCTGTTGAGGTGCGTGCAGTATATGTATCATTTCGGTGTCAGCCGTAAAATTGATATAGTGAAGAATCAATTCATGAAAAATACAGTGATAAATTTTTTGCGAAGTATTTTCCACATGTAGTAATGTCAAGTTCCTTTCCATATGTTTTGCTATTGAGACAGGTCCATTCAGTTCCTTAATTTCCCCAAGAATTCTCATATCCAAATATTAGAAGTAGTTTGAATATCATCTTTCATATCACATCTGATTTCCTGTCATACCAGTCTTCCTTTGCTTGTGAAATATCTTCCTGACTCAACTTCTGGCGAAAAACCTCAGTTTCCACCTGGAAATTAAGGTTTTTCGTCCTTCAGAACAGGCAATCCTGTCCCATGAACATGCACAGAGCTACAGTAATCCTTCATTAAGAGGGCTCAACCCTCTCCCCCCAGGGAGAAAGGGGGGGAAAACCCGATTCGAATATTTTTATTATTTTGGAATGTTTTTTTTTTTTTTTAAATTATATAAACAACGACATATCCAACAAAAAATATTTTTATTTAATTCAGGTAATTCATGTAAGTTAAGAAAACATATAAACTACGAAACAAAATACATAGTATAAACTTATAAAAATACAAATTGTACATAAACTTCATTGCCCATAATGCATAAATGTTTTAGGCAAAATAAATATAAAGTGCATAATTCAATCGTCATCACTGCCTTCAAAACGAACATTTCATAGATGTTCTTTTTTTACGAGTGCCCGGACGTCGTTATCACTTGAAATCTCTTGGACATCATTTGTATAATTCTCATTTCATACTTTGGCATGTTTACTTATCAAGAAATCAGTAATAAGACCTTGCTTACCACTATGCTGCAATTTTTTTTTATTAAGTTCATAATATGGAGCTAATCCAATTGTCTCGTGACTTTTTTGGAGCACTGCATTGAGATAACTTCCTAACTTTCTTGCCAAGTCTAATCCTTCTGCTAATTTCTTTAAACTGAATTCTTTAACGGAGTCATCACAATCAGAATCTTTGACAGAAATTTCACCATCAATTAATTCACTAATTTCATTTTCAACCATATTGCAAAAGCCCTCTAAGTGGCCATTACTATAAAAATAAAATCTTTACATAAAAAAGCATTATATATTGTATGTAACTCACCAGAAAATAAAGTGCTCAGCTTGAGATTAACACACTTGTGATTTTTAATGCGCTTTCCTGGCAGAAGATGAAGACAACTTTCAACAATAAACACTTTATATGGTAAACAATGGATGTACATGTGTGCTAAAGGGTATTTCCCCTAATATAAATTCGCCACTTATAACTGCATGCACGATACGAGCAGACACAAATTTAACGAAGATAAAATTTGATTTTTAAGTCACGTGGTGAAAAATATATGAAAAGATAAAGGGGTACTACAATTTGTAGACTGTGTTTTTATCGAAACCACATTGTATAAGTACTGCGTTGAACAAGGGTTACCTGTATTATAATACTGAATGACTTGAACCGAGGTTAAATTAAAAACTTTATTTGCACTACTAGTTTTGTCTAAGACTACACTTCTTCAGGTGTATAACCAATAAATCCCATCAAAGGAACGGGTATTTTAAAAAACAAAGCTAAGAGGCATATCAAACAAACTGTAGAGATTACAGTTTCAAAAAGAAGAACAAACTCTGGTTGTATTATTTTGCACATGCGTGCATATGAGATCTCAAGCACACCAATATATATATATACAGGGTGTTCGGGATAAATTTGACAGTTTCGTAAGGAAAAAGAAAATCTTCTTTGTATCTATTAAATTTAATGAATTGACAAAAAAACATTACAGGCAGAGTTAATTACAATACTATCAACAAGATTTACTCAAAATAACCACCATTAGCATCGATCACAGCTTCAATTCTGCTTCGGAACCTCGAACAAGCTGATGCTACAGTCTCCCTGGGAAGGGCCGCAAAAACTGTTTTAATTTTATCCATTAACTGGGCTTTTGTATTACTGGAAGTGCGATTGGTGTCTTTTTCAACTGCGCCCCATACAAAATAATCCATGGGGTTAAGGTCTGGGGAGTTTGGAGGCCAAACATTTGGACTGGTGAAGTCGTAGAAATTTTCAGACAACCATTTTTGACTTTTCCCACAGGTGTGGCAAGGGGTCGAATCCTGCTGCCATACATACGGCCTACCATTGGCTACCCTTGTTATCCAGGGCTTGACTACAGTTAGCAACTCCACGAACAAAGCCCGAATTCCAATGCCAGGGTTCTTCAACACCTGTTCCTGCAGATTTGCGAGGAATTCTGCTGTACGAACGCAATCAGATCGTCTGCTAGGGATCTTTCTTCTTGCTACATCCTCGTAGTCACCATTGCAAGTCTCTAGTTCATGCCTGATTGTTTTTACTGTATTCAGGGAGCATTGGGCAGCAGTCGTAATATCCTTATTTTGATGGCGGGCACGAATCATCATGATACAAGTTATTCTCTTCCATGATTCAGGTGGGTTCCCGCTATCCATCCTTTCTGACATCTTGTATATGAATGAAGAAGGGTCCAAACTTTTAAATGAAGAGAAGTGTGTGTTAATACATGTAACTTACGGAAAAATATAATTAATTATAAATATGTCAAATTTATCCCGAACACCCTGTATATTCTCTATTTTCCATCAGTGCATCTGCATGATTAAACAAGGTATATTTGCAGAAAAATGCATATAAATTTTTCAGTTCTGATGACATAAGAAATTACTGATTCTTCTTGTTGGTAATAAATTAACTGTTCCTATTAATGACTTTCAATGAGGTGTGGTTTGACATAATTAATAGCCTCTAGTTTTCTGCCAAAAGCGAATCCACATGTTGCTCCCTTCTCTTTGCAATGGAATATCATTCTGACAGAATTTACATCCTTTAAGCATCTCTCTTATGTATTTTCTGAATCTAAATCTACTAGTCTCACAACAACAAACAAGGCAGCTTATCTGGCCTGGTACAAAGAACGCGTGAACTGGACAATTGACCAATGGAAAATGGTACTCTGGAGCGATGAATCAAGGTTCACCTGCTCCAGTTTGATTGCAGGGTGTGGGTGTAGAGGCAGCCTGGTGAATGTTTGTTACCACAGTAAAGTTTGGTGGTGGAGGAGTAATGGTGTGGGGTACATTTAGCTGGTTTGGAGTGGGACCACTGGTCATTGTCCATGGTTCCATGAAGGCAGCTCAGTACCTTTATATTCTGGATAATCAGGTGCTGCCTACACTGTGGAGTTTTTATGCAATGGACCCATGTTACTTTCAAGATGACAATGCCCCATGCCACAAGGTATGGGGCATTGTCATCCAGAGACAACCAAAGGTATGTCTACCTTTGGCTTTGATCACCTCCTACACTCTTTGAGGGAGGCTTTCCACCATCAAAGAAGCACTGAGTTCAGCAAAAGATTGAGGATGTGCTGCTCTGGACCTCAATCTCTGCTCCAATCCACTCCACAGGTGTTTGATGGGATTGAGGTGAGGATTATGCACAGGCCAGGGCAGTCATTTAACACCCATCTCTTCACACCATTCCATAACAGCTGCAGCAGTCTCATGCACCCAAATTTGTTTACGTTTGGATTATTTCTTAGGGCTGAGGCTGATTCCATGAATAGCCTTTCATATTTGAATTTACTACGGTGTATTATCGTGGCTTTCTTCCACCGTATTCTATGGCAGGTATCTAGCGCATGGTCTGCAAGACCAGAGTGGTTGTATTGGTGAAACCGGATGTAGTCCTTGTGTTCTGAAATTCTGATATTAGCTGTCCTGCCTGTTTGGCTAAAGTAGGACAGCTTACAGCTGCAAGAGACTTGGTATACACCAGGTAGGTCTAGGGGGGGGGGGGTTGGTCTTTAGTGGAGCGGATAAGGGATGCCAGTTTTTTATAAGGTCTGTAACAAGAAGTTAAGTCATATTTTTTTAGGATTTTTGTAATTTTTTCCGAGGTGCCTAGGATATAGTCACCTTAAACCACGAGGTTTGGTCTATTTTACACGACATCTCGTGCACTGCTGCGGACAAAGAATTTAAAAAAGTACGGGAATGACCCATCAAAAAATTTGAAAATTTAAAAAAGAACTCAAACTCCAAACCACAACTTCCTACCGACACGGTAATCAACCTTTCGTCAATTAGTTTGAAACCTGAAGCACTCGACGCTCTCTCATGTGGCCACAACTTCGCTATTGTGCCCAGAAGAATACCTACTGAAGATATTATGATACAAATTGAACGTGGGAATCGACACCTTCCAAACCATGTCGCCAACGATATAGACTGGATGTGGCTTGTGTTCTGACCAAAGCAAAACCAACATACCCAATAAGGAAATTAAATCTCTGCAAGAATTAAAGAAAAACAAGGAAATAATAATTACCAAAGTGGATAAACGGAACGCCACAGTATTGCTTAACCAAAAGGATTACACAGGTAAGCTGAATGCTCTATTGTTAGATTGGGCTACTTACCTCCTTATCGAATACAATCCCACCAACTCACAAATTAGAAAACTCCAGAGGCTCCTTAAGAAGGTCACTTCTTGGCTTGTAGAAGTCACTAACAAATTAAAACTATTTAACTCCAATTCCCCCCCCCCCCCCGTATATATGGACTCCCAAAAATACATAAAGAAAATGTGCCATTACATCCCATAGTGGATGGCATTGATTTCCCCACATACAAACTAGCTAAACATTTGGCCAAAGCTCTCACACACTATACTGGCAACACACCTTCACACATAAAAAAACTCAGCCCACTTCAAAGCCAGCATAGAAAACCTTACACTCAAACACACTGACGTAATGGTCAGTTTTGATGTCTCCTCCATATTCACAAATGTCCCACTCAAAGAATCCTTAGAGCTAATCCAAGCTAAATTTCCTCCAGATATCACAGCCCTATTTCAGTTCACAATGAACTCAGGCTATTTTGTTTGGCAAGGAAAATTCTACAAACAAATAGAGGGGACAGCCATGGGTTCTCCTCTCTCCCCACCCTTGGCCAACTTTTATATGGAGACTTTTGAAGAGAAAGCCTTAAACTCTGCTCCACAAAAACTAACCATATGGCTTCGCTATTGGGCCACATGGCTCCGATGCACTCCTCTCCTTCCTAACAATCAAGAATCAAGTTCAGCGTGGAAGAAGAAAAATACAACTGTCTTCCTTTCTTAGACACACTAGTCACCTGCCAGCCTGATGGAACCTTGGTTTTCTCAGTTTATAGAAAACCCACTCATACAGGTAGATACATTCACCAACAATCCCCCCCCTCCCCTCAAACAATATGGAGTCATTAAGACACTACACAACAGGACTAAACTTATCTGTTCAAATGACAATGCCCTAACCACAGAACTAAACCACATTCTCAACACTTTCTTAGCCAATGGCCCCCCAAAAAGAATATTGAAACCAATAAATCACAACCCACCTCCCCCGCTGCGCAACAAGGATTACTCTAAATCCATCACCATTCCCTATATCCCAGGCACCTCAGAAAAAATTACAAAAATCCTAAAAAAACATGACTTAACTTCTTGTTACAGACCTTATAAAAATTGGCATCCCTTATCCACTCCACTAAAGACCAACCTCCCCTCCCTAGACCTACCTGGTGTATACCAAGTCTCTTGCAGCTGTAAGCTGTCCTACTTTGGCAAAACAGGCAGGACAGCTAATATCAGAATTTCAGAACACAAGGAGTACATCCGGTTTCACCAATACAGACACTCTGGTCTTGCAGACCAGAGTGTCTGCAAGACCAGATACCGTCTGGATACCCGCCATAGAATACGGTGGAAGAAAGCCACAATAATACACTGTAGTAAATTCAAATGCGCAAGGCTATTCATGGAATCAGCCTCAGCCCTAAGAAACAATCCAAACCTGAACAAATTTGGGTGCATGAGAAGACTGCCCCAAATTTGGGAAACCTACATCAGAAGACCTTCAGCCCAATCGGCCAAGAATACCAACATTGCCCGCTAGGGGGCACCAGCAGGACTTTTAGGAGAAAGAATAGCTTCCTGCTTCATTCCTCATTTTACTGTGTGTTGTGCTTGCGAACTCGTGCCTTATATTTAAGTTCCTGTGATAATGGCAACGTGACGTTGCCGAAATATTGGAAGTGTATTAAAATTTATTTTAATGTATATTCTATTGTATGTTGTAATTTCCTTAAGCTGTTTAGTAAGAATAGTTTCTGTCTGTTGTGTATAATGGTTTTACATCAGTTATTTCATTTGATTAAAGTCTTGAAAACTTGCAGAGGATTTATCTTAAGAAAATAACATCATCTGCAAGTATAGAACTCAGATTAATAATTCTAGTTTTTGATATCAGGTTTAATTTGACTTTCCACTATAATGATTCTAGTGGTAAGACTTATACGTTGGTTAGACATAACTGGTAATTAATTTACGGAATTAACAACGCATATAAAGTAAATTAATTAAAGATAACTTTAATGAATCACTTCTATATTTCAACAGTGTCACATTGTCATCTTCAGGAACATAAAGATATGGTATGTGCACTACAGGAACTAACAAAGCAAATGAGGAAGAAATTAAGACACTAATTTTGTTCCTAAAGTCCTAATGGTGCCCTCTTGCGGGCTAATTTGGTAGTCTTGGCCGTTGGGCTGAAGTTCTCATAATGAAAGTCTCCCAAATTTGGGGCAGTTTCATGCACCCAAATGCATCTAAGGCATGGTCTGCCAGCTGCTCTGGGCTGGCAGACCATGCCTTAGATACCCACCATAAAATTCGTTGGAAGAAGACAAAAATAATCCATCGCAGCAAGTTTAAATACGAAAGATTATTCAAAGAATCTTCAGCAGCTCTAAAAAACGTTCCTAACCTCAACAAATTTGGGTGCATGAAACTGCCCCAAATTTGGGAGACTTTCATTATGAGAACTTCAGCCCAACGGCCAAGACTACCAAATTAGCCCGCAAGAGGGCACCATTAGGACTTTAGGAACAAAATTAGTGTCTTAATTTCTTCCTCATTTGCTTTGTTAGTTCCTGTAGTGCACATACCATATCTTTATGTTCCTGAAGATGACAATGTGACACTGTCGAAATATAGAAGTGATTCATTAAAGTTATCTTTAATTAATTTACTTTATATGCGTTGTTAATTCCGTAAATTAATTACCAGTTCCACTATAATGATATTCATGGTGCAGATAACTTATAGCCTTTTCTTTCACATATTTTAGCATTGAGCTAACTTCCTCTGTCTTTCGATTGTCTAAATCTAAATAGTAAGTCTAAATAATAAATAATAATAATACATAAATCTAAATAACTTGAGATAATTGTTCCAGTTTTTTTTTTCATTATACATCATTGGATTCATGATAAGTACCCACAGGGAAGGGGGGGTACTTATACATGATATTATGATAATATTATGTGTGAAGTTGACACCATTACCAATTTCTTATCGGTGATTTTCCTCCAAATTAAACTGTTTTCTTTCAGGACTCCAGTGTTGTCAGATCTTATATTTTGATCTTCTGTTGGATCTTTTTCCTGCAATCCTGGCAAAACAACACTTGTTGTGTTAACCTTTCCTCACCCATTCTGGTTGTGACCAATACCACCTTAGATTAGCTCAGCTCACATATTTCTGAATGAATGCGAACAATGTCAGTTTCCTTCCTAATATCCTCGTTAACATGGTTCTGCCATTGATGTCATTTATTTATCCTGTAATCTTTCTCAGAACTCATATCTGTGGTCTGCAGTCTTTCAACAAGTATTTCATTTCTATCCCAGTTCTCAGCTCCATAAGTTACAATTGATTTGATCATCCATGAGGTAGTTGTAGCATCTTTCTTCACCTATCTCAAATCAAGATTCTAGTAATAACATATTGATATTCCATTGTGCTAGCTGTGTATGAAAAATATTCCTCCTGATATTGAGATAAATCTCATTATTTTCTGAAGTATCTAGCTGTTACTTAGATCTTAACAAAGGTGAAACTAGTCTGGGATGCACTTTATAGAATACAAGGAGCAACTTGATGTAAATTCAGTTGCTTTTTATATACGAAAGTTGAGTTGTGAAGATACTCCACTTGTAAACTTTTGTTTTGCATATGAAAAGATAAACCGTTAATTAAAAAAAAAAAAAGAGAGAAGAACAATATGATTTCTTGTCTGATATAATGCATGAAAATCATCTAGTATTTAGAAATATACTATCTCTCTGCATCAAGTTCTGTCCATATTATAATTTTAGTGTTCCAAATATTTTTTTCTTTCACACTTTATGCAGTAATCCCTCAATTATCCAACCAGAGTAGGATTACAATATGCGATTTGTTTAACTGATGGTACAAATACATGGTGATGCACTAGAAGTCACTTCACCCATTCAAGGGATAGTTAATTGAAGGTTCGTTCCATTTTAAGGTTGGATAATTGAGAGATCATTATGTCTTTTGCTAGTTTTCTTGTATAGGTCTTTCCTGGGACACTTGTTAGTCCCACTATAATTCTCAAATTCCTTCATTTCCATTTTATTGATTGGGTTCTACCCCATTCATCTAGAATTGAATGAAAAGCTGTAATAACTCAAACAGCAGCTGGCAAACATTCTTTCACAGTTGTGGTGGGCTTGCAGTGGGACTGTGAAAGAATGTTTGCCAGTTAAAGGTATTAAAGTTAGTGTGTCAGTTAAAGTTTATTTTCCACTTGGTTAGAGTATAATAAATTTAGTTTAATCCTTTATCCAAGTGTGAGCAAACAAAGTTTGCGCCTGAAAGTATCTTCAGGACTGGGTTAAGGTGGTACACACCAGGGCAACTCGTTGCAAAGGTGGAGCAAGCTACCAACACTCCTATCCTAGTATCTCCTATAATGCAAAACACATCTCCTTGCGGATATGTCTATTGTTATGCATTAAGGGAAGGGCCACTACCCAGACCGGTTTCGACCTTTATTGAGGTCTCTTCAGTGGGAGCCAGGCCCAAGTCGAGATATCAGGCAGAAGCATTTGCAGGTCATCTCCACCTATAGGAATTGCCAATTGGTGTGCCACCCTTTTTTAATAAATTACTCTGGATTTAGAGAAAGATGTTGAAAGTTAAATCCAGAGTAATTTATTAAAAAAGGGTGGCACACCAATTGGCAATTCCTATAGGTGGAGATTACCTGCTAATGCTTCTTCCTGATATCTCGACTTGGGCCTGGCTCCCACTGAAGAGACCTCAATAAAGGTCGAAACCGGTCTGGGTAGTGGCCCTTCCCTTAATGCATAACATTAGACATATCCGCAAGGAGATGTGTTTTGCATTATGGGAGATACTAGGATAGGAGTGTTGGTAGCTTGCTCCACCTTTGCAACGAGTTGCCCTGGTGTGTACCACCTTAACCCAGTCCTGAAGATACTTTCAGGCGCAAACTTTGTTTGCTCACACTTGGATAAAGGATTAAACTAAATTTATTATACTCTAACCAAGTGGAAAATAAACTTTCAACATCTTTCTCTAAATCCAGAGTAATTTATTAAAAAAGGGTGGCACACCAATTGGCAATTCCTATAGGTGGAGATGACCTGCAAATGCTTCTGCCTGATATCTCGACTTGGGCCTGGCTCCCACTGAAGAGACCTCAATAAAGGTCGAAACCGGTCTGGGTAGTGGCCCTTCCCTTAATGCATAACAATAGACATATCCGCAAGGAGATGTGTTTTGCATTATAGGAGATACTAGGATAGGAGTGTTGGTAGCTTGCTCCACCTTTGCAACGAGTTGCCCTGGTGTGTACCACCTTAACCCAGTCCTGAAGATACTTTCAGGCGCAAACTTTGTTTGCTCACACTTGGATAAAGGATTAAACTAAATTTATTATGTGTCAGTTAAAGGTTGAGGAGAATATCCGTACTCCTCTCTTGACCCAGAGCTCGTGGTTCTATAGTTTTTTTACAGCCTATGACAGTGGTGTTCAACCTTTTTTACTATGCAAGCTACTTTTCTATAAAAAATTATTCGCCGATCTACTCTCTTATGCTATTCGCCGATCTACTCTCTTATATAGATCACGTTCCCCCAACCTGATATCTGATTACGCACAAATAAACAACTAAAAAAAATATATATAATTAAAAACTTTATTTGTGTATTTAAAAATTTATTTAATTTACACTTTTAATTATTTTAATACAACAACAACAAAAAAAAAAATATATATATATATATATATATATATATTGGAATAAAATATTTATTTCTCTATTTTGGAAAAGAAAAGTTAGAAAAAACAATAGATTGATTGCAAACTCACAAGTTACAGGAAATGCTGGTTGATTAAAAAAAAAAAAAAAAAAAAAGTTAATGTGAAATTTGGCATTGTTTGTACCCCACAATATTTTCATAGTCAAGTTGATATGTTTTTGCATCATGCAAGTGCAAGAACTGGAATGTTATTAATCTTGCTATATTTCTAGCAAGTCTTCTCCTGCTCAAGTTGATAAGAAGAAGTGGCCAATCGCAGACATCATCCAAATGATCATTTGTAATTTGGTTTCTTAATTGATTTTTTCTGATGGTCATATTTGAAAAAGCGGATTCTGACAAGTATGTCGATCCGAAACATGGCAGAATTTTTAGAGCAATATCAGTTAATATTGGGAATTTTTCATGTGCATACTTCCAAATGACTTCATTGTTTATTGATTTTAAATGTAAACTATTCTGAATGTTTATTATCTCAAGTTCTACTTCAGCTTGGTTTATATCAAACGGCCCACTAATTTTATTTGAAATTTCTGTGTTGTTCAAGTTTTCTTGAAATGGATTATTGATAAAAGATACAATCATTTCAGTTTTATTAAAATCTTTAAATCCTGAATTTATTTCTTCTTCAACTAATTCTATTTCATGAATAAATTCTTTTAAATCATAGTGAAGCATTTCTTGATTTTGTTCAAAAAATTTGAATAAATATGGGAGATGTCTAAATTCGCGGTCATTTATATTTTCCTTTAATAAAAGTAAATATTGTTGGAAAGTTTTTATTGAACTTAACATGTCAATTTAATTTTTATCTCTACCTTGTAACTCTAAATTTAAATTGCTTAATTTTGTACAGAAATCTACTAAAAATGATAAGTGTAACAACCATCCTTTATCACTCAATTGTGGATAAATATCTCCTTTTTCATTAAGAAAAATTTTTATATCTTTAATTAAAACAAGAAATCTTTCAAAAAATTGACTTCTGCTGAGCCAGCAAACATTGTACAACAGAAGTTCCCTATCATCATCTGCCTGTAATTTAAATAACCGCCATTGCAGGACTTTTCCTCGAACAGAATTTACAATTTTAAATGTAATATCCAAAACATCTTTTGTGTTTAATCTTTTACTACACAGTACTTGTTGGTGAATAATACAGTGGTACGTTTAAAAATCTGGATATTTGTCATCGTTTTTACATAATGAAATGAAGCCTGATTTATTACCTATCATTGCAGGAGCACCATCAGTAGTAATAGACACAAGTTTAAAAAGCGGAAGTTTGTGTTGTTTCACAAATTCATCAAATGCTGAAAAAATGTCTTCTTCCCAATAATGATATAATTTTCAAAAGTTCTTCTTTACTTGAATAATCTTGAAATACCATGTGAATAAATACCATTAACTGAGCAATATCAGTGAAGTTGTTTGATTCATCAAATTGTAATGAAAATAGTGAATAGTGAATGTGTGGCCTGGAAACTTTTCTCCGGCAATTGGAACTCTTCCTTTTGGTAATTTGAAACCTTTTCTGCGGCCTAGAAATAGTCTCTCTCTCTCTCTCTCTCTCTCTCTCTAGCAACATATCGAACCGAGAAGCTCCTTTCTGGAAGCGGGAAACTCATCTCTCAAACAACGTGGATCCGGGCAGTCTCTCTGGTGGTGATTCTGGATCGGGCGGCCTCCTCTCTGACAACAATTCTGGAACTGGGACCCCTTCTGCTTGCTTCAGTCCCTTTTTATTAGGCCTCCTCTGGGGCCTCGCATGAAGTTTGTCAATCCCCCAAAGAATTGGTATGAGTCTTTCATCTTAAGTTTCAAGTTCAGCATGCCTTTTGTTCTCCTTCGCTCTCTTTTGATTGTAAGTTGCCGCCCATCGGAAAGTTGTTTGAACTCTTTCTGACTGACTTTGGAGATGTTTACACTTAGAGCCTGCAAGCCTTTCTCATACATGCAAGTTTCAATAACAGTCTTTCTAATGCTGCCATGTACAGCTTCGGCGACAAAAACATTGCCTTAGAGTGTTAAACTCTAACATATTCTTATTAAAGCAATATATACAGTTAGCTTCAAAGGAGTTATTTACAAAAACATCTAATACAAACTATACCGAGACAAAGTTTATTTTTTTACAATATTCACATGGGACCTAACCTAAGTAAAAAATCGATGTAATGTGCTTTAGAATATTTAAGCTACAATCAAGTTTTTACACTTTGCTTATAATCGTATTCACTCACCTCGGTGTTTGACTTCCACTGATCCAAATTAATTCATTTACCCAGACTTATAAGAATATTACTGATTTGACAATTTTAACAAAAAATTAATAAACAATAGCAATACACTTAAAGCGAATTAAAAATAATACAAAATAATGATAAAAAAATATTATGTTTTCAGTTTTAATTAAATTTGTAAGGAAGGAGGAATACACAAGAGATCGACCAAAAATCGCTCCGTGACCGACCGGTCGATCGCGCTCGATGGGTTGAACACCCCTGTCCTATGACATCGCATCTTTTCTCTGTTGTAAATTTGATCTCCTAATTTTTCTGTTGTTTAGAAATCAGTGAACCTGAGAAGTTATTCTTGTATATATCGATGTATAGTCAATATATACACTGGACTCTCTCCTACATGCACATTTTCAGCACTTCATAGCCAGCTGTAATGCATCTGTCTTGAAATTCACCATAAAGAGATAGTGCTAGCAGGAGAAAGAAAAGAGGCAATAGCATACTGTCATTCTGGTTGTGTTGATAAAAGTAGCCAAATATTTTGAAATGTCTGGAGAAAATGGGATGTCAAGGACTAATTTTTTATAAGACATCATCAAATTCTTGCTGCATACCCTCAAGGGGTGTACAGGATATGATAGTACTACATGAAAAATTTACATCATTACTAACTTCCTATCTACAATTTTCCTCCAAATCAGTCCCTTACTTGTCAAGACTCCAACATTATCAGATCTTATATTTCTCCTAATACATTCCTGGATGCTGACAATGCCAAGTTCTTTCCTAATATCCTCGTTTTTAATATGACATTGCCACTGATGCAGTGGTGTAGCTAGAGCTTTTGCTGCCTAGGGCAGTCTCTGAGTTTGCCGCCCCTCTCAATACACACCAAAAATACTACAAAAAGTCAATACGACTTATAGGAAAATAAATTAAAATACTATGTTTATTTTTAAAGTAAAACTTTAATTTCAACATTCTAAAATGTTATTTTTCTTGCTTTTCTGTTAGCGAAATCATCAATGACATTGGTGAAGTCTATTTCATAATAATATAGGTAATTCTTAATCTATTTTATTTAGAAAAACTCCTCTCACAACTAGCAACACCTACAGCAATTGTGAGGAAAATTTGTAGTTGCATTACAATATTTGGAAATGAG
This sequence comes from Typopeltis vanoorti, assembly GCF_054136105.1. Classification (NCBI taxonomy): domain Eukaryota; kingdom Metazoa; phylum Arthropoda; class Arachnida; order Uropygi; family Thelyphonidae; genus Typopeltis; species Typopeltis vanoorti. The sequence goes on from NC_143564.1 coordinate 3,479,942, forward strand.
TTCTTGAGACTGTATTTTAGAATTAACTGCAAAAGTTCAAAAAGGTTCAAAGTGCCGCCTGGGGCAAACCGCACCCTCCTCCCCCTCTAGCTATGCCACTGCACTGATGCCACCCCACTAATCTTTCTCAGGACTCTCATATCTGTGGTCTCTAGTCTTTGGTCAAGTGTTTTATTTCTAACCCAGCTCTCAGAACCATAAGTTAAAATTGGTTTGAACACTGTCTTGTATACAGCTGATTTAGTGTTTTGACTAATTTCTCTCTTATTCCATATAAATTTATTCAGTTGACTTCCTACCATACCAGCTTTGTTGATTCTGTTGTCTATTTCCATATTTAATTTACCATCTTCACTAAAAATCGTGCCTAAGTAACTGAAATGTTTTACTTGTTCCACAGGTTCTCTGTTCAAAACGCAGTTCACGTTTTCAATGATTCCGCTTCTTTTCATTGTCTTTGTCTTTTTATTGCTGACCTTCATACCATATCTATTACAACAGCAATTGAATTTAGTCAGAGAATCTTGCAGACTTGTAGCGGATTTATTTAGAAGTATAACATCATCCGCATAAAGCAAAGATCTGACATTAACATCTCCAATTTTGATATCAGGTTTAATACCACTTTCCTTCATAATGTGATCCATATAGATAATGAATAACAGAGGGGATAATGTACATCCTTGTCTCACACCAGATTTAACATTAAACCATCCTCCTGTACCTCCTTCAATTCTAACTGCTTACTTACAACTCAAATAAAGACTATTTATTGCTTGACATAATGTCCCATTGACACCGTATAACTAGCGTATTGAATAGCTTCTCTCTTGGCACCTTGCACATATGCCTTTTTCAGATCGACAAAATTTAAATACAGATCTTTGTTATATTCCCATGATTACTCAACTATTTATCGTAAAGTGAAGATCCGATCCTGACAGCCTCTATTTGGCCTGAATCCAGCTTGTTCTTCATTCACCAATCTTTTCTTCCTCAATTCTTCTCAACCGTTTCTCAAGTATACTTGCATTAATCTTTCCAGGAACACTCAGTAGGGAAATACCTCTGTAATTCTTACATTCAGTTTTATTTCCCTTTTTATATACGGGTACTATTGAGAGCTCTACTTCAATCATCGGGAATTCATCCCTCTGTCCAGGCCTTCCGAACCATGCAGTGCAGTCACTGTAAGACTTTTATACCACCATACTTTACATTTCTGGTCGAATATCATCTACTCCTGCTGCCTTTTCACATTTCAAGCCTTTGATGGTATTTTCTACTTCAAGTATGGATATGTATTCCTGACTATGCCTGTTGAGTGTTTCTTACCACTGTGCTGTCATCACTGCTTGTTTCATTTAGCAATTTTTCAAAGTAATTACTCCATACTTCAAGAATATCTTTTCCTTCAGTTTTCATGTCACCTTTATCATCTCTAACTCCTTTTACAGCACTCTTTCCTCCATTTCTAAACTTCTTCACCAACCTCCAGAATACAAAGGTATTTCAAAAAGAATGTCCCGATTTGAAAATTGAATATCTCTGCAACCACGAACCACAAATGAATGCAACTTGTACCATGTGAACGGCCTTGGCCCAGAGTTTGATATGACAACCGCTCATATCAAACTCTGACGAAACTGTACCACATTTTCATTATTAAATATAATTATTTGAAATCTGGTCATTCTTTTTGAAACACCCTATATTTTGCAACATTCTTGATATTTATTTTCTATGTTCTTACCAAAGTCTCCCCATGACTTTTGTTTAGCTAATTTTACAGTGGTTAGCTTTCTTACATTTGTCTCTGTATTCTCTAAGAGCACAAGCTGACTTATTTGCCATTCTTATTGGCTTAAACCACAAATAAATTGATGGTAAAACATGACAGAATTTCATGCTGGTTTGGATGTCATCCAGTTAAACAAAGCCCCCCCTGCTGTTTTTGTTAGGGAACCAAGGAGAACAGCAAAAAGTCATCTACTGGAGCAAATTCTGACCTTACTTCAGAAGTGGGATTGATCCACTAAAATAATGAAATCATTTCTGCAATAGAATTGTGACAGGTTTCAAATATTGACGAAACTGTACCATCATGATCCCTCTTGCAGAACCTCAAGCCCAGTGATGATCCCACACTATGAAATGTTACTATCATCTGCAAGACAGAATTTGGGGGGAGGGTGTTTGGAACCTGCCCATGGAGGAGTCACCATCCTTGTGGGCAACCATATCTCCATCCTGTAAGTCTTATTTAACACAAACCGAGAGGCAGTTGACAGCCAACTCTCAGCTGTGTGTCTTATCACAGGATGACCTCGACTTTATATTACAGTTCATCGTCATCATTATCATCAGTGGTCCTAACAGGCACTTAAGTGCCCACGACTTTCCAACTATTCTTGGACTTCACAACCATAACTCGAGGATAAGGTGGTTAGCCCTATGCCTCCTGCTGTGTCCTATGTCTGTAGATGCAAGTGTTCACAGGGTTGGTTTACCTGTTCTGTGGGACGAAAAACCCGAGTTTCCGAGTGAAAAATTCCCCTACCTTCGTATGAGACTGGCTAACTCACCTTTCATTGAAAGAGACCAGATAAAGATTTCTCATGTCATGGACTGGAATTGAGCCTAGATCTTTCCGACCAAAGGGTTCCATCTATACTGACTGAGCATATGGAGGCTCTTGTATTGCAGTTACCACATCTCTATTTTTAAAGGTGGATTTAAACTGACATAGTTCTGTCTAGTGGTTCCCATGCTAACATCAGAGGCAGGGGGTGTAGAACATATGTTTAACAACAGCAATCTCACCCTCCTAAACACA